>NW_008236952.1:131062-138724 GCF_000691975.1 Corvus brachyrhynchos | reverse complement strand
TTGCTTTAATTTCTTGTTATTTCTCTTTACTTTTAATTCTATTAGTAATAAAACTCTTTCTTTGTACTGCAACTGTTTAAGTTTTGTGCCTGCTTTGCTTTCTCCTAATTCTTATCTCACAGAAGGAAAATAAGTAATGGATATTTTGAACCAAACCACTACAAACACTCAATCACTAGTTTGCTCATGGCAAAATGGTAATTAAATCTCTTTTAATTGGTCTATAATGATTCCTTGCCTAAACTCAACATTTAGAATTAAGTTTTAGGTGAGGAGCAAAGTGTTACTAATAGAAATTTAGGCATAATCCTTCAGGAAAAATATTGTGCTATTTCTCTACATGAATGACCTTGTAAAATTATATTTTAGCCATAAATTTTAACACAATGTATTGGTTTTTCACGGCCTGGTTTTTGGTAGCACAGGGGCCACAGAGGGGGCTCCTGTGAGGAGCTCCTGGAAGTTTCCACCATGTCCAGCAGAGCCAATCTCTGATGGACATGCTGCTGGCCAAAACTGGGCCAGTGAGAGAGGTTGGTAACACCTCTGTGATTACATATCTAAGAAGAAAATCAAAGCAAAGTCACAAGATTTTGGATTCCAGCCAGAGAAGAGGAGGAGGTGAGAACACGTGAGGGAAACAACACGGCAACACCAAGGTCAGTGGAGAAGGAGGGGCAGGAGATGCTCCAGGAGCCGGAGCCGAGGTTCCTCTGCAGGCCGTGGTGCAGTGGTGCAGACCATGGTGAAGCTGCTGTGCCCCTGCAGCCTGTGGGTCCATGGGGGATGCCCCACAGCCCGTGGGGAAGGAGCTCACACCGGAGCGGGTGGATGCCTGGAGGAGGCTGTGATCCAGTGGAAGACCCAGTGAAGAGAGAGGGCCCTTGCTTCCAGGCTGGAGCAGCCTGTCCTTGGAGGACTGCACCCTGTGAAAGAAAGACACACATTGCAGCAGTTTGGGGAGGACTGTGTGCCCATGGGGGGAATTCACATTGCAGCCGGTGTGGTAGGACTGCTGCTTGTGAGAGTGGACCCACATCGGAGAGGTTCGTGGAGAATTGTCTCCTGTGGGAGGGACCCCACGGTCTCACAGGGGAAGGACTCCTCTCCCTGAGCAGAGAAAGAGAATCTTGGTGATGAACTGACCACGAACCCCCATGCCCTGTCTCCCTGTGCTGTCGGTGGGAAGGAGGGAAGGGCTGGGGGGAAAAGGTGTTTTAAGGGCTTATTTTACTTCTCATTATCCTCCTCTGATTCTGTTAGCAATAAATTCACTTTGTAACTTTAAGTTAAGCCTGTTTTGCCCTTGGAGTGTTTTTTTCTCACGGGTCCTTAACTCATGGAGCCTTCATTAACTTTTTTTTCTTTCTCACCTCTGCCCAGCTGTGGCAGGGGAGGGTGAGCAAGTGACTCTCGTGGGTGCCTGGCATTGGGCCAGTGTCAAACCATGACACACAAAAATATATCACTACCTCAGAAAATGTCAAAATATCAGAAAATGTGAACTCAAAGTAAATCATCAGGCTGTTCTAACAGTTAAAAAGCAGCCCACAGTAGGGTAAAGTACTAGTAAAAAACTACTAATAGAAATACTAAAGCAAAGATATATTATTCCACTCAGGAAATATCTTTGAGAACAAGCCATTTAGTATGCATTAAAAAAAAGATTGTAAAGACATCATCCAGAAAAGCTTTGTCTCATGAATGAGGCTCCTAGCAATATCATGAAAGGTTTCTACACTTAAAAACTTTAGATACAATTAAGTAATTGAGATAGACAGAAAGTTATGCATTAAAATGTGGAGAGTACCCAGCTGGAAGTACAGAATATCTTTTAAACTCTCCTCAAATTCATGAAATACAAGAACCAACAGAGATTAGGATCATCATGAGGAAAACCGAGAGCAAGTTTGCCAATTTTATCCACTACCCTGCCTTGCAAGAGCTCTCTGGATATATCCTCTTCCCCATGTATTGGGTCTGTCTGGGATGGAGTTAACTTCCCCCATAGCAGCCCTCCCAGCGCTGTGCTCTGCATTGGGAGCCAGATAGGTGTTGAGAACACACCAGTGTTTTAGCTATTGCTGAGAAGCGCTGGCACAGCATCAGTGCTGTCTCTCCAACATCCCCTCACCCCCAAAGGCCAATAGGCTGGGGGTGGGCAGGATCTTGGGAGAGGACATAGCAAGGACAGCTGACACAAATTAACCAGAGGGATATTCCATACCATATGACATCTGCTCAGATATAAAAGCTAAAAGAAAGGAGGAAGGGTGGGGTATTTGGTATTCTGATATTTGTCTTCCGGAGCAACCACTACACATACTGAAACCCTGCTTCTCGGGAAGTGGCTGGACATCACCTGATGATGATAAGTTGTTGCAGGATGCCCTGCACTGGAAAGTGGTCAAACAACTTGAACAATGCCCTATTTTGTAAGCTATCAATGGTGGGCTGAGAGGGGCATCATGTGCTGGTTTTTGGTGTTGAATTATGCTAAAACCCATCTGGCACACCAATCTCAAATCAACATCCTGATAGTGAGGCAAAGATTTGGCAGATAAGCTGCTAAACTGACCTGAAGGCATATGACTGGCAGTCAACCCCTTTACACTATAAAAGTCAAGTTTGTTCTTAAATATAAAAATGGAGGAAATCTACTAGAAATGTTTGTTTTGAAATATGCAAATAATGTGAAGTTTCTTCACCTCAAAGGCAAGCAAGAAGCTAAAGATATTGAAAATGGTAGTTCAGAAAAAAAATCAGATCCTCTAATCTGTGCTGACAAGCTGTTTGGCTCCCTCACTCCACCAAGTAGTAGATACTTGGCTTAGATTCTTCTCCTTGATTGTTTTCATCAGGTTAAGTATCTCAGATTTAGTTTAACCGTTTCAGCTTTATTAAGCCATCACAAGAGCAGTCCAATTTGATAACAATAGCTGTTTCAATTATGGATTGGTTTAGGGTTGACAAATATAATGATTCATTTGTGGCACATGAAAAGCAATTGAAGGTTGTTTTGCATTACAGCTTTAAAAATATTGGCACTTTTTCTCATTTAATTTGTCCATTAACTTTTGCTAAGATGACATTTAAATTGCAGTAAAAGGCAAATGGGGCTTTTAGTTTAAATGTAATCCCTGTATTTAAATGATCTGTAATGGCTGTTCAAATGGGAACCCTATTGTTTCACAGTTGCCCTGATGGTCACATGTGACATTTGTATTCAGGTCTGTTGGGGTCTTTCCCCCCTGCCATGTGGTCCTGGGAGAGGGGCCCTGGGGGGGAGACACAGGGTTTCCCTAGCCCCTGGTCAACCTCGTTCCCCATTGGTTGTTTTGTGTTCTCCTGAGCGGGCAAGGACCCTCAGGTCCCGTGATTGCCTCAGTTCCTCGGCAGAGCTCTGGCCATGTGGCTGGAGAAATAAACATCTCTCTGAAACATCTATCAAGAATCAGTCTATATATATTTCTTTTCCACGGGCCTCGTTGTCTGATACATGTGTTGCAGTATCCCCGCTGTAACACAGGTCCTGTATTATCCATGTAGCTAAAGGGCTTCTAATTTCATTTCACAACTAGAAGCTTGCAGAAAACACCAATTAACTTGCAAATGCCATTTGCCAACAAAACTCAACTTCTTCTCAAAGTCTGGCATCTGGCAGTGCTCAACATTTAATTCCAAAGCAGAAGCTTGCAGTCATCATGATCCCTGGGCTAGGCACAAAGTCAAATTTCCCCCTTTTATTAAGAAAATTTTTTCATTTTCATAGAGAACAATAAACTTTTACTTAATTTTTGATGGATGACTATTAATGAATTACTGCTGTAGTAAGATTGCAAGAACCATTTTTCCCCCTCTAGAGTACAAAGAAGGTTAACCGACTGACCCAATTTGACTTCTACTGAAGTCAACACAATTTACCATAAACTTCAGCAGAAACTCTGATCAAAGTCCAATGTGTCCTTCCAGTATTCTTGGCTAATGCCCAATGGCAGGCAGGAAGCATCAGTTAAGTTCTAATGAAAGACTCAAGTGACCCAGTCAAGGAGCAAAGCTGAAGTTATTTAAGTATGGTCAAAAACCTATGCCAAAATAGAACTGAGAGTGGCCACATGCCTAGATGTCGGTAGACATCATAGCAGTGCAAGCAAGACAGCCTTTATTAAGCAGAATCTATGTTTACATACTTTACATGTCCTAAAAATCTCTGTAACTACAATGCTACCTATCTGTGAAATAAATGAGATAATGTTTTTTTTTTTTTTAAATAGATACATATATGCCACTCCCAATTACTCTGAACAGATAATACAAAAAATTGAATATGCAAAGGCCTGGTCCATTCCCTTTATTGATATTTCTCCAACATCTTAGAAGATGACAAGATGGGAAACCAACATTATTTTAGAACAGAGTGATACCATTGCCCCCTTAAACCAAATGTCTGAGTTCTTTGCCACTACTAGCATAGATCAAGAGTCGTCAAGGACATCCTGCTCTTCCTTCTGTAGTTTGCTATCATAACTAACTCTGGTCTCCCTTAAAACTTCCTTCAACTTTTGCACATTCACATGCATGTTTCATCTTAATAAAGAAATGTGTTTAACTAGAATGAAGCTCAAAGTGAAATCCTGGCAAAAACATGGCAGCAGTTTCTAATTTTCACACAAGGTAGGATTCAAGTTGGAAAGATTCATCAAATTAACAGAAAATTTCAGGGAACTTGTTAAGCACCAGTGAAAGCAATGGACAGGTTAGCAACATAAACACAAGCTGGAGGTGGAAGAACCAAGTTAAGTTCTACCCTTAGCCTACTGCACACCTGAAGTGATTGAAATGTATTTGCAATTGAAACCGTGGTACATATTTTGATACTGTTAGAGGGGAAAGAGCAGTTCAGGACTGAAACAACAAGGTCTGCCTCAGATTGCAAATACAGCAGCTGAGATAGTGGTGAGGCTGGAGGTTGAACTGCAGCTTTTTGGGAGTGGCAACTACAACACTGATTAAACAGAGGCAAACAGATTAATCTAAAGTATTGCTTATTTGATGCTTCAGACAGAGACATTCCACCTTCATATAGGTGCTGCCAAGAAAATGACAATATGGAACTGATGAAACAAGAAGAGGCGCCACTAAAAATTTAACAAAAGCTTTTATATTTATTGTCAGCATGCGGTAAGACTTCTACAGGTAACAGATGGACAACACATTTCTACCTCTCCGACCACCTACCAGCTCAACCCACATAAACAATGGCAATGAAGCATAAGAGGCTCTGGTTTTCATTATGGCGGGATACAATTTTGCTGTGTACATGTCCAATTTGGCAAAAAGCCTTATTCCCCAGAAAACCAAGGTATCCTAAAAATTACATACTAAAAGGATTGGTATGCTTGAAGGCAAAGTAATTATATCCACACTCTCTGACAGAGCTTTGCCTACTCTGACATTAAGGCTTTCCATCACAAAATTCTATTATATAAACCACAGACAGCTAGTGCTTTATTAGTCTAATGCTTCATTTTGAATGAACATAATTTATGCTAAACAGGTTATACCCAGTCTTAGCCCCACCAGACAACATGCAATCAATCATTGTCATCTTTAACCTTTAACAGAGGAAAACTTGGGTTTTGCTTTTGACTTTCCCTTTCTAAATGAAGCATGTTATTCTTGCTTGGATTTAATTTCATTTAGTGTGGTAAATGATAATATTTGTACAGTGTTTCTTTAAGTCAGTGAAGAATTGATGAGGCTGGTTGAGAAAAACATGAGCTGGGCCACTTGCTAATCTTGCACCTCACTTGAGCAAGGCCTAACAACTGAAGGATGTCTGGAGTGAAGCAGAGGCCTCACAGCCCAATGCTGTTTCAGTGAGACGCAGAAGAGCACCCACATCTCTGTACTAGCCAATAGTTGCACTCCCTTCACTGCAAAAAAACGGCCTCATTGAAGAGATAAGGATGCGCACAAAGACCCTCTGATGAAGGTCAGACAGCCTTCACTGCTGCCTCAGCATGTGGAGGAGGACCAAAGTGTTTATTGTACCTCTTTTGCCAACTATAAATTCTGACCAAATGTAACTGAGACCCTCATTAAGCCCCATTTGCATATTGTCTTTCATACCCCTTGGAATGCAAATGAGGACCAGCATGAGACATGTAATACATGTATGGTTGACATCACCAAACACCACCTATAACATGCGATTTTTCTATCCTATTGGGACGGGCCAAAAATTTATAGTATGCAACCAGACCTATAGTACTGGACTGGTAAAATGCATTATTTGTGCATCTGTGCTCATGCAAGTTCCTATTGAATTCAACCAGACTTATAGTGCCAAATTGGTTCTAATCAGAAATTAAGCCCAGCTGCACCCAGCCCCTCTGATCTCTGAGGACCAGCTGGAATGTGAGGGGCTTTATTTACTGCTAAATTCCTATACTCTTAATGCAACACCATCTGATAATGAATTTCATGAACTAGTGTTGCCTTGAACAAACAAGTTTCTTTTTAACAGCTTCAAAGTTTGTTATCTCCAGTCTGTTGAATATTATCTCATTTGTCTCTATTATTAGGAACAGGTAGCTATACTGATGTTACCTACATCTGCAAAATGACTCACAGAATAGGAAGTGGGAAAACAAAGAGAAGAGGGCTTCTCTTGAATTTTTCTCTATCTCCCCTCTCCTTCATAAAATTCTTAGAATACTCTTAGAAAACCAGTTCCAGCATGTATTTATATTTAAACTCTAAATGGAGTCCTGCAACATGTATCTATTTTAGAACAGTATTAGACTGCTTTATAGAAGTGTGAGAGACCGAAATGTTATGGTTAATGGCTTAAACATTGTTATGGAGGACTTTTTGCCCATTATGGCAAAACTGTATAAAGAAGCTGTGACCACCGAAGCCTACCCCTCCCTGAATATGCCTCCTGACTGGAACTTTGGACTGAGTTAAGCCCTGCCTAAGGGTACTTGAGATAAGATAAAGGTGACACTATTGTCCAATTATTTCAGGTCTAGGGAGAAGTAAACAAGGCTGAGGGAGAAGAATGTATCCACAAGAAAGCCAAACCCAGACGCTGTCCTGAAATCAGTTCTGGCTGGGACTGGGGGGCAGGGAAGGGTGCACAGCCCACAGACTCATCTGCTGAGGCCAGGTTTGCACACACTCTCCCCCCAACCAAGGGGGGAGGAGGAGAGTTTCTGGGTGTGTGGTGTAACCTCTGGTCAGAGGCAGTTAACACCCATCCTCCCTTACACAAACTGGCTCAGTTGTAAAACACCCCCACCTCGGGAAGGCCACATACACACTGGACATTCAGTTGAGAGGCAGCTGAGGAGATGTGATAAACCATCAAAGACCTCAGAAGCACCACCCCCCAGACTCATTCCTGAGGCCTTCCACCAGAGGACTGCATGGAATGCAAAGTGATGCAACAGATCCAGAGTCTGTTGCAAGAGACAGTGTCAAACTTGCCTCCCCACCAGGGGAGGTACCTGGGCATTCCCACCTAGCCCAAACCTATATTAATCCATTGAACTCTATGTTTTGCTGGACCCTCACCACTGAGAAGACCAGAAGAAGAGGATCAACGTGACTCCATCAGGATCCATGGAGTGGTGAGGTTTTCTACTTCATCTGTCT
>NW_008236952.1:129982-131044 GCF_000691975.1 Corvus brachyrhynchos | reverse complement strand
TTTCCCTCCCACCCCCTCTTTTTCTATTTCTTTCTCTCTCTCTCTCCCTCACATTTACTGTTAAATAAAATCCATACTATTGACTTTGGCATATGGTCTCATTTGCACCTTAATTCAGGCAGAGGCCTCTCTCTAATAATTTTAATAATCATGTTGTAACAACAAGACAAGCACACACTGACCAGAGACATCTGAGATGAGAAACACTGCCCCAGGAGTTTTGCAGATCTAGTGAACACTAGAAGCAATAAGACTGGTTATAGTGAATCAGGGGGATGGGAAGCAGGAGAATTAGTTTGTTAGGAACAACGCATCCAGCTTGGTCAGCATACCAGGGCAGGAAGAAAAGATAAGAGACCACTGATAAGGGCAGAGGGAGTCTCAGACAGACATCGTGCCTCATCCCAAAACTAGCTCAAAAAACTAGCTCAAACCAGTCTCAAAGCTTAAACTCAGGCCAGGTCTATAAAGAGCATGCGCAGGGAGTAAAGGTGAAAAGTTCAGGATGAGGAAGACTCCTGACTTCATCAAAAACACCCTCAGAAGACCCCTACCAAAGCCACCAAACCACACTGCGCAAGCGCAACGCGGATGTAAATGACTTTTGGGTTCATTATAATACGAAGCGAGGCTGGGCGGGGCTAGGTGATGAATATGTATAGGTGTGTTGCGAAACTTAATGAATATGGAACTTGTAACCCGGTAAATACCGAGCTGAATGCAGCTGTCGGCACGCATGGCTTTGGAGGAGCGATCCCCCGTGCGTCCCAGCTGGAAGTAAACATACCTACTTTACTACTTCTTTAGTAATGGAGTTCTGTCCGCCCTTCATTTGGCGAGCAGCCAGGAGAAACTCTGTCCGGCTGCAGGATCGGCTGAGGAGCGGACATCCTAGGCGCGGCCCAGGGCTTTCCTGGAGGATCTCCGCCCCTCGGCTCGCTCACTGCGGCGGACAGACAACGACCTGGAACTGTGGATAAACGGTATGTTTTGCATTTAGGTTGCCTATAAGTCGTACGCGTGGCCAGGGCTGCTGGTAAGCCGCGAGGAGACGTTCCGCGT
>NW_008236952.1:119926-121691 GCF_000691975.1 Corvus brachyrhynchos | reverse complement strand
CTGCGAAACTTAATGAATATGGAACTTGTAACCCGATAAATACCGAGCTGAATGCAGCTGTCGGCACGCATGGCTTTGGAGGAGCGATCCCCCGTGCGTCCCAGCTGGAAGTAAACATACCTACTTTACTACTTCTTTAGTAATGGAGTTCTGTCCGCTCTTCAATAGGAGGAAAGGTAGTTCAAAGAAATAAAACTGAATTAGAAAAGCCAAGGGAGCAGCTTCAAAGAAGCTGCCTAGACCTGCTTAGCAAGTGTCAGACAGCCCAGAAGCGAACAGACCTGTATTATTGGATTGGTAAATACCACTATTTGTGCATCTGTGCTTGTGAAAGTTCTTCTTATCGAACTCAATCAGACTTATAGTGCCAAATTGGTTATAATCAGGAATTAAGCCCAGGTGCACCCAACCCCTCTGATCTCTGAGGACCAGCTAGAACACAAGGGGGGTTATTTTCTGCCAAATTTTTGTACCCTTAATGCAACAGAAAATTGGCGTAGTTGGCAGGATTGACATGAATAAACTGCTACAGAAATATAAGTGTACACCCTCACAAGCTAGGAAAGACTGGATTAAAAGTTTTGCAAAGTTATGATAATAATGCATATTGAGCAGTGTCTAACAACAGAAACTAAAAGCTGGGAAAGGGAATTATCTGTGCTGTATTAAGTACTTGTCTATCCTATGCACAAGAAGAGGCTAAAGAATCCTTGCCATCCAAAAAATTCCAAGTGTGGTACATTCAGTGATTCAACTTGAAAACAATCTGCTAAAAGCATTCTTGGCCTTTGAAAAAGGAATTGGAGAAAAAAAAAGGAAATTTGCATAGACTCCCTTTTGGTGGAAACAGGAAACTTGAAAAATGAATTGGCTGCAGTAGAAAAACAAGAAAAATATCTGCAAGAAAAAAATAGAACTGCTAATGAGCCGATCACCCTCTCCAAGATGGAATATGTATGGTGAGTCTCTCTGACCAGAGGGGATTGGATTTTATCCAGTGAGGAAGAAGCGGGGGGCTATTGGGGTCCTGGTGTGTTTTTAACCACCATTCCCAGAGATCATGATTATTCTTTAACTGCACAGGTGGTATATTGGGCAGGAGGAATAGATCTGCAGGATAGGGGAGATCCACTGGTTATTAAAACTGCTCGATTCTCTGATCTCGCAGCTTCTGTGCAGAAAGCAGTTTGTATACAGAGTATGTATGAGAGGGACAGGCTTAGAAGGTCTCCTATGTTAGCCCCTATCGATTCAGCCAGATTAACCCATCTTA
The DNA here is from genome assembly GCF_000691975.1 of Corvus brachyrhynchos. Lineage (NCBI taxonomy): Eukaryota > Metazoa > Chordata > Aves > Passeriformes > Corvidae > Corvus > Corvus brachyrhynchos. Next base: position 120,418 of record NW_008236952.1, on the reverse strand, counting down.
TTCGCAGTCTTCCAAACAGTCTCAAGACTTGTAGCAAACTTTCAGGATGAAATGCAGCAGGTTCGTGTCCAAAATGCTGCAGTTCCTGGGCATCTGGGGGGCTGGGGCAGATGATGCGTTTAGCTACCTGGAGTGAATTTGTGCAGGAAATAGTGAATTATGGATGCTGGACGGGATGGGTCAGATAACTGTTGTTAAAGCTCCTGAGCCTGCTTGGTGGGTATTAGTAGTACAGTGGCTCCAAGGCAAATACCCTGAACCTTCTATTGATATTCAAGTAATGTTGGGGTCTCCTCCCCCTGCCATGTAGCCCTGGGAGAGGGGCCCTGAGGGGAGACACAGGGTTTCCCTGCCCCTGGTCAGCCTCATTCCCCATTGGTTGGTTTGTGTTTCACTGCGCGGGCAAGGACCCTGAGTCCAGACTGTGAGAGTTCCTCGGCAGAGCTCCAGCCATGCGGCTGGAGAAATAAACAACTCTGAAAAATCTAGCAA
>NW_008236952.1:111401-118117 GCF_000691975.1 Corvus brachyrhynchos | reverse complement strand
GCTCACCCTTGTTCCCCGTTGGTTGGTTTGTGTTTCCCTGCGCAGGCAAAAGGACCCTTGGTCAGGACTGGAACAGTTCCTCGGCAGACCCCCGGCCATGTGGCTGGAGAAATAAACATCTCTGAAACATCTAGCAAGAATCTGTCCACATATATATTTCTTTTCCATGGGACTCCTGGTTTGATATATGCATGTTACAGTAATCTCCACTGTAAAAAAGTAAGACCGTGAAAAGTTATGGTTGAATTTATAATTGACACAGGGGCCCAAATGTCAGTGATTACAAAGGAAACAGCAAATATTTTGGAAAATATATCCAGTGACCGTGAAAATTTTACCAGAATTGATGGTATAATAAAGGAATGTCCAACAGCAAAATTTTCCATCTGGCTCCTGGGAGAAAAACAATTTACTAAGGTTGAAGTGCTTGTGGGGGCTGCCCAACTAAAACTTTTAGGATTTGATTTACTTTATGGGCAAACCTGGAAACTCCCAGATGGAACTCTGTGGAGCTTTGCAGTGGAAGGCACTGGGTTGCTGGGGATACAAATAGAATCTGAAAGAATGTGGGATGATTCAGGCTTGAAAATTTTATCAATTCATTAGAGACATCAATACCATTACTGCCTTCTAAAATTACTAATGTAAAACAGTACCCCCTGCCAACAGCAGTACTTATGGGGATTGATGAGGTGGTGACAGATTTGGAAAAAAAAGAGGCATCATTAAAAGGACTAATTTGCTTTATAATTCACTGGTGTGGCCAGTAAATAAACTGACCTGGCACTGGCATTTCACAGTATATTGACAGTTAACTGCTAATACCGCACCTCTAACTGCTGCAGTTCCAAACATTGCCTAGATAGTGACACTGATACTGGGTTCTGCTCATGCTTAGATGGCTGCCCTTGATGTCAAGGACATATTTTTCATTATTCCCCTCCTTGAACAGGATAAAGCACAGTTTGCCTTTACATGGAGGGGGATCCAATACACTTTTACAAGGATATAAACTATTCTCTCACTAGTTCTCACAATGCCTTGGCTAACATCTTAGTAGAGATTCTTATTCCACCTGACATTACATTATATCAATATATTGACAACAGCCTGATAGGAGGAGATGATCAAGAAAGTGTAAGAGACACAATGAAAAACATTTGTGAAACACTAATTGAATTGGGATTGGAAATTCTGGAATCAAAATGCCAAGGGCTGGCACAAGAAGTTAAATTCTTAGGAGTCTGGTGGATTAAAGGAGCAACTTCTGTTCCTATGGACACCCTGAAAAAAAATGGAGCACAGGCAGAATTCATCTTTTGTAAAGAAGTTACAGGAAGTTCTGGGAACTTTAGGCTACTGGCATAAACATATTCCTGGATTTTCTATTATTGCCCATCCCTTATACAATCTGCTCAGAAAAGGAAAATCGTGGGAATGGATGGAACAGCACACAAATGTATTAGAATTGTTAATAAGAGAACTGAGGCTGTTCCAACACCTTGGCCTAATACACCTGACTGATCCAATCCATGTAGAATGGGGGTTCAGTGAGCATGGCTCTCATTGTAACCTTTGACAAAAGGGTCCACAAGGGCCAGAAAGACCACTGGAGTTTAGCTCCCACTCTTTCAATGATACTGAAATGAGATACTCAGATCTTGATAAGGCTTGCAAGCCTTCTAGTGTGAGTGATAATGGGTGGATTATACCCTCAATTTGACCTAACCTTGCCAGTTAACAAGATCGAGCATCTGTCCACTTTTTGTCTTAACAGGATGAACTGCATGTGGAATGAAGCACTGTCATATAGCTAGAGTGCCTGCAAGGACTAGTGGTGGTTTTGGTGATAATTTGGAAAATGAAATTCTAATAATAATGCAGGTAAAATGCTGTTTATTATTCTTACTGTCACTAGACAGAAGTTCAGGGATTGCTTGAAATCTTACATTGCAGTTAATCCAAGTTTTTGGACATACACATAATGTTAGTCGAATCACCGCATGTTTACCTTTCTTCCATCTGCCAGCTCACCAGTAACTTGGGGAATTTCACTATGGGTTTGACTAAAACTTGGGAGGTTATGTGGAAAAATCATACAAATCTCACTTGGCAAACTGAGGAAGGAAAATGTGTTTTAAAGTGGACCAACAATAATACAACTATATGGAACTATATGGAACTGTAACATCATCATTGAAATTCGAGACTAATAGTGACTCAGTTGAGACAATTTATTGTCTTCCTGAGGATACATGTACTGATACACCACGGGGAATGCATATTCCAAGGGGGTGGGGAGGGCCACGATATGGTGACTGGCATTCTATGCAACTACCAACTGGTAGATTGGGAAAGGACAATTGGATTACCAGATGGCCCCATACAGGTTGATGTTCTGGACACAAATTTTAATGTTTCTTGCTCAAACAGCACAAAATATCATAATTGGAATTGTACTGGAGTTTATAATTGCAACTCCAATGAAACTGAAATTCAGAGATTGAGCCCATTAGCTTGAGCTCTCAGATTAGGTTGTACTTGTCGAAAGTATATCACCTCACTTAATGACACTTGATCTCATTTGACTAACGATACTGAGTCTGACATAATTTGTTCAGAACTAAGTATAACCTCTATGGGGCACACTGTGTGGGTTAGCAGTGATGGAACACAGTCTACTGACTTACTAATAGAAGGCAACACATGCTGGGACTATCAACACTTTGCCCCCTTTGAAGGAAACAACCTCTTTCACTGGTGTTGGGGTCTCCTCCCCCCGCCGTGTAGCCCTGGGAGAGGGGCCCTGAGGGGACAGACACGGGGTTTCCCTGCCCCTGCTCAGCCTTGTTCCCCATTGGTTGGTTTGTGTTCCCCTGCGCGGGCAAAAAGGACCCTTGGTCCCATGACTGTAACAGTTCCTCTGCAGAGCTCCGGCCATGCGGCTGGAGAAATAAACATCTCTCTGAAACAGCTATCAAGAATCTGTCCGTCCATATATATTTCCTTTCCACGGGACTCCTGGTTTGATATATGCATGTTGCAGTATCCCCACTGCAACACACTGGCTCTGTGGGAACAAATCAAAAGGGAATCAGAAAACCAATGGCAACACCTGATAGCTGGAACCGTGGTGGGATGGGTACTGGAGTCCATTTTCACACCCCAGTTGACAGCATTCCAGAATTGAGTGATGTTATATAATTGTACTGGACAAATATAAACATTGGCTAATGCAACTCATGGGGCACTGAAGGAATTAAATCGACTAGGAACTGTAGTGGTTCTAATCAGAAAGTAAGCCCAGCTGCACCCAGTCCCTCTGATCTCTGAAGACCAGCTGGAACACAAGGGGCTTTATTTTCTGCTAAATTCCTATACCCTTAATGCAACATTTAGCTTGATTTTGGACCTTTAATATGTACCAAGAGCATTATGGGTTTGGCTTTGTTCTCTGCAGTGTTTACATATTGTCCCAAGGGGTGTCTTTAGTAAGTTTTGAGTTGTTTGGGGACTTTTTTTTGTTGGGTTTTGTTTCTTTGTTTTGGGTTTTTTGTTTGGTTTTGTAATTTGCTTTTATATGTATATATATTTATTTTAATATTCCATGCCACATAAGTCAGGAATAGCAATATTGACCAAAACACATCTCAAGACAGATTCCTGTAAGTCTAGAGTTGAAGTGTCTTTCCAGATTGAATGACAGCACAAGATCCATGAATCACAAGGCAATTCCATTTAGGATGCACCTTTTCAATTTGCATTGCGAAAGCCTCCAAGACAGCATTCAAAACTTTACTACACCTAAGATATACACATTAATTCCTTCACTCATACACTCAGTGAATTATCTTTTAGGGAAACAAATTAGATTTACTACTGTATTGAAAATAATCGCTTTTATCTTCTATATGCTTACATAGCAACTCTTTAGTGGTTTGTTCCAGTACCTTACATCTAAAAAACAATGCTGGTGGTTACTTAATATTATTCTTTCCACTCACCTACCCACTTTTAAAATATTGGTGACATTTACCTTCAAGTTGTTTTTAACATCCCTTTCCTAACCATGAATTCCTATAGATTTTGAGAACTTCTGAAGCAGCAGTTCAAAACTGTCTCAGTGGGTTTCTTGAACACTTTAAAGCAAGTGTCTTCAGACTTTAACTGCTTAAATAATTTCTTTCCCATTTCAGCATGTGTTCTTCTCTCCATAGTACATATTATATCGGGTCACAACTGACCTTTCCTGTAAAGCAGTGTTAATTGTTATAGCCCTCTGTTACTTGATCTCCTTTCCTACTCAGTAAGAGACTTCTGCTTTCCTTTGTTGCTATCTTCTCATACTCTTTATGAATCTTTTCTTTTTGCCTTCTATATCTCTCTAGTTGTTAATCGATTTCTTCCTTAAGCTTTCCAGTTTAGCTCTAGTGGCTCCTATATTTACCCTCAGTTGTGTAACTACATTTCCACTTTTTGTTTTATTCTTTTTATAGTTCCTCAGGTACTTACAACCTGTTACAATAATACTTGTTTCATAGTATGCTTTCTCTCATTCAACTGTAATTGTCTCATACAGTAGATCAGAAATTCAATTTCATCCAACCTTAACTCAACAAGCAAACCTGAAGAAAATTCTAACTTGCTTTACCTAGTACCACAATAAGTTTACACCCCAAATATGTAATTGTTTCTTCATTATACACATGAACACCTAAATGATTTTGAAGTCTATGCATTTACCCAGTTCATCCCAGAGTTGCCTATACTTGTCAGTCATTGCAGTTCCTTGTTGTGTCCAAAGTGACAGACGAGGGTCAGCCATGAACTGTTCTGTTATCAACGTCAACATGCGAGCTCCATTTGAATCTCTCATCTTTAGCATCTCTCGCACCTAGGAAATGATTCTTTTAATATAAACTTGAAAAAAACCCAAAACAAACCACAGTACAGACAATATGCTGTAGTGTTAAACATTCCATCTCTGTTAAATAAAAAATATAATTTATATATCTGACGTGAAATTTTTAAATAGAAAAAAAAAAGTCTGCTTTCCCAATTTTAACAATTTTTAGTTTCAGTATCCCATTGCAATTCTGCTAACACACTTCTTCCACAAGTAATCCACAGGTGTATTATGCAAGCTGCTGCAAGACCATAATTTCTACAGGTCTCTCCAACATTTTGAGGGTAGGAAGGAAGAGAACAGCAAAGCTGCAGACAGCTGAAATGCTGCTTCATATCCTTAAACTAATCTCAAGACACACCAGATTGCATCCCACTGCATTATTAACTTGCTATCATGTTCCCAGGGCTTTGTCTTGTTATAGAACAACAGGATTTTGCGTAAGACCTGAACAAGAACAGACTGGATGGGGGAGTGGGGGGAGAGAAAAGAGGGAAGTTTGAATATTCAACATACCTTTGCAAAAAGCAAATTGAGCTGCTTCCCTGATCCATGGTATCCACCCTGGGAGAGAAAGAGTTTAACCTGTTCTTGGACCTGTTCCTCATCCAAATGCCAGCAGTTTTCATCATCTATGCTAGCGCCTGCTGTTGGGTCAGGAGCACCTACAAACAGCAAGAAGATAAATCATTATGTTCTATATAAAGAAAAGAGGTTTGTGGGTCCAGGGCAAATGAGTACTGCAAAGGATTTTGGATTTGTGTATTGTCCCATTTTGGATGTCTTGACTTTAAAGGCTCTTTAAAATAGACCTAAATTTCTCCTAAGTAGTCTTAAGCACTTAGAAATGACAGCCTATGAAAAGGTATTTAAACAAACAGTATTTTATAATAAAGCATTAAAATCAAGACAAGTTTTTTTCTCCTGCCTCAACAGTTATTCTAGAATGTTTTTACAAACAAAATTACACAATAATTTCAACAACTGCAATGTTAAAACCACTCTCCCCAGAACACCTGTGTGATTTCTGTACCTTCAGCAATCTTGCTCAGGTTTGTTACTGCTAATGAGCACTGCTATTGATGAACATGAGGAAAATCATCACTTCAGTGCCTTTGAGCTGTGATGGCTCTGCAAAGCTAAATAAAGAATAAAGAATAAAAAAATAATCCCCAAGAAAATCCAAAGTCTTTAAGCACTAAAGGCATTAGCATAAATAAGTTACAGCTGTGTAAGATTGTGGTGCTTCTGAAGAAGCATTTTTACAATAGGCAATGTCATCACCACACAGTCAATTCAAAGCAACTCTACCTGAATTAGCTTAGTGCCAACTGAAGTGACTGGATTTACATCAGGCAGTGGTTTGGCCACAGGTTGCTCTAACTAAAATTTTGTAGTTGAGATCAGTGATTTTCCCCTTGTGGCCTTTTCTAAAGTCTGACAAAAATAAAACAAGTTCTTGCAGTATCTAACAATCTACATATTTCTGAAGAAACCTGCACCTTCACTGGATATTTTTAACAGCTATTCTAACTGAAAAGGTTGAAAAGCACTGTTGGTGTTTTAGTTTAGTCCTAGTTTTTTTTTCTGTTAAAGGAATTTTCCCCCCCTATACATGTTGCTAAGGGAACAAATCGCTGATCGCTGAGTGCTTAAGGAAAGACAAAGGACCTGGCTGCTCTTTTTGTTTCACCTGGGGGTGTGGGCAGTTGGGTCTCGGCGTTCGGAGAGAGAGGAGCTGCTGGTTCTTTTTTTTCGGCCGTTTTTCTTTCTGCTAGAAACAACACCAGGATCCCAAAGCCGTCTTCCC
>NW_008236952.1:99548-111179 GCF_000691975.1 Corvus brachyrhynchos | reverse complement strand
GCTCACCGGGAGCCGCCAGCGCCCCTGCCGGCTGCAAGCAGAACTGCACCCAAGGGGAAAAGGGCCCGACAGCCGAGAAGGCTGGGACTGGGTTTGTGATTGTTTGCTGTTACTGCCATAGTTATTGTTGTTTGTTTGACTGGTTATACTCATATAGATATATAATAGTAAAGAACTGTTATTCCTATTTCCCATATCTTTGCCTAAAAGCCCTTGATTTCAAAATTATAATAACTCGGAGGGAAAGGGGTTACATCTGCCATTCCAAGGGAGGCTTCTGCCTTCCTTAGCAGACACCTGTCTTTCAAACCAAGACAAGCACTTATCTAGACTGTCAGGGGAAAAAAATGGTAGTGCATCACCATAGTCAGATGTAAGGCATTTTAAGCATGCTCAAGACTGAAGTTAACTTGACATTTTGTTTTTGGGCTTGTCTCAACTGTGTAATCTCTCTGTTAGGTTTTGAGAAGATGTTAGAAATTGAATTGCACCACACTACCACTTTTAAATCCCAGATAATGTTACCTCTGTAGCCAATACTAAAAGAAGGATACTGGCATGGAAGGAAAATTGCATGGTCAGATTTGTAAAAACTTGCTTTCAAAGAAGTCCTGAGAACATGAAAAGCAAAGATAGCTACAGTTCTTTAGATGTATAGAAACATTGATTCTATTGATTTAAGCCTTTATTTCACAATTGCAGCTCTGCCATGTAAGCAAATCTTTTAACTAGTTGCAGAGAATGCTAGAATCTTTATTCAATGAAAATACAACGGGAAGATTTAGAGGGTCAGAGGGATGTCTTGTCTACTAGTTGCTGAGAGAGTAAAAAAAAAGTCTTTCAGCTCAGCAACTTCCTAAACTGCCTCCAAGATCAGAGCCTACAGCTGTGAACAATGCACTGTTGTCCATATATTTTTTTTAGATTAATTAGAAATTGTGTCTTTGAAGATGTGAAAGAACTCTTCTGCCTTCCACAGGAACCATAAGACTGTCTCAGAAGACAGGAATCAAGTTCAAGACAGTACAAAACCCAAGGAATTAGAAACTTGCCCATTAATGAGTGCTTCCATCTTTACTATGTTAATTTTAAGGGGTTTTAAATTCAGTCAGCTACATGTAACACATGCTGATAAGTCTTCAGTTGCAAAAAACTAGATTAAAAGGGAAATCAAGCCACATGAGATCAAGCAGTGCAGTTGTTGAACTGATTCAAAGGAATCTACTCCACAGTAAGGTACTGTAAAGTAAACCACACCTTTATTGGCCTGGCCAGAGGGAGCATGCAGGGGTTTGCACCTCCATGTGCATGTCCACCATGTTCATCTTACAGAGATTATTTATACATTTACAAGTTCGGCATCCACCCTTTTTGTTCATTTATCTAAAAGTTACAGTCTTAAGGGGTTGGGGTCTTACATAACTTGTGGGTTCCTTATCTTAGGGTTGCAAACATGGCATGCTATTCTTATCTAATACATTCATCACATGCCTATTTTGCTAATACACACTTAATTTTGCTATTTCACACTTTGTTGCTATTTTAGTTATACTTCATCTGTAATCATGTATTGATTATGTTCCTACTCTCTTATTACATTTTTCTACCCTTTCTGACAGTTCTTCTATTGGTCATTAAAACGGTAGTTAGCATGCGTCTTCCTTCTTATCACTTAGCCCATAGGGGCTAAGCCTTTGTTCTGCAGAAAAGCGGTTAGCCAAACCCATTAGCTCACATTCCTTTCCCTTATCATCTTAGTCCACTCGGGATTTTTTCAAGAGCTAGGCATAGCATCTAGTATTCACTTATCATCATAGCCCCTTCCAGGGCTAGGCTTCTTGTCTTGCAAAAGCAGTTGCCATCAAGCATAGCAGCCAACACCCAACTTTTATTAATCTATACTTTATACTAAGGTGCTTATGTTAAAGAAGTCCTGTGTTTCAAGTCCCTCCTTCTCTTATAACTTTTGCAAATTTTTTTGCAATTGTGATTTCATCCATACTTGTGATGTTAAGGTCCGTATTTTACACCACATCCATATGTTTACGGCCATAAGGGCTACGGTTGTTAGTAACAAAATTAAAATTGGGTGGATCAAGAAATTAAACAGCTGGGTCGTGGGTGATTGAGTCCATCCGAGAAAAATTTCATCAGTGGTGTTCTCATGTTTTTCTGATGGAATCCACTATTTCCTTGATTCATTCCAGATCATGTTTGACAGTTAGTATTGCTCGTTGACCAGTTTCTTTAACACGTATTGCCATAGCGTCCAGGTCTGGATGTTGCAGCATCTGTTTTAAGATACTATTATTCATCTTGATTTTTACAGTTGAGACTTCATGGTAGGATATATACTCGTCCTGCACAAGTTGTTATGTGGTAATAGGGGTGTTGTAATTAAAGTTGCATTCTACTATCTTTGTAAAATTACAAACACAAAAATTGGTATGATTAGTAGGTTCAACACAGTCATCTATAGTTACATCTAGGCAATTAGTTCAAACACATGCACACCCATTTCCTACGTAATATGCCTGGGACTTACTTTTCCCAGAAGGGAACATCTCAAAGGTACATGTGCTATCTTGTGTGTCCAAACATAAGTCTTCTGTCTCCAGCACTGCATTTTCACAAATAAATCCCAAGTGATTATGGGGAATGCACCCTTTGGTACTTACAGTTTGCCAATTTCTAGTTTTGTTGTTGTATTTTCCCCAGACATTGTGTCCTATAGGGCTGATTATGGTTCCATTATGTTCAGCTCCCAAAGCAGCAATAGGAAAAATGCTAGTGACAGAAGCATTTTGTATAGTTAGAACATAAGCTGTAGTGTTTTCACTATGTGGCTCATAAGTGAAATTGACTAGTTTCCACCATGACTGGTATTGTTTTTCAAATTTAGTAACATTTTTAGAAATTATTTCTTGTAGTTCATATGGCAAAATACTTGATCTTTCTTCTCTAATTACACTGGATACCACTGTTTGTATTTATTGCTGTGCTTGGACACATCCCAAGGCTACAGATACATAATTTTGAACTATTCCTAAGGCTGTTGCCATGTTAGTAAATTTTGTTTCATTATTTCTTCTAATTTATGCCATAAGTTTGCAGCTAAATGCTGAGTATCTGTTAATGCGAGCAAAGAGGATTGTGAGTGTCTATTGTACGTAATTCTGAAGTTACAGTGCTAATTTTATTGAGAAGTACTTCTTGATCAATGGACTTAAGAATTCCTAATCCTGATCTGAACCACCCACTCTTTTGTCTGCTTGATTTGCTTTGAGGACCTAACCAAGTTTTCTACATTTGTAGAGCAACATTAATAAAAGGAGTGCATTCTGGTTTTACTGTTGATACATCTGTTTGAATTTTAATTTGAACCCTCTTTAAGGAGTATTGAGGATTCCACAATAGCTTTTGTTCGTTAGATTGTTTTATTACATACGGTCCAATAAAAGTTTGGTTGTGATTTCTAACTGCACATTTTGGTGGTTTTGTTGCAGTAATTGTGGTGGGGATATGTGTGGTAGTGGGTTTTATTTCTTCAAGTAACCAAGCACGAGAGGCTTTTTGGTAGGAGGAACTCAAATCTCCTGCTCTTAGCATATATCCAGTACAGGAGATTCTTGTGGGTTTGGTAACTATTGTGGTTTGTAAACAAATGTTTTCGGTACACGAGAAGATACTACATTTAGGAACATCATGTGTGCTTTCAATTTTTATGTCTATGTAAATCCAGAGGCGTGACCAGTTGTTGAAAATATGCAGGCTACAATTACTGCCTCATTAATTGGTATATAGAATGTAGTTATTTGGTGATCTTGATTCCATTCTGATCTCTCTTTGAATGTCACTGTTCCTTCTCTCTCTGTTATCTCTCGGCTTGATTACTCCAAATAGAGATGTTTTCTCCTTCATCCGGGAGGATTGTCCCTGATGGTCCTGAATAGCCAGAACCCTGTAGAGGTTTCCCATCAAAATTAAAGACAAAAGAACTATTTATAAATAGGGGAAGATGTGAGTCTTTTGAGGTTTTATAGTGACAGATTGTCCCCATAGGATCGTTTGCTGTGGGTTCCTTACTCATTCTATCAGGGGATCGTGTTATTTGGGATTGTGAGACTTGTGATTCTTTCAGGAGTAAGGTGACACTTATAGGCTTGTCTCCGCTGTCTGTCTTCCATTGTATATCTTGTACAATTTAGAATTACATCATGGGTGAAAGTAAAATCATAAGTACATGTTTCTTCGTGAATATAGGTTATGAAGGATAAGCAGTGGGTCATGTTTGTTTGTGGCATCTATTATATGAAATGATATCAGGGCTATTGGATAAAGCAGTTCCCTGGGCTTAAAGTTACATCCTATCGTTACTGTTTCACTTTCCTGTATTTGGAATGGAGAATTCTGTTCTTTACTTTCCCACTCACCTTTTTCAATTTTTGTTTCACCTATCATTAATACAATAGTAATTTTCTTAAAAACCTGTTCCCACTGGCCCGTGTTATTTAGGCCCGAGTTTCTATCATATCCATATTTTTTCCAATCATTCTGTGTCAGCTGTGATTTCTCATGTTCTAATTCTGTGTGCTCATCACATTTCCAGTTCTGTCCATTTGTCCATGCAATTATCATCATCAGCGCTTTAATCTTAAGGATGTTGGTCCTATTAGTTCTGTCCACCATTGTCCTTCAGGTGCTTTCTTAATCCTGTAGTAATGGATCCAGGAAGGTAGTTCATGGATTTTTACAGCTGTAAAGGTGGTTAGAAGGACCTGGAAGGGTCCTTGCCATTTCTCCTCCAGGGGATTTCCTGCAAAGGATTTAACAAAAATCCAGTCTCCAGGTTTATGAGGGTGTATGGGTTGATCCAGACCCCTTGCCCTGGTTCCAGCCACTCTTTTAGATATTTGATCAATATGTTTTCCCAAGAAGATTAGATAATTTATTAAATGTCCTTCTCCCATTTGGTGAAGGTCTTTACCACGATACTCAGTTTGGTATGGTCTCCCATACAACATTTCAAACGGACTGAGTCCTTCTTTGTGTCATGGTTTAGTTCTTATCCTCAATAAAGCAAGGGCCAAAGCTTGATGCCAATGTAAGCTATTTTCTTGGCATATTTTAGTCAGCTGTTTGATTAAGTGATTCATTTTCTCCACTTGGCCACTTGCTTGTGGTCTGTAAGGGGTATGTAGTTGCCAATCTATGCCAAGTATTTTACTGATTTCTTTAACTACGACAGCACAGAAGTGTGATCCTCTATCTGAGGATATGGTTGCAGGTGTCCCAAATCAGGGAATGATTTGATCTAGCAAAATTTTAGTAACTTCCCTTGCTTTATTGGTTTGACACAGAAAGGTTTCTGGCCAACCAAAGAAAGTATCAGTTAGTACCAAAAGGTATTGGTACCCCCCCTTTTCTGGGCAATACTGAAAAATCCATTTGCCACTGTTGCCCTGGAAGTGTACCTTTTCCTATAGTTTCCAACTGGACCTTGTTAGTGGTCTGTGGGTTATTCCGCAGATACACTTCGCATTGTTTAGTGACCTGCTGTAATGTAGAGTATAAATGTTTTCCTACTGTTTTCTTGGTTAGGTCACTATACAAGGCATCTGCTTCCCAGTGAGCCTTATTATGCTCTTTTTGTACTATTTTCCACAGTATTCTACTTGGTACTACAGTTTTCCCACTAGGGATAACATAAAAATTGTCTTTTAACTGAGCATTTAAATCCTGCATAAGTTTAATATCTTCTTTTGAATAGGGTATATTAGTGTCCCAGGTTATGGGCTTACTGTCTGGTATCAGGGCGAATGTCTGTACCTGTTCTTTTTCTGCTGCCTTTTTGGCCTCTAAGTCTGCCAATCGGTTTCCTATTTCCTGCTCCGTGTTACCTTTTTGATGTCCTTTACAGTGCATAATTGCCACTTGTGAGGGTAGGTTGACAGTGTCTAGTAGTCGTAGGATTTCCTTTGTGTGCTTAATTTGTTTTCTGTGTGATGTTAAAAGTCCCCTCCCTTTCCATACGTCTCCATGGGCATGCACCACACTGAATGCATATCTTGAATCAGTCCAGATGTTAATAATTTTCCCTTCTGCCCCTTCCAGTGCATGGATCAAAGCTATGATCTCTGCTTTTTGAGCTGAAGTTCCTGCTGGAAGGGGTTGGGCTTTGATTACTTTTTTAGTAGTGGTGATTGCATATCCTGCTTTCTGGGTCCCATTTTTGATGAAGCTGCTTCCATCAGTATACCATGTTTCCTCAGCTTCTTCTAAAGGTGCTTCTATCAGGTCTGGTCGGCTGGAATAAATGGTTTCCATAGTCTCTAAACAATAGTGTACCACGGAATCCCAGGTTACTGATGTTTCACTGAGAAAAGAAGCTGGATTCACAATGTTAGTTGTGATGATGTTCACATCGTCTTGCTCCACTAGTATGGCTTGGTACTTAAGGAACCGAGAGGGAGACAGCCAGTGTCCCCCTTTCTGCTCCAGTACAGCTGATACCGTATGTGAAACAAAGACGGTTATTTTCTGTCCCAGTGTGAACTTTCGGGCTTCCTGTATGTTGAGTATCACAGCAGCAACAGCCCTGAGGCACCCCGGCCAACCTTTGCTCAATTCATCCAGTTGTTTTGAGAAGTAGGCTACTGCCCTCCAGTATGGCCCTATTTGTTGGGCCAATACCCCTAGGGCTATGCCTTGGTGTTCCTGGGAAAACAATCAGAAGGGCTTTGTCACGTCTGGAAGGCCTAACGCCGGTGCCTTCATCAGTTCCTGTTTAAGTTGAGTAAATGCTCTTTTGGTCTCTCCAGTCTATGTAGGTACAAAAATGCTGTTAGTGAGGATCTTCTTGTTATTTTTCTAAGTCCGTGAGAGACTTTTCTCTCTCACAGAAGAGGTAGCAGAGTTCTGTAAACAATGAAACACCTGCAACCTTGAGAAGTCTTGTTTATAGTATAGTAGAAAAATATTTTGATAATGGATGTTTTAGGATTTTCGCCAATCACCCCCAAGGGGTGGCTGGTCCTTTGTCCAATTAGACTATGAAGAAAAAAGTCTATAAAAGAGTTTGTAAAATAATTAAATAAATCAATCTTGCTGCACAATTCCTGCCTGCTGGATCTTCTCCTCCTCCTCCTCCCTATAGCTGCGGGACACGGTGATATACCGTAGGAACCAGGCCTGCGGTAATAAGTCTAGACTAAGTGTGTACTTTCATTTTTTAGCATATTATATAAGGGTCTTACCAAAAGTCCATAGTTACAGATCCACAACTGGCACCATCTTGTCATACCTATAAAGGTTTGGAGCTTTTTCACCGTCTGTGGTTGGGGAGTTTGACAAATGGCTTCCTTTCGGTTTCATCTCAGCTCATGTTGCCCCCCCAAAATTTCATATCCTAGATACATCACTTGTTTTTTTGTGATCTGGGCTTTCTGTTGAGAAACTTTATATCCATTAAGTCCCAAGAAATTGAGTAAACTTACTGTCCATTCATTGCACTCCTCTTCCGTTTCTGTTTCAATCAGGAGATCATCTACATACTGCAATAATACTCTAGTTTCCATTGGTGATGTCCATTTCTCCAAATCCTTTGCTAGTTGTTTTCCAAAGACGGTTGGACTGTTTTTGAAACCCTGTGGTAACATGGTCCAGGTTAGTTGTGTTTTCCTTCCTGTTTCCAGGTTCTCCCACTCACAGGCAAAAAGCTTTTGACTGTCCGGGGCCAGAGGCAGGCAGAAAAAGGCATCTTTTAAATCTAAAACAGTAAACCACACTTGTTTATAATTTAATTTGGTTAACAATGCGTATGGATTTGCCACTATGGGGTGGAGATCTTCAGATTTTACTGATGGGTCTTAAATCCTGGACCAATCTATAATTTACCCCATTTGGGTTTTTTATTAGTAAGATTGGGGTATTATATTCTGATTCACACTCTATTATTAATTTGTATTTTAAACAGTCATCTATAATTGGTTTAACACCTTTACGATCTTCTAATTTTAGGGGGTATTGTTTTATATGTACCGGTCCCATTCCAGGTTTTAATTTAATTATAATCGGGTCTGCAGTTTTAGCTTTTCTGGGTTTTCCACTTGCCCATACTCCAGGATACACTTGATTTAATATTTCTTGGGGTACTATAGTCTTGACTTCAGGTGTTGTTAGGGCAAGGCTTAGAATATCAATGAATTTGTCATCTTTTACTTTAAATTGCACTTGACTGGCTTTGAATTCAATTGTAGCTTCCAGCTTCTCTAACAGATCTCTGCCTAATAATGATTTTGGAGTATCTGGCATGTACAGGAATTTATCTATGCCAATGCTCTTTTCCAATTTGTATTTGAGTGGCTTCAGAAAGTGTGCTTTCTGTCGTTGGCCAGTTGCCCCTACTACATTTACAGAGGTTTCATCTTGTAAAGACAAACATTGGTTTAATACTGAATAAGTAGCACCCATGTCGATTAAGAATTCTAATTGTTTTCCTTGTTTTCTCAGCTCAATTATAACCAGCAGGCTTGCTAGGTGGGTGTCCACCAGTACCCTTCAATCTTCTTGCATCTCTGCGAGTAAGGGAAGGGGATTATTTGAAGGGTTATTATTAAAATGCCCTAGGGTATATTACCGTGTCCCGCAGCCGTAGGGAGGAGGAGGAGAGAAGATCCAGCAGGCAGGAATTGTGCAGCAAGATTGATTTATTTAATTATTTTACAAACTCTTTTATAGACTTTTTTCTTCATAGTCTAATTGGACAAGGATCAGCCACCCCTTGGGGGTGATTGGCTAAAATCCTAAAACATCCATTATCAAAATATTTTTCTACTATACTATAAACAAGACTTCTCAAGGTTGCAGGTATTTCATTGTTTACAGAACTCTGCTACCTCTTCTGTGAGAGAGAAAAGTCTCTCATGGACTTAGAAAATAGCAAGAAAATCCTTGCTAGCAGCATTTTTGTATCCACAGGTTATTTTTGTTTTGTGGAAAATTCCTTTATCAGTGTCCTTCCTGTTTACAAAAGCACATTGGTTGATTGCCAGCCGAGGAAAAGGATTTCTTGCTCCAGCCTGTCTTCCCTCTCCTCTCTGAATATTTCCAGACTTTGGCCTGAAGGGCCCCCTACTGCCCGTTCCATGTTCTCCCAGAGCTGCAATAGTTGCATTAGCTAAGGTTTTACTTAATTTCTTTTTTTTTAGGAGATCTCTGTTTCGATATACTTGCCATGCTTCTTCAATTAATTTCACTAGGTTCCTTTGGTCCTCAGATTTCATCCTTTGCAGCTTTTTTCTATTGTTCTCTGAGGACTGCCTAGGTATGGAGAAATTAATTGTTGCTTTCCCTGTTCCCCTGAGGGGTCCAGGGTAGTATACTTCTGTATTGCTTCTCGTAATCTATTGAGAAACTCTGTAAGAGTTTCTGTTACGTTCTGTTTTACTGCATACAGATCCCCCCAATTCACAGATTTAGGTATTGCATTTTCCAACCTGAATTTAATCCATCCCTGATACCTTTTTCATAGTTGGTAATGATCTGGGTTATTATAGTCCCATCTAGGTGTTACCATGGGCACATAATCATTTACAGTGCCCTGCAAAGTCTGTGCAGCAATCTGTGCCTGAACATGGGTTCTGGCTGCCTTTGAAACAAGTTCCTTTTCTGTATCAGTTAATGCATCCAACATTAAATCAATATCCTCCCAGTCTGGGTCCAATGCTTTTACGAAACCTCCAAAATTTTAGCTACTCCTGATGGATCATCATGATATCTCTTAGCCGTCTCTTTCTAACTATCCAAATCCTACATTGAAAAGTTTGCTTTTAGCTGTATTGCCTCTGTGGGTCCATCAGCCTCTCTCAGAGGGGCCTGCAAAACCTCTCGAGCAGTCACTCTGATGCCTTAGGTTTTAACTTTTATATTTTTCACATCCTGTACTGATTAGTGTGTAACTCTGAAGTTTCTTGTAGCCTGTTAATTTCTGCTCTCTCGTGCTAGGTAGACATAACAAAGCCTCTCCGGGCCTGCTCTTCGAGGACGCTCAGACCATCCTAGGCCCAAAAAGTATAGACCAAAAGGCCTCTAAAGGGGGGGCAAGCTGAGGGGAAATTACATCATTAAACTGAAGCTTTAACTGGAGAATTAACCCTGCTATGCAAATGAACCAAACCTATGAAAGTGTGAAGAACTCGTGACCTGTCGTCCATCTTGGGGTCCATTTTGAGAATAGCCTCTGGCTCCTCAGGGTGTACCTTTGAAGGCCTTTCAAAGAAATACCTGGGGATACAAATATTGCTGCTAGCAAGAATTTTTCTTGCTTCTTTCCAGTCCCGTGAGATACTTTTCTCTCTCATGGAAGATTTTAGCAGAAGTTCTATAAATTATGAACACCTGTAACCTTGTAGAACTATGTTTATGGTACAGTAGAAAAATATTTTGACAATGGATGTTTTAGGATTTTAGCCAATCACCCCAAGGGATGGCTGATCCTTTGATCAATTAGACTATGAAGAAAAAAGTCTATAAAAGAGTTTGTAAAATAATTAAATAAATCAATCTTGCTGCACAATTCCTGCCTGCTGGATCTCTCTTCTCTTCCCTACCACTGCGCGACAGGATTCTGTGATTGTATGGTTCTGGGATTCTGTGGTTAAGTGGTTCTGTCTTGTCTGCCCACCCTGGTGTGACCCACTGCTTTAATGCATCAGGTCTTTGATGTGAACCAAGCTGACCTTTATCTCCCCAACACAGTCTGGATCAGAGGGAAGCAAAAAATGTACCGGGACCTGGAGGACAAAAGCCACTGCCACCTCCTGGCTCATGGGGTGGCTTAAACAGCTCCATGGTGTTGGTCCAGGTTCCTTAAATGGGCTCTTGGCTGGATCCCAGCATGGACCAGGAGCTCTCACACCCAACCTCCCTGTGCAACCCATGCCGAGTGAGGGCTTTCTGGGTTCTAACTATCAGTGAACTATCTTAGGCTTCTTCTTTTCATCGAGTCCAGGTGACCCTTCCTCATACATTTCAATCCCCTGAACCCCTAAACCAGGCTGAAACATCCCGGGGTTTCTGATTCCCTGGCTCCAGCGCTGCCACTGAAGTGTCTGGGCAATCATTTTCCAGTCAGTGCTTGAGTGGCTGGTGTGGATTTAGTGTGTCAGAGCAGAGACTCCACAAAAAGCAACATTTCCTGCATGCAGCACCACATTTCAGCATCGAAGATAATTCTGTATTCCCATCTGCTTTATTTTAAGCAGCTCCAGGGATGGAAAGAGCCACCTTAAGAAAATAAGCCAGCGCTATCCTGCTCCAGCCGCCCACGGGCTGACAGATTAAATCTCGTTTGCTTGTGCCAGAGTCTTGCTCACTTGTTTGTCATTATCTGGAGTTTTGTTAGGCTCTGTTAAAAAACAAAATCAGCAAAACAAAACTTTTTTTACTTTTTTTTTTTTACTTTTTTTTTTTTTTTTTTTTTTTTTTTTTTTTTTTTTTTTTTTTTTTTTTTTTTTTTTTTTTTTTTTTTTTTTTTTTTTTTTTTTTTTTTTTTTTTTTTTTTTTTTTTTTTTTTTTTTTTTTTTTTTTTTTTTTTTTTTTTTTTTTTTTTTTTTTTTTTTTTTTTTTTTT
>NW_008236952.1:98190-99517 GCF_000691975.1 Corvus brachyrhynchos | reverse complement strand
GCTGCCACGGCAAAGGAGATGGCCACAGCAGCCCCAGCGCCGGATCGGTCAAAACCGCCCGAGATTGCATCCCCGACAGCTGCTGCGGTTCAAACCCCTGCACAGCCGACTGCAGCCTCTGCTGTCAATTCCTCTTCTGGTCAGCCGATTTCTCCCCGCCCGCCTCTGTTCATTCACGGCTCCTCAAAGCTGCTCATACCCAACGATTCATCGTCGGTCAGTGAGGCAGAGGAGGCATTGGCCCCAGGGCATAAACCCGCGGTAGCTGGGCGGCGAAAGTCTCGCCCCTGGACCTTCCTGGACTGCACTGTGACAGTGTGTCCAAGACACTACAACTGTTTCTGGGAGGCACTTAAGATGCGGGCTCTGGAGGAAGGCGATTGGGATTTATTGGAAACACTGGGGATGCCAAGCAGAGTTGAGGATTCTGAGAGTAATCAGGAAGCTGTTACACTGCATCCACAGGCTGTGCCAGAAGTTCAGGATGGTAGTGACACCCTGAAAGGGGAGATCCAAGCTTTCCCAGTGTATAAGGCTCTCCCAAATTCAGGCCAGCATGATAAGCATGAGGTAATTGCCTGGAAGGTTGCACAGGATCTGCAATCCAAGGTTGCACAATATGGGCTCGGTTCTGCTGAGGTTATGCAAATGATAAGGGTGATAAACACAGATTTGCTTGCTCCATTTGATATCAGGCACTTAGGTCAAATCCTATTTCAACCTGTACAATGTGCAGTTTTTGAGACTACCTGGAGAAAGCTGGCTGATAAGGCCACATTAGGGAATATGCAGCTCCCTGCTGACGATCCTAGACGTGCAGTGGGGACGAATGCTCTTATGGAGACTGATCCCTTCTCTGATCCCAATCTACAGGGTACCTTTCCCCCTAGCGTCCTGCAGCAAGCTCAACAGGTCGGCAAGACAGCCGTGTTGAAAACCATAGAGATGATTGCTCCCAGAAACCGATATACTGAAATAATTCAAGGGAGATCAGAGTCATATCTCTCTTTTGTGGAGAAGCAGGTTGACGATGACAGGTTCAGGCAGCTGTTGTTAAGGCACTTAGTGAGAGATAACGCGAACGAGGAGTGCAGAAAAATCATAGACGCCTTACCAGGAGAACCTGAGCTCACAGACATGGTCGAGGCCTGCTCTAGTGGGATCTGTGGAAACCAAAAAAGGTCTGCTTTGGCTGCACTTCTGCAGCCTGTTCACATACCTTCTGGTCGTGAACCAAAGCAACCCAAACACATGAAAAAATGGAAGCGGCCTAAGCGGAGCCAAAGAGTGAACATAGCGATCCCCCAGTGCAAGAGGTGTGGCAGAC
>NW_008236952.1:95098-97819 GCF_000691975.1 Corvus brachyrhynchos | reverse complement strand
CAGGAAATCTGCTCGTGGAATGGCACCGGGGCTGAGGGAGCAGAGCACGGCTCATCCATAATGCAGGAACACCCACTGCGCCGGAGCCTGTCAGGAAGGACAGCACTTCTCAATATGAACAACAGTACTCTGGGAGGCGGATGGTTAAAAATATATACCCTATGCCTGTGCCACTATAAATTATTGACTGTACAGGGAGCTGGAAAAAAGGATTCAGTGCCATTAATAATTTATTTTCTAATCCAAACGAAGATGGAATTTTATGCACCACTTATTACCAGCGCCACAACTGGAAAAACTCACTGCACTTCCCACTATCTGAAACCAGAACTGCCTTTCCATTTTCAAAAGTTTTTTTGAAGTTTCTCCTTTAGCTTGAGATATACAGTCAAAGCCTTCCCTTGAGAGAGCATCTGGTCACTCCTGAATATTTAGTAGGCATTAAGGATACAGAGATGTATCTCTGCTTTAAAGCAGAGTTTCCAGGCACAGCACGACAGCTCTGCGAGGAGGAATCCCTCTCTTCCCTCCCAGCCTCACGCACACAGACATGTATCACACTGCCAGGCAGCTCTGCTGGTTTGAGAATACAAATTTGGTGGGGTACATTGAGCCTTCTACTAGTCCCTGGAATACTCCTGTTTTCGTAATTAAGAAGAAATCAGGGAAATGGAGACTGTTGCAGGATCTCCGAAAAGTTAATGCAGTAATGGAAGGGGTGGGGGCATGTCACACTGGCATGCCCTCTCCCACCATGATTCCTACGGAGTGGGACATCCTGATCATTGATTTGAAGGATTGCTTTTTCACAATTCCTTTGCATCCTAATGACAAACCAAAATTTACCTTTACTGTGCCTGCCATTGACAATGCTGAACCTGCTAAGAGATACCAATGGAAGGTCCTCCCTCAAGGGATGAGGAACAGCCCAATTATCTGTCAGTGGTATGTCGCCCAAGCTTTATCTGGAGTCCATGAGCAGTTTCCTGATGCACGCTGCTACCATTACATGGATGATATCCTAGTGGCAGCATCCACCCAGGACAAGCTGCTGAGGATACAGCCTCAGCTGCTCGCTCCTCTGCACTGCTCTGCATGCCTATGGATTAGAGGTAGCTCCGGAGAAAGTTCAACAGCATCCTCCTTGGAAATATTTAGGAGTGAAAATTTTGGACCAAACTATCCAACGCCAAGAGGTGCAATTCCCGGATTCGATTAAAACCTTGAATGATGCTCAGAAACTGCTGGGTGTCATCAATTGGTTTTGACCTTATTTAGGTCTAACCGTGAAGCAACTTCCTCCACTTTTTAATATATTAAAGGGGGACCCCTATCTGAATTCACCTCACGAGTTGACTCCGGAAGTACGACGAGCGCTGCAAGAAGTCTAACGGGCTGTTTCCACTCGTCAGGTTTATCAAGTGGATCCCTCCATTGCTATCACTGTTTTCATTACTATTCCAGACCTCCATCCTACAGGTATCATTGGCCAGTGGAATGCACAATGGCCTGATCCTTTGCATATCCTAGAATGGGTCTTTTTCCCTCATTAGCCAAAAAGGACCGCAACCACGGTGTTTGAATTGGTCGCTTCTCTGATAATCAAATGCCCTCAATGACTGATGGCTGCGGATCCTGCAGTAATTGTCATTCTGATCTCAAAGGAATACTTTGAGTGGAGCCTTATCCATAGTGCTCCTTTGCAAAGCACGCTGCAAAACTTTTCAGGGCAGATCACTTACCATCTGCCCAGCCATAAATTACTGCAGTTGGCAAAATCGACCGTACTTTCCTTGTGGCCAAGTGTCGAGTGCCAGTACAAGAACCCACCGTCTTTATGGATGGTTCTGGGAAAACTGGGAAAGCCATTGTTACCTGGAAGGAGGGATCGGAATGGCAGGTGCTGAAAGGCCTTGAGTAAGGCTCTGCTCAGTTAGTTGAATTAAGGGCAGTTACCATGGCTTTTCAGCGATTCTCACAGGTAACTTTGGTTACTGACTCTGCTTACGTAGCAGATATAACCCAATGCTTAGATTGTTCATTTCTGAAGGAGGTGAACAATGCGGCTCTGTTTTCACTGTTGCAAACCTTGTACTCTGCAATTCAGGCTCAAGTGCATCCATATTACATTCTGCACATTCGAAGCCACACTGATTTACCAGATTTTCTAACAGAAGGCAACGCCAGGGCTGACATGCTGGCCAACCCTGCGTGGGTAGGGCCTCAGCCTGACAAAATTGCACAAGCCAAGGCATCGCACGGTTTCTTCCATCAAAGTGCACATACCCTGCAGAAGCAGTTCCATTTAACACCAACCGAAGCGTGCGACATTGTCAGCACTTGTGCTGACTGTCACGGACTCACTGCGCCTTTGCCAGTGGGGGTAAACCCCAGAGGGCTAAAAGCCTTGCAGCTTTGGCAAACAGATGTAATGCACATCCCCAAATTTGGCCAGCTTAAATATGTCCACGTATCTATTGACACATTCTCCTCAGCTATGTGGACTTCTGCTCACACTGGAGAGAAGGGCCGTGATGTCATTGCCCATTGGAAATTGGCTTTCTCGGTCCTGGGCGTGCCGGCTATTGTGAAGACTGATAATGGTCCTGCCTACACCTCGGAGAAGATGCAGCAGTTCTTGCACCTATGGGGTGTAGACCATACCTTCAGTATCCCACATTCTCCTACTGGCCAAGCCATTGTCGAACGCGCTCATGGGAC
>NW_008236952.1:90323-94015 GCF_000691975.1 Corvus brachyrhynchos | reverse complement strand
ACCCCAGGTGGGCTGACAAAGTCCTCAATTCTCTCCTCAGGCTGCTTATTTTGATATTTTAAACAGTGTTTTCCTATGGAACAAGCCGAGCAACATCGCGTCAGTTTTCTTATCTCCCTTTCCAAATTCTCTTTCTCTACAATTAAAACAAAAGAATCTATTGGAGCTAAATTAATACCACCTTCTTTTTGCCACTCAGAGTGGTCCCTGAGTTTAAGAAACATGTCCGTGTAAAGCACTTCATTCCATTTTGTCTCTCTATGTAAAAACAAGATGAGCTGTAATAAAGTATTACAGTTCAATGTTCCATTTTCTGGCCATTTCTCCCCCCCATTAAGTTTATCCCCCCCAAAGTTTATAAAGTGGCCACCACAGATTACAGTACCTGATAAGTGTCTTTTTATTAACAGTTGTCCCTGGTGCCCCCCCTGATTTCCTTCCAGTGGGCTAGTATGCACCCTAAGGGGCTTTTAGCCACTAAATCTTGGCTTTCTTTGTTTCCCATTTTACTTTCCTTTCGCTTTGCTCCTCTCCAGCTGCTCCCCTCGTGCGGCTACGGAAACACAAATTAGAGCTCCCACTCACTTCGCACTTATTCGTGCATCTCAGTCGTGTCTTTTCCTCTCACACAATCATTTCGGGACTCGCTTCGCTCATCCCTGGCCATTTCCCTCATGGGATAACGGAAACACAGGTTAGAGCTCCCCATTTGCCTCATGCTCAGTTGCACGTCTCAGTCACACTTTCATTCACTCTCACCAATACAAAAAAAAAAAATAGAATTACAAAGCACTTTGCAGAGATGTAATAGTAAAGAAAGGAAAGGGGGAGAAAAGATAGCGTTATTGCTTTTAGCACCCCAACAGAGGTCAAAGGTAGGAAAGGGTTGTTTTCAAAAACAACTTTATTTGATTGAAGAAGGGAACCCTCCCATAAGGCTCTTTATTATTGAGTTAAGGCAATTAAATACAGTCCCTGTAATAATTCTAGTATTTCATTGTTTACCATCTCATTCAACAGTGATTCTTGGAGTATATATACTGCCTGTTCCTCAGAAATTCCTTCTTCCAAACTAAACCGATTTAATTCCTTCCTGCAGAGTACACTACGTGGTCTAACACAAAAGTCACCAAAGATTTTGTCCTTCTGGCAGCCTGGACAAAAACAACAAATCCTCTCTTTTGTGTCAAATCTGCCAGTGAAACCACACTGCCTACAAAAGATGCATAGGAATATCAGATGGCATTCTCCACACAACCCACACAATGAAGAGGACAGTCCTTCCTCTGCCCCATCCACAACCTCAGCCAGGCTTTCCTCTACTGACATTTAACACACACAGGGGGTGGCGGCAGACAGTTTGAAGCAAGTATAGATAAAGTAAAACACAAGGCTTAATAAAATTGCTAGTTCAATCCCTAACCCAAATTCTGACCACAACATAAATGCAGTTTGAGGAAACAGAAGTATGTGAAATGTAAAGGCAATATCCAACAGAATAATGAAATAGAAAATAAAAAATTATTGCTAAGACTGCTCTAATACCAGCATCATACAAGGTAAAGTTCATTAATACATTCAAACCAAAAGTCATATAAGCAAAGCGACCTTAATTATGTTAAAAAGGTGGGAAAAAAAGTCAGAACTTGTTATCAACAAAACACACAATTTTCCAAATTTCTGCAAAGAGGGGCCCAATGTGTCACTCCCCCCCCAGGGGCTCAAACCACACTCCCCGTGTATATCTTAAAAAGTGCAAGTAACCCAATAAACCAACATCCAGTGCACGGTTTACGGAGTGTATTACTTTGACTAGTCAGGTTACAACCAGGTAAAGGGTGCTTAAAGTTTGCATACCTTAATGTCAGGATCTTGTCCGTCCCCA
The DNA here is from genome assembly GCF_000691975.1 of Corvus brachyrhynchos. Lineage (NCBI taxonomy): Eukaryota > Metazoa > Chordata > Aves > Passeriformes > Corvidae > Corvus > Corvus brachyrhynchos. The sequence continues at coordinate 92,130 of NW_008236952.1, read as the reverse complement.
CGATGATCCACCGGAGCACGGGTGGTCTATCCGGAGAAGTCTCCAGAGGCACCTGCTAGACCATCCCGGCTTCGGAGGGTCCCGCAGCCAGACGGAGTCACTCCTGGCTGGCTCGCCAAACTGATTCAAAGGAATCTACTCCACAGTAAGGTACTGTAAAGTAAAGCACACCTTGATTTGCCTGGCCAGAGGGAGCATGCAGGGGTTAACACCTCCATGTGCATGTCTGTCCGCCATGCTCATCTTACAGAGGTTATTTATACATTTACAAGTCCGGCATCCACCCTTGTTTTGTTCATTTATCTAAAAGTTACAGTCTTAAGGGGTTGGGGTCTTACATAACTTGTGGGTTCCTTATCTTAGGGTTGCAAACATGGCATGCTATTCTTATCTAATACATTCATCACATGCCCATTTTGCTAATACACAATTTTGCTATTTCACACTTTGTTGCTATTTTAGTTATACTTCATCTGTAATCATGTATTGATTATGTTCCTACTCTCTTATTACATTTTTCTACCCTTTCTGACAGTTCTTCTATTGGTCGTTAAAACGGTAGTTAGCATGCGTCTTCCTTCTTATCACTTAGCCCATAGGGGCTAAGCCCTTGTTCTGCAGAAAAGCGGTTAGCCAAACCCATTAGCTCACATTCCTTTCCCTTATCATCTTAGTCCACTCGGGTTTTTTTCAAGAGCAGTTAGCATTAGGCATAGCATCTAGTATTCACTTATCATCATAGCCCCTTCCAGGGCTAGGCTTCTTGTCTTGCAAAAGCAGTTGCCATCAAGCATAGCAGCCAACGCCCAACTTTTATTAATCTATACTTTATACTAAGGTGCTTATGTTAAAGGAGTCTTGTGTTTCAGAACAGACCCAAGTTTGTAGTATCACCTTGCAAATTGTTTAAATATTTCATTGCTCTAAAACAGAGGAAAGACCTGTGAAAAGGAAATATATAAAAGCACCAATATACAAAACACACATATTTATCCCTCACTTCAAAGGAGATTTATCTTTAAATAATCTTGGTATTGTTACCAAACAAGTTCTACTTCTTTAAAAAGGAGTCTATTCAGTAGTGGGGGAAAATGTAAATATTGGGACCTAAACAACAAGAAGGGAGATTTAATCTGTGAAACAAATAGTGGCTGACGGGCAAACTCTGGGTGATGTCCATGCATTAGAAAAACAATTAAAGTTAGCACTTGACATGCTTTGGTGCTCTCAGACTTGGGAGAGGAAGTTAAAGCCTGGAAGAAAGATATTGCTGAGAACTGGACACCAGGAATGCAGAATTTATAGACTACAAGGACATTTTACAGAAACCAGAGATAAGGAAGAAACTAAAAAAGACAATTCAGCAATTGTAGTGAAACTCTCCCTATCTGGGGAAAGGATAATAAAAAGTCTGAAAATGTGGACTAATTAGAAGGACAAGCAAGAAATCATTAACCAGTAGAAGATAGAATTCTAATCTGTAGGAGAACTATGTAACTTGTAGCCAATGAACACTAATTCCTTTGTTTGCTAAAGTGTATATATAGTTAAAAGTTTTTATAACTGGTGTACATTATAGGTGGATTGATCCCTCCTGTACCTCAGTGCTGAATAAAGCAATGCCAACTTTCTAACCTAACAAACTGGTTGGAGAGTTTATTTCCTGACTTTTTGTCATGGGTTAGCAAGCATAGTCCCGGAAGTGATGTTCTTGCAAAGGGGTGCTTACAGCTTCCTCTGTGACCTGATAGAACCTATCAGCTGGCCAGTTTGAATATGGACAAATCTTTAAGTCACTTAAAGTTGT
>NW_008236952.1:73390-89325 GCF_000691975.1 Corvus brachyrhynchos | reverse complement strand
TGAACAAAGTTATTTGGAAGTGGGCGGCTGTCTCATTGTGATAATGTTTTCATAGCATGAGCAAGAGAGACTCCTCTTCCTAAATGGACTGAACAAGGTTATTATGGAAGTGGCAAACAGACTGAACATCTCAAGGGTTGTCTTTTTACATTGTCACTTGGAGAAGGGAGAAAGGTGGGGGGAGGAGAAGTGTTCTGAAGGTGTGGTATGATTTTTTTCTTTCTTCTTTTAGGTCTGTTAATAAACTTCTTTATATTCTTTCAAGGTTGGTGCCTGCTTTGCGTTTCTCCTAATTCTTATCTCACAGAAGGTAAACAGTAATGAGTATTTTGGACCAAACCACTACACTTTTGGTGACAGTATGGCTACTTTTAACTTGTATTTTAAAAAGCCTAAGATTTATCAGCTACACTTCCCTATTTAGGGAAAAAAACCAAATTCTTTCCATAACTGTTTACATTTTATAAAAAACTCATCAGTCAGTTTGTGCTATGCCTTCCCCAGTGGCTCAGCATTGCTATACTTACACCAGTGCTATTTTCATGCCACTAGGTAAGAAGACTATAAAAGCTTAAGACACCAAGCTGAAGGTCTTAGCTCTACAATGCTATTCAGCACAGTACTACAAGTACTTCTGACTCATAACAATATTTTCTCACAAGATCATATATAGGCTACACTCAGTATGATCAAAATTTTAACCAGAATGTATAAAGAATTTTCAATATACATGTAACTGGCACTAGCTATGGTTTGTAATTTGCTGATCTTTCAACATCATTGGCAGTCTTCAGCAATAGCCATGAACTAACAAGGCAAGGAGATGGCATGTCAGATTGGGCACAAATCCAAACCCCATTTGCAGCCCTGGCAGCAGCCAGGCATCCCGGTGTTGCTGCTGGAGAAGCCTCAGCTCCCACTGCCCATGTTATTCTTGTTTTGGGGTTGAGACATGACCATCTCCACATCTCTCAACCAGGCACTTTTCCAGATCACTACATTCACTTACAGTCAGGTCATTAAGGAAATTTCCCAGTCTGACCATTGACCCGAGACTTTCACTGCTGTGACTGAAGCCCCTTCACAGCAGGTTGTTCCAGTGAACCGATGGGTGCCCTACTTGACTCCCTACACACACCACACACAGTCAGACCAGGTTTCCTCACTGGCTCCACCCCAGGTTTCCCATAGCAGAGTCTCAGACCTCTGCTTCCTTTAAGTAATTTAATCATGGTGCAGTGACACAATAACAGCTGGCACTGGTGCCTCTGGAGAGGGACCCTGAACAAAGGAATCCCTGGACTTTTACTACAGTCTGTGCACCTGTTCCAATGGTGATTTTGGGTCTGGGATCTTCTTGTTGTTCATTGGCTTCTGCAGGGTCTCTGGGTGATTGATGGGCCAGCGCCACAGGTCTGCTTGCCCTTAGTTAGGCAAAGGGTCAGTGCCTGATCATGGCTCATTGCCTGGGGCTCCAACCATTTCCCCCACCCAGGGCACACCTTGCAGCTTGCACTGCACCTACACACCGACCTACCGGCCCTAGGTGTATTCCTCAACAAGGTGAAGTCTGCTTCCTCTCCCTCTATCACACCCATCATTCTTGAGCAACAGATAGGATTTCTACACTGCTGCTTTTCTTCTGAAGACATGGGATGGGAACTATCTTGATAGGAAAGATGGGTGCTAATGTCTTTACAAACGACTCGGTGGGTGAGGGTCTTTAGGAGAAATGGGTGTTAATGTCTTCGAAATGAGTCTTAATGTCTCTACAAACATCAAGCTGCACAAGTTTGTTACAGAACCCAAACAGTTTGAACACCTGAACTTTAGGGTAATAGGACAAATGGGTCCGCGCAAAGTCTATTGCAGAACCCAGATGGCCTGAACTTCTGAACTTTGGGGGGAAATGACAATACATGTTCAAGGGGGAATATGTGGTAGGCGGTTTGGGAAGGCTGTACCTTCCTAGTACCTCAGCCAATAGGGAAAGGAAGAGGGCAACATGCAACCAGGAGTTTAGGATAAAAGGAGGCTGTGCCCTCCAAAACCTTGAGAGAGACCCCACGGGGTATGCCCTAGTGGAATCTGTCCCTTTATTTGAATAAAGTTGCAGGACTCCTCTGTCTTCTTTGTGGACACTGGCTTTTCATAGCGTGGCTTTTCCACACAATCTGAACAAGCAACAGGACTGCAGAAGGGAGCTGCCTTAGGAGCTGTGAAATGAAGTCCTAGCAATAGCTGGCAAGTAGATCTGAAGGGTCAACCCAAAGGCAGCGGCCTCACTTGGGGTGCAGTGCGGCCCCAAACAAGCACAAGGCTTTAGGAGATGGACTGTTTGGCTGGGGAGAGGAACATGGGCAGTCCTGAATTTAATCACTGCAGTGCAGTTTGGTACCATGACCAAATCCCTCTCCCCAATTCTAAACTGAGGATAAGTGTTACTGTGATAAGAGTGAATGATAAATGTTGTCTTTCGCATATATGATTTTAACATTTATAAGTGATAATGTACTATGTAGAAAGTGTTAAAGTAAAATATAGTTAAGTAAAACAAGATTAGGGTAAATTGTAACTTCGAAATAGTTGTAATATGTTGGGAAAACTAGTAATAAACACATGGTAATAAATGTCCTTTAAGTTGAGAAACTACAGAGGCAGAAACCAGGACATCTTAAAGAAATGAAGATAAACCGCATGCATCACAGGAAGTCTGTTATCTCATCAAAACTCACACCTCCCAAGGAAACCGTCAACTACAAATTAGTTGTAGGCTAAATTACTTTCTGGGCTTAATGAATATGTAACAGTTTAAAGAAGTACTTAAGTTCACGGTAAAATGAATGGAGCGGAGCCTCTGGCAATATTGCTAAGCGCCCCAGCGCTGTGATATGCCTTTGTTCTACTAACAAATGTTCAATATTATGCTGCTAAAAATTCAGCTCTTGAATTCATTTTTCTCATTACTTATGCACTTTAAAGGGATGTTATGAGGATAAATTAGTTCCCATTTGAACTATGAAAGAGAAATCACTGTATACTAAAAAATAAAACCTGTAATTAAACTGTGTCACTTTATAGACACTAACAGATTAATCTCCGTTCCTTCCACTCTGGCTTTGTTAACTTCTGTCATGACTGGTTTTTAAAATAGGTTTAACATCATGTATTTACAGTTAAATACAATAAGTATTTCCACTCAGTATATAGATACAGCCATACATACATACTCCTGCTCTTTTACTAAAATTCCTAAATTGCAATCTTAGTAATAAAAGCAGAAATACCATGCACAATTTTTTTGTAACACTGAACACCCAAATACATTTTGAAAACAGGGTAAAAGCCTTTTATATTTATGGCCATAGCAGGTTACATGTTAAATATAATCAACTCCCAAGTTATAAGAAGCAGCATTTAAAACAAAAATTAAGGACTTTGATCATTACATTAGGAATTTTAAAAGCAACTACTTTAAAACTGAGCTGCCACATTCAAGAACTAGTGTCATATATAAAGAACTTAATCTTGAAAAGTAAATAGAAGCAAAAAGGGGGGTTGACTAAAATAAGCAAAGAATAGCCTATATTGCAAATTACTCAGGGTAGAATAGTAAATTCAATAAGCCAAAATAAGATTTGATAAGGCGAAGTGCTGAGTCCTGCACTTGGGTCACAACAACCCTACACAGTGCTACAGGCTGGGGGAAGAGTGGCTGGACCTAGGGTTGCTGATAAACAGCTGGCTGAACATGAACTAGCAGTGTGCCCACATGGCCAAGAAGGCCAATGGCATCCTGGCCTGTATCAGCAATAGTGTGTAGATATAAAAATGCTGCTAGAGAGAATTTTCTTGCTATTTTCTAAGTCCGTGAGAGACTTTTCTCTCTCACAGAAGAGGTAGCAGAGTATGTAAACAACCAAGCCACCTGCAACCTTGAAAAGTCTTGTTTATGGTATAGTAGAAAATATTTTGACAATGGATGTTTTAGGATTTTGGCCAATCACCCCCAAGGGGTGGCTGATCCTTGTCCAATTAGACTATGAAGAAAAAAGTCTATAAAAGAGTTTGTAAAATAATTAAATAAATCAATCTTGCTGCACAATTCCTGCCTGCTGGATCTTCTCTCCTCCTCCCCCCTATGGCTGCGGGACATGGTGATATACCCTAGGGCCCAGGCCTGCGGTAATAATAGTGTGGCCAGCAAGACCAGGGAAGAGATTGTCCCTCTGTACTTGGCACTGGTGAGGCTGCACGTCAAATCCTGTGTTCAGTTCTAGACCCCTCACTAGAAGAAAGATATTGAGGTGCTGGAGTGTGTCCAGAGAAGGGCAACGGAGCTGTGGAAGGGTCCAGAGAGTAAGTCATCAGGAGCAGCTGAGGGAGCTGGGGGTGTTTAGTCAGAAAAAAGGAAGTTCGGGGGGACCTTCTCGCTCTCTACCTGACAGGAGGTTCTAGCAAGGTGGGGGTAGGTGTCTTTTCCCAGGCAAATAGCAACAGGACAAGAGGACATGGCCTCAAGCTATGCCAGGGGAGGTTCAGGTTGGACATCAGAAAGAATTTCTCCGTGGAAAGGGTTGTCAAGCATTGGAATGAGCTGCCCAGGGAGGTTGTGGAGTCACCATCCCTGGAGGTGTTCAAGAAACAAGCGGACTTGACACTTAGTGCTATGGTCTAGTTGACAAGGTTGAGATCATTCAAAGGCTGGACTCTATGATCTCAGAGGTCTTTGCCAACCTTAATGATTCTATGATTCTATGATTCTAAATTTTTGTTAATATAACGGCAGAACGTAGCATCTTCAAAGTAAACTGCTTCCCTGGTCCTTATTTTGGAAGTATCACAAGAGTTGTTTTAATCTTCAGATGAAACCATGCCACATTATTTACTCAGCCATGCTTAATTTTTTGAACTTAATTTTATAAAAATCTTATGAATTTAAGTATACAAGTGAAATGTAGATTAATAAATTTTTATTAAATATAATCTCATGGCAGAATCAAGAAGATATGGGAAAACAATTACAACTAAAAGCATGTGTACTATGGAAAGATCAAATGGTCAGAGCTAGAAACCAATAATGTATGTTGATTCACAACAGAATAGTGACTGATTTTATAAACTTAGTGTGTTCAGAATTATTCTAAATAGCATTTATATAGAAACAAAGCTGATAAAATTACTTATTACAAATGCCTTTGATTCCCCAAATGATTCAAAGTTTGGACATCAGTAATTTCATCTTGTGTTTCATTTCATAACTCTTGGGTAAAATATAACAACTGTTCAGTAGTGCATAGCATTAAAGAAAAACAGAAACTACTGTGAAGCAGACAGTGCTAATATGAGAAAATGTAAAGAAAGGACTGGTGTGATGGTTTTGACTGAGATAGTGTTAATTTTTTCCACAGTAGCTTCTATGGGTGTATTGGGTTTGCATGACCAGGTTTTGGTAGTGGGGAAGCTACAGGGGTGGCTTCTGTGAGAAGCTGTCAGAAGCTTCTCCCATGTCCATCAGAGCCAGTGCCAGTCGGCTCCAAGATAAACCCCCTGCTGCCCAAGGCCAAGCCCATCAGTGAAAGCGGTAGCACCTCTGTGATAACATATTTAAGAAAGGGAAAGAAATTACTGCACAGAAGCAATTGCGGCCAGCATAGAGAGGAATGAGAATATGTGAGAGGGAAAACTATGCAGACACCAAGGTCAGTGGAGAAGGAGGGAGAGGAGGTGCTCCAGGTGCCAGAGCTGAGATTCCCCTGCAGCCCACGGTGAAGACCATGGTGAGGCAGCTGTGCCCCTGCAACCCATGGAGGTCCACAGGGGTGCAGAGGTCCACCTGCAGCCCACAGAAGAGCCCCATGCTGGAGGAGGTAGATGTGCCTAAAGGAGGCTGTGATCCTGCGGGAAGCCCCTACTGGAGCAGGGTCCTGGCAGGACCTGTGACCCTGTGGAGAGTGAAGCCCATGCTGGAGCAGGTTTGGTAGCAGGACATGTGACCCTGTGGGGGACCTACACTGGAGCAGCCTGTTCCTGAAGGACTGCACCACGTGGAAGGGTCCTATATTGGAGCAGTTTGTGAAGAACTGTACATTGTCAAAATTGGAATCACATTGGAGAAGGTTGTGGAGAACTGTTTCCTGTGGGAGAGTGAGCTGGTAGAAAAGTAAACCAGTGGGAGAAATGAACCCCACTCAATTACCTTAAGAGATATTTCGGGTCAGAGTTACTATTTAATAGAGAGATTATAATAAATGCAATGATACACAGAAAACTGGCTTAAACCCACAAAGAGTACAACCTGGCACCCTGTTGGTCAGGGTGATGGTCACAGTCCTATCAAGTGGTGGTTGCACTCCTGTTGAAGTGATGGTTACAGTCAAAAGCAGTGGTCCTGTGGAAGTTTTGGTCCTCCTCTGGATCTGTCGAGTGGTGGTGATGTCCCAAATCCCCAAAACCAGAGATTATATATGCTTAGGTTCAGGTGGAAATGCTCAGTACCTCCCCCAGGGCAGGGAGTTTCAAAATGGAATGATGTAATACTGTGAGTCATTGCAGTTGCCTATTTTGCTGGTGTCATTGAGTCCATTATGGCCCATTAGCAGAGGTGACCACCTCAGGATGGGTGTGGCTGTGCTGGTGCTTCCCCCGAGGAAGTTATCACAGCTGAGTCATTGGTGTGAAGAAAAAGAAACACTACCCCACCTTGCAGGGTTGCCTCTTTTTCCTTATCTCATTTAACATCCATCTTGTAGCCTGAGGTGTCAAGTGTGCACTGGGCAGCTACTGCAAATGACCCATCATTAACAGTTTGTCAGAAATGAGGTAGACAGGAGTCGAATACACCTTTTGGTTACACCCACATACTGCTAAACTGGCACTCTACTCCTGTAACCAGGACAGAGGGACCCCACATTGGAGCAGGGGAAGAGTGTGAGGAGTCCTCCCCCTGAGGAGAAAGCAGTGGCAGAAACATGTGATGAACTGACCGCAACACCATAATGTAAACACCATAAAAATTAAAAAGTAATTAGGTTGGAAGGGACTTCAGGAGGCCACACTCCTGAGTGCCACAAAAAAAATAATATCAAAAACCAGCGAGGGAATGAAACAAAAGAACAAGCATCAAACTTACCATGGACTTGATTGATTTCTGAATTCTGAGAAAGAATTTCATCTGCTAATTTCTGAGCAGTTGGCAAAACTTCTGTGTGGTGCACTGTGATCAAATACTGTACAAATTTTTGTAGCTGGTCTCTGTTCATTTGAAACAGTGTCTCTGAAATGGGAAGATGCAGTTTGACCTGATCTGGTTTGCGGATCCGGTATAAAGAGAGTGCCACAACGTGGGCACAGTAAAATATGTCCTTGTTTCCACAGCTACAGGTAACTGAGGTAATCTTGCAACGATCAAAGCTGATAGCTACATTGCAAACAGTTTCTGGCTCTGATTGCATTGCAGGGTCTGTCACAGTGCCACTCAAGTGGAAACCTGTGAAGGGAAAAAAAGGAGGGCTTACATTCTTAAATAAAATACCATATCTCATTATGGATAACCTTTAATTAAGCAAAAGTCATCATGTATTTCTGAGAAAGAATATATCTCAAAGAACTTGCTTTAATTACAAATATGATGAACCCTTTCTGTCATACCCTTTTTATATCAAATAAAATCGAAAGGAGCTGGTTTACAAGCCCTCTTTGCCATTCCATCACAACATTCATAAAAGTTTGATAGTAAGAAAAAGTTACTTGGTAAATGATAGCTGCAGAAGCAGAATTGCATCCAATTAAGACCAAGGTGAAACTACCAGTAGTTAAACAAGCTGGGAGCAATTTTCCAAACCTCACACCAGAGTCTGCACCTACCAGCAAATTTACCCATTCTCTCAATAAGAGGAAAGTAGTTGCACTCTAGTAGCACACAAACCCTGGTCCTAATCTCAACTCTGCCACCAATTCACCGACACAAGTCACTTAACCTCATTGCTTTCACCTCTCCCACCACTGAGCTGATGCTAAAGCTCATCATCAACCCAAGCAATCTGGTAGGGCAGGTATGTTTGGGTAGCTCTTGGGAAATGGAAACTGCTGCAGTTACCAATACACAGGATATCAGATTTATAATAGTGAATGAGACATGCACACACTGTTTCAGAAGTGTGCATTTCCATTTGGCATGATAAAGCACAAGGCAAAAGAACTGGGTTTTCTTTTTATTTAACATATAGTATACCATAAGAAAGATTTTCACTTCAGCCACTACTCTACAAAGCACCCTGTTGAACCAAGGTCTCAAACGCTGTTCTCTGAAGATCAGATCTGAACCCATCTCTGTTTTTCTATGGTGGCCGGTGAACCTACATTACAAGGGACAAAGAGAGTCCGCTGGCGGGACAAGTCCCTAGTACCAAAAGAACCTCCTCAGGTTAGGGTGACCAGAAAGGCCTCTCTCAGGATGCATTGTTCTGTTATGTTAATCTACCCGAGTTCTGCTTCCCTGGTTGGCCCATGGCCTCCCCATCTCCTTGTTACCTTATATGTCCCATGCCTTAGAAGGTTCTCCCCTCCCTGTTCTCCCCATTGGCCTTTGCCCCTCACCACTCCCCCAGAGCTTCCCCATTGGTCCCTGGCGCTCGCTCCACTCCCGTACTTAACCCTGAGCTTTCCATTGTTCTGGGTCTTTGCCTCTAGAACCCTTCACAGTGTGGAAGCAATAATCTGCTCCTGTGGAACTCCACGCAAAGACCCTTCCTGCCTCTTTGCTGTCAACTTGTATTACTGAAGCTATCCGTGCGTTTCTGCGTGCACGCGTGTATATAGCTGGTCCTGCTAAGCGGCTTCGCCTTGGAAATGCCTTTTAGAGATTGCTACGCCTCGCGCTCCGGCACAGAAGCTACAGAGCCAGAGAGATAGCGATATTTTCCCAACATGAAGGCCTAGCTTTGGCTCTCAATACTTTATCACTGCAGAATTTGGGTGTTTCTTTTGGATTTTATGTAAACATTACATTGATTTTTGGTTCAAGCATTTAGTCAGAGGTATAGCTACAAAGCAATACAAACAAATTACATATTATCAGTATGAAACTTGAACAGACTGCACACAAAATCTGGAATGGATATTACAAGTAAGGTGTTATACGTTAACTACTTATAATGGAAACAATATAAAGCCACACTCCCTCAAAGTCCAAAACTGATTTAGTATTCTTGTATTTAAAAAAAAAAGTGTGTTGTAGGAAGCAGTATCACATGAAAATTAGGTGGAAAAAGAGAAATATATACATCACTCTAGTCCAAAATATTGCATCTCAAATTGTTTTTAAGAAACTCTTCAATCTACTGGAAATTAAGAGGAAAATCTAATTATTTCCATTTGTTTATGCTGTGCATTTCAGAGCAGGTTGTGCAGTCAGTATCACTGTTTGGATTTCGTTCAGCTACAGAAATTTGATAGTCTACCCTGTTTATCAGTTAAAGTAGTTGGAGTTGAAGAGGCAGTAAGCTGTAAAGTACAGAGACGAAGGGGGGGAGGATGAAGAAGCCCAGGCATACTTGGCATTCTTGCTCTTGGCTCCACTCAACACTTATACAGAGAAGGGGAAGGCAATTGCCTCTTGAATAATGAACTCCTTCCTCTGCCTTTCCCTTTGGTTTTTAAGTAATCATAGCATGCTCCCATGAGTGCCCTCTCTCAATAAAGAGGCATTGTTAAAACTTATCCAGCTCTATTTCAGGTGAATTTCCAGTAAAGGAGAGATGTATTGGTGGTCTCAAGGAAATTGTATAGGAGATACCTTTTTTTAATATCACTTTCCTATGAAGCATATATCAAAGTCTCTCATCTATGACCTGAGGAAAAGTGTAACACTTGAACACTCAAAAAGAGCCTGATCCTACTCCTTTCTGCTCTTAGTAAGTAGCTGTATTGGGTCTGGTTGAGCTGAAGTTCATTTTCCCATAGCAGCCCTCCCAGTGCTATGCTTTGCATTGGTAGACAGGTGTTGATAACACACCAGTGTTTTGGCTACTGCTGAGCTGCGCTGGCACAGCATCAGCACTGTCTCTCCAACATTCTGTCTCATCAATAGAATGGGGGTGGGTAAGATCCTAGGAGGGCACACAACTAGGCCAGCTGATCCAAATTAATCAAGGGGATATTCCATACCATATGACGTCAGTTCAGATATAAAAGCTAAGGGAAGGAGGAGGAAGGGGGTTATTCGTTATTTATGTTTGCCTTTTGGAGCAACCACTTCCCAGGAAGTCTCTGAACATTGCTTGCTGATGGGAAGTAGAGAATAAAATTGTTTTTTCCCTTTGCTTGTGTGCATGCAACCTTTTGCTTTAGCAAACTGCCTTATCTCAATGTACTAGTTGTTTTCCATCTTATTTTCTCTCCTCTGTCCAGCTGGGAAGGGGACTGATAGAGCAGCTTGGTGGGCACCTGGTGTCCAACCAAGGTTAACCCACCACAGCCCTTTTTGGTGCCCAACATAGGGTGAGACAAAAGCAGTTATATATCTATTGCATGCTATAGTAATGGTAGTTATTAAATAGCAAGCTCCTGTGCAGGACATGGAGTTTGTCAGATGCACTGCTTATCTCTTTATTTTGCTGAGCTTGGGAACATGTTAATACAATCACTGGCTCTGTACTTTGTCTTTCCATTGATGGCCTTGCTGTGCAGGGGGAGCTGTCTTGCAGAGAGGATGAGGGAATACATCTCCCTCTCCCTGCCTGAGATTGATGTGAATGCTTTTATAATGCAGGTTCCCACAGTCCTTGTTCATCATTACATGAGCTGTTGCATACTATCAATTAATACTGTTAGCATACTATGGGGTTTGTAGAAAATGGTGTCATCCTGGTGTAAGAGTGTTGCCTGGAATAAAACACAAGTCTTTTCAAAACAGTATTAAAATGATAATATAAAAGAAAATCTTTAATTGAAAGCCTTCAAGGTGCACAATATGGCGGTATGCACAGGTGATACAGTATTTCCACAATTTTATAAGGTTAGTTGATTAGTATACCTATCAAATATTGTCCAATTAGAAGAGCAGTTGGTTAGGTAATTTTCCCCCGGGTTCTGTCCCACTGAAGCCCTCCCCCCCCACCTATCTTTTAGCCCTACGCTTTATTGTGTCTATGATATATAGTGCAAAACAGTGTCCTTGCTAGACTAAAGGCAAAACTAAACAGAATTTCAAGAATGTATTAGTAAGGGTTTGATAAACTATGGGAGAGGGCAGGAATAGTACTAGAAATTATAACTATGTATTAACAGTCTACAAAGTTACAAATATATGAAAAATATATAAAAAGCTAAAAATCTTCAGGCATCAAGAGAAAATAGATTTTAGGTGAGGAGATATTGAAATGTGTCCTGAAGTGGCTGGTCCCTGGGTGGCAGGGTATGTGGAATCACCTCCCATTACCTGGGACTTTGCACCTGAACAGGGGATCAACCCTGACAAACTGACCTGTCACCTGATAGAAGGGTGCCTTGCCTTCCCCAATGAAAACCAGAAGCTCCTTGCCCTGTACTGGGGCCTGGCCTGTGCCTATCAAGCCACAGTTTAGTACTCTCAGAGGACTGTAGTTGAGGCAGGAACCCAAACTGCATTTGAGGACACTATGGTTGAGATAGGGACCCAAACAACCACTACAGTCATTGCCCCAGTAGTGAAAAAGAAAAATGGATAAGCAGAACGGCAGGTCCAGAGGAGGAGGAGGACGAGGAAGAAGAAGAAGAATCAGGAAATCAGGAGAGGAGGGGTCAGATCAAGAGGCCAGTCCTTCAAGAAAGAAATTGAAAGGAGTGAGACAAATCAAACAGGAAACTGAAGTTACCCAGTCCCCGACCTCATGAGAACTTCGAGACTTGCGAAAAGATTGCAGCTGCCAGCCAGGTGAGTGGATTTCTACCTGGTTGCTTTGATGCTGGGATAACAGGGCTGACAGTTAGCACTTAGAAGGACATGAAGCCAAGCAGCTGGGATCCCTTGATAGAAATCAGGGAATTGAAAGAGGAATTGGAAAAGAGGAATCAATTTGCAGTCTCTGGAGACAGCTCCTCTTAAGCATGAGGGCAAGATATCCAATTAAGGAAGATCTTTTGGACTTTCCAGGAAAGTGGACTATTGCAGATAAAGGTATCTAGTACTTGAGAGAATTAGTAGTGCTGGAAGTAATCTAAAGTGATCTAAAAAAATTATAATATCCCTTAAAATCCAGAGGATGTCTCTTGCACACAGGCCATGTGGAGAGGAAGGTGATTCAAAGTGCCTCTGCATCATATTCCAACAGCTTGGCAGCAATGTATGACCACAAAATGAATACATCAACTGTAGAGATAGTGTCTTTCTGGCTCCACAACTTTGAAGATAGTCTTTGTACTTCCACATCCCTATGGCCCATGGCCTCGGCTGTCAGGAGCAGCCCAAAAGATCAGTCGTCTCCTGCCCCGGTCAGAGGGAAAAGAAGACCCAAGCACGGGCCATGTGGTGCACTTTGGTTCTTTCTGTGTGACCAGGGGGAGGATGGGAGGAAGTGGGATGGTGAAACCACATTTAAGCTGGAAGGGAAGAGAGCTGTTAAGAGGGGGCCACCCAAGAAGGCTGTCAGTGTAGTTGCTGTAGAGACACAAGATCAGTGATCTCTCAGACACAGAAGGACTGAAATTACCTCCCTGGATCCTGGTGAGGGGACTTCAGGTCTGGCACTGTAAGGGTCAGATAGTGAATACTTTGACCAGGAATGGGAATAGAGGGTCCCTGTCTTTGGCCAGGAGGAGGAAAGGGGTGACCAGGCATACTGGACTGTGTGGATTCAATGGCCTGGCACATCAGATCCACAGAAGTACAAGGCTTTGGTAGACACTGGTGCACAGTGATGCCATCGGGGTATAGGGGCACAGAACCCATCTGGATCTCTGGAGTGACGGGAGGATGTTAGGAGTTGTCTGTATTGTAGGGTGAGTGGAGCTTAACAGGGGACAAGTGGCAAAAGCACCCCATTGTGACTGGGCCAGAGGCCCCTTGTATCCAATGGCATCAACTACGTCTGGAGAGGGTACTTCAAGGATCCAAAGGGGTACTGTGGCAGGACGTCCCCCCTCTCTCATGGCTGGGGCATTTGGAAGAGATAACTCAGGCCAGATTAATAGCCCAGCGAGGAGCCAGAGAGCCCAAAAAGCAAATGTGGGAAGAGATGAAAGAAATATTCTTGACCAAAAGACATGGTTCTTATGTCTATAAAAGCCCACACAAATTATCACAGAGCAGAAGTCTCTTACACACTCCTTGGAAAGGTGTGAGAAGATTTCTCCCTGGAGCCTTGGACACAACTCCAGGTCCCTTTCCCCGGGAATTGAGAGAGAGGATTTTTCGATGTGTACTCCATCAAGATTGGATGGCAAGAAACATTGAATCCTAAGTTATACTATTTCTCAGCTAGCTGTAAATTTAATGATACCTTTAACTCCACATGTATAATACTAGTATTGTCTTTTTGTCTTATCCCTGTGTATTAATAGTCTGTTTTAAGTCTTATGTCTGTTAGTTGTGTCTATTAATAAATAATTCATTTTATAATAGACTGAATCAGACATTATTAAAGAACTTGCAAATGAGAGTGCATTTTTGGGGTGCTGGACACCTCAATGACATGACTGCCTGCTGCCAGAGGCCTGGGCAAAGGCAAGAGCTGATTTAAACCTACATCATCCATTCATAACAGGTGCCAATAGGCTTTTGGATTAGCTACTGTGAACCCAGAGAAGATCAAACAGTTATCCACCCTGCCTGGCCTCTCAGGAGATCCCATTGTTGTGCGATTGCTGCAAGTTGAAGACCAGCAGGTGCCAGTTACTACCAGAACAATGTACTGGCAGCAATATTGTACAAACTGATAGCCCTTGACTCTCATTCATGAGCTAATTGATCAACTAGAGAGCCAATGAGTTAACAGAAAGACTCACTCGCTTTTTAATAGTCCCATATGGCCAGAGATAAAGTCTGCTGGAGGGTGGAGGCTAACAGTAGGCTATTGTGGCCTGAACGAAGTGACACCACCACTGAATGCTGCCATAGCAGATATGCTGGAACTCCAATATGAACTGGAGTCAAAGGCGGCCAAGTGGTATGCTGCAACTGATATTGCCAATGTGTTTTTCTTGATGCCTTTGGCAGCAGAGTGCAGGCCACAGTTTGCTTTCGTGTTGAGTGTTGTCCAATATACCTGGAATTGACTGCCCCAGGGGTGGAAACACAGTCCTCCCATCTGTCATGAACTAATCCAAACTGTACTGGAACAGGGTGATGCCCCTGAACATCTGATACATCGACAACATCATTGTATGGGGCAACAAGGCAGAAGAAGTGTTTGAGAAGGTTAAAAGAATAATTCAGATTCTTCTGAAAGCTGGGTTTGCCATAAAGAAAAACAAGGTCAAGGGGCCTGCATGGGGGATACTGTTCTTGGGAATAAAATGGCAGGATGGATGCAGTCATGACCCTATGGATGTGGTTAACAAAATAGCAACTATGTCTCTACCGGCTAACAAAAAGGAATCACAAGGTTTCCTAGGCCTTGTGGTGTTCTGGAGAATGCATATTCCAAGTTATAGACAGCTTGTGAGCCCCCTCAATTGAGTGACTGCAAAGAAGAACCATTTTGAGCAGGGCCTTGAGCAACAACAGGCCTTTGAGCAGATCGAACAGGAAATAGCTCATTCAGTAGCTCTTGGGCCTTTTCAGAGAGATGTTTTTGTTATTGCTGAGCAGGGCTTACACAGAGCCAAGGCCTTTGCTGCTTTCTGTACTGCCACAGTGGCAAGGGGGCTGGGAATGCATGGGAGGTTGGGAGAAAACTCAGCCAGGACAGGTGACCCCAACTGACCAAAGGGATATTCCAGACCATATGACATCATGCTCAGTATATAAAGAGGGGGGAAGAAGGGGAGACATTTGGAGTGGTAGCATTTGTCTTCCCAAGTAACTGTTACACATGATGGGGCCCTGCTCTCCTGGAGATGGCTGAACACCTGCCTGCCCATGGGAAGCAGTGAATGAATCCCTTGTTTTGCTTTACTTGTGTGTGTGGTTTTTGCTTTCCCTATTAAATTGTTTTTATCTCAATCCACAAGTTTTCTCACTTTTACCCCTCCGATTCTCTTCCCCATCCCACTGCTGGAGGAGTGAACAAGCATCTTGCATGGGGCTTGGTTGCTGACTGGGATTAAACCATGATAAATGACTTATCAGATGACGAAAGAGGCCACGCTCCATTTACTGATGGATCCTGCCATGTCGTAGGATGTTGGAATTGTAAAAAGAAGAAAGGCCCGGCTCCAGCGGGGGGAGAAAATTGCAGTCCAAAACCAATATGGTTGATAAGAGCAAAACTCCGTTTATTAGCAATCCAGAGGCACTTATATAGTATACCAGCTTGTTAACTCTTAAGTAGCTTAAAACTTATCAAAGCGCATTTCTACTTCTACCTAATTGGACTTACATTGGCAAGCTTCTACAGTTATGTTATGATTAAAAGAATTCAGAGTTTACCTCCCCTTCTCTAGGTCTTATCTGAACAGCTGCAAATCTTCAAACTCCCTCTTTGTTCCCAGCCCTGTTTTTTCTTCACACAAGAATTTTCTCATGGAGAGTTTTTCTCACACACAGGCCTTTTGCTTCCAGGCCTATTGCTTGTATAGTTCTTTTATTGATCCCATAATTCTATCAATGATCCATGTCCCTGATCCCTCAATAATTCTGCAACAAATTCCCTCTTTTTTTTTCTTTTTGTACAAGCAATACTTGATGGGTCACAGATGTAGTAACTTTGTATATTATCTTTTGCAAGCATTGGAAGGCAAGGTGAACACACTATTATTAATAATATTACTAGTCCTACAATAATCAAATGCTACAC
>NW_008236952.1:66557-71067 GCF_000691975.1 Corvus brachyrhynchos | reverse complement strand
CCCTTCTCTGGGTCTTATCTGAACAGCTGCAAATCTTCAAACTCCCTCTTTGTTCCCAGCCCTGTTTTTTCTTCACACAAGAATTTTCTCATGGAGAGTTTTTCTCACACACAGGCCTTTTGCTTACAGGCCTATTGCTACAGTTCTTTTATTGATCCCATAATTCTATCAATGATCCATGCCCCTGATCCTTTAATAATTGCAACAGTAGGAAACCATCAGGAGGTAAAACTGCTGTGTGGAGTCCTGCTCCTGCGGGGAAAACTGCTGTGTGCTGAAGGAGAAGGCGAGTTAAGGAAATTTGCAGAAGTGAAAGCTATCCAACAAGCCCCAGAGATTGCTGAACGGGAAAAGTGGCCTGTACTTTATAGTGACTCCTGGTTGGTGGCTAATGCCCTATGGGGTTGGCTAGAGCAATGGAAGAAGAGCAATTGGCAACACAAGGGTAAACCCATCTGGGCTGCTGCATTGTGGCAGGACATTGCTGCATGGGTAGAAAGCATGACTCTGAAGATATGTCACGCAGATGCTCACATGCCCAAAAGTCGTGTCACTGAAGAACATCAGAACAATGAATAGATAGATAAGAATGCCAAAATTGGAATAGTGCAGGTAAACTTAGACTGGGAAGGGAAGGGTGAAATATTTATAGCCCAATGGGCCCACAAAACTGATGACAGTAGAACAGAACAGTCCAGCCTTGGAGAAGTAGATAAAGGATGTAACAGGCAAACAGAAATCATGCAAAATGCAAGCAGGATGCCAGCTCAGCTTTGCAAGGCTGACAAAGCAGAAGTTATGCAAAGCAATGATATTGCACTTACTCAAAAGCGGGGGTCGAGGAACAACCACCTAAAAAGGACACCGGATGTTGAAGACCAACAAAGAAGACCGCAAAGAGCCATATAAGGACTTCTGATAAGAGATGTTGTGGATGCTGAAAGCTTGATTGCAGAGAAATTTTCCAGCTTTCTGCCAGCATCCGTGTGAGAGTCTTGCTTTCACACACACGCTGGCTGGGAACAGGGAGAGGTTTTTGTAAACCAATACCTTATCTTGCAGCTGCAGTTTTGTTATGCAGTTTGTTATGTTACTCACTGGAGAAATATTTTGAAATGGGTGTTGTAGAGTTTAACCAATCATTCTAAGAGGTGGATGGTCAAAGGACCAATAACCTTATGCCATTCAAGTGAACCAGGTTATATAAACAAGTTTGGAAATTAATAAATAATTCCATTCCCTTCCTCTGGACCAAGTCTATGCTGCTTTTCTCGCTGTCCCCGGTACAACAGCGACAGAGGTGTGACTATGTAAAATAAAGCAATACATATAGATCAAGAAAGCGGGGCTAGCTAATGAATATGTAATCAGTGTGTGTGATAAAAACTGTTTACCTGATGTTCGGGGCACTCAGTTAGAGGAAGGATCTTCTGAGTTACCAGCATGCTGCAATAAAGAATTCCTGCTTTCTCATACTCAAAACTGTGTTAGAAAGTTTCTATCTGGCCGATTTTGGTATAAAAACATCAGGACATCTAGGAAGATATACAACATACAGATGGGCTTGTGATCAAGGGGTAGACCTGACCATGGAGGCTATCACACAGGTTATTCACGAATGTGAAACGTGCTGCAATTAAGGGAGCTACGTGAATGAAATCTCCCTGAAATAGAGGGCAGTGGATGGGTTTCCAATATGGTGAGGCCTGGCAAATTGACTACATTGGACCACTGCCATGAACATGCCATGGCAAGAGCTGCATACTCACCATGGTGAAGGCAACTACTGGTTGGCTGGAAACATACCCAGTAAACCATGCTACTGCTCGAAACACCATCTTAGGCCTTAAGAGACACATTTTGTGGGGACATGGTACCCCAGAGAGAACTGAGTCAGACAATGGGACTCATTTTAGAAATAACCTTATAAACTCTTGGGCAAAGAAACATGGCATTGAGTGGATATATCACATCCCTTATCACCCACAAGCCTCTGGAAAGATTGGGAGGTATAATGGGCTGCTGAAGACTATGTTAAGAGTATTAGGCAATGGGGCATGTAAGCATTGGGATACAAATTTAGCAGAAGCCACTTGGCTGCTTAACACCAGAGGATCTGCTAACCACTCTGGTCCAGCCCAAACAAACCCCCTACACATTGTGGGAGAAGATAAGGTCCCCATACTACACATAGGAAAGTGGCTGGAGAAGTCAGTGTGGATTTCTCCTCCCATAGGAAAAGGCAAACCTGTTTGTTGGATTTTCTTTGCCCAAGGGCCATGGTGTACTTGGTGGGTAATGCAGAAGGATGGGGAGACCTGGTGTGTGCCTTGAGGAGATTTAACCTTGCGGGAAAATAATCTGTGGTATGAGATGTATGTTGCACAAAGTAGCAGAAATGACATGAACTGAGAAAGAGTGAATTTAGTGAGGAGCAAGGAGTGCAACAATGACCCGAGCTGGGCCAGTGTCGGCACCCAACAATTGAGTGTGCTGTTTCTCCTATCCTGTCTCTCCAATATTCTCCCCCACCCCATCAATAGGCTGGGGGTAGGCAAGATCCTGGGAGGGAACACAACTAGGCCAGCTGACCCAAATTAACCAAAGGGATATTCCATACCATATGATGTCAGCTCAGATATAAAAGCTAAGAAAATGAGGAGGAAGGGGGGGCATTTGTTATTTACAATGTTTGCCTTCTGGAGCAACCACTATGTGTGCTGAAGCCCTGCTTCTTGGGAAATGGCCTGTTGTGGTGCATCCCCCCCCTTTTTCAGGCCGCACTGCAATCTGAGAAATGCTCGTTAGGCCTCGGCCTTGACAAACAGCACCTGAGCTCAGCTCCTCTTGAGCTTATCAGAAACACTATCTGCACCCAGGAACTGCTGCTGTCTAATGAGCTCCTGTTTTCTTTATGAACAGCCTTGGAAACTATTTTTCTTGCCTGAATGGCATAATATCCTCGTTCTCACATTTTCAAAGAAAGTGCCCTGATCCAAAATGTGGCCAGAATGAAACACTGTTCTGGCTAAAGCCCACTCTCTTGTGGCCTATAAACAGCGGTCCAAAATGAGACCCTTTGAGCTCTTCCGGACCACAGCGGGCTGTGACCAGCAACCTCCCTCTGAGTGGGACACCTCTCAGAGCCAGTGAACTCTCAAGTTTGCTATACTTGGACGATCGCTGAACAACAAGTCCTAGGCCAATACCCCCACTCCTCAAGACTCAACCCTTTGCCTGTTGAGGAGATGCAAAAGCATCTGAAGTGAGTATTTTACTACCTTCAAGGGGAATTTTTCACATGTACCTTGCACTGACTCTTTATGTCTGTGTGTATACATGTGTGCATATGCTATAGCAAATATGGGGGAAATGCTGCTCTCTTAGATGTTTAAGTACCTTAGATATCTAAGCAAATTAGGCCTGTAAGTTTAATGTAAGTTAGGTTAAATGCTGTTAAGTGTTATTCCTTTGTTAAATTATTATGGTTAAGTTATAAGTTAAGTTTGAGTGCTGTTACGGTTTTAGGCCATATTCCTTTTTATCCTTGCCCTTTCTATCCTTTGTCACATGCACCTAAACACACACACATACACGCACACACACGCACACACATAGATAGTTCTCGGCTCATTTCTGTTTTGATTGACTGGATTTTGTTTGGGTTTTTTTCTTTTTTCCTTGGTGTGCTTTAACTGTCTGGTAAATAGTAGAGTGAACCTTGCCAACGAACTTTGTCATGCTGTCGCTTAATATTAAACCTGGTTTCTAATGATACCCTTGCCAGTGATTTTTTAAGCAATCTTAAACACTCGTTCGTAACATGGCCAGACATTGCTTGCTGATGGAAAGTAGAGAATAATATCTTTGTTTCCCCCTTTGCTTGTGCATGCACAGCCTTTCACTTTTGCTTTAGTAAACTACCTTATCTCAACATACAAGTTGTTTTCCATCTTATTTTCTCTCCCCTGTCCAGCTTAGAAGAGGGAGTGATAGAGCAGTTTGATGGGCACTGGGCATCCAGCCAAAGTCAGCCCACCACAGTATCTAAACTCCTATTAATTCTGATAGAAAAAAATAGAAAGATATTTTAAAATGTGCCAAATCGCCTACTCCAACAATATTGTCACAATTTGTAAGCAAATAATTCAAGCATTCACAAGGATAAAATTTTCCTGAACAGTGTCTCCAGAAATATTAACAGACTTGCCTTTAATTCCCTACTCACATTCAGACACAAATGCAGCTCCTGCCTTTCCCTCCCTCTCCACTGACATTTTTTGAGAATTCATTTTACAGTCAGCAACATTTATAAACAGAGATATTAATCTAAACAATTACAGCATTAAAACAGTCAAGTTACCCTGTGGTTTCACGGCGGTATTGTCCTGGTTCCGTCCAGGACAGGGTTAATTTTTGCAGTAGCCGGAAGGGGGCATGGCTAGACCCGGAGGTTATTCTATACCACCTCACATCATTGCCAGGGGCAGGGGGTCTCTTCTGTGGGGAG
>NW_008236952.1:64546-66483 GCF_000691975.1 Corvus brachyrhynchos | reverse complement strand
GGGGGTAGCATGGCGGGTATTTCCACGGTGAGCAATAACATTTCTTTTCTTGTACCCTCTGCCATTAATATTGTTGTTGTTCGTCTTCTTATCTCATTGCTGCTTCCAGTATATTGTTCTTAACCCATGATCTTTACCTTTTGTGCCTCCAATTCTCCTCTCCAGCCCGCTGCAGGGGGAAGGGGGGGGGAACAAGCTAACAGCAACGTGGTTTGGAGTTTCAGTGGGAATATCAAATTGGGGAGTACCATTACTAAACCACAACAGGTATGTTGATCCTGACTGCACACCAGGTACCCATCAAAGCTGCTCTATGACTCCTCTCTTCAGCTGGTGATGGTGGTGGTGGTGAATATAACAAATGCCTCATGGGTCAAGATAAGAACAGGGAGAGATTACTCACCAATTACCATAATGGGAAAAACAGACTTGACTTGGGGAAATTAGTTTAATTTATTACCAATCAAATCAGAATAGTATAATGAAAAATAAAACCTAATCTTAAAAACACCTTCTCCCCACCCCTCCCTTCTTCCTGGACTCAACTTCACTCTTGATTTTCTCTACCTCCTCCCCAACAGTGGTGCAGTGGGATGGGGAATGAGGGTTGCAGTCAGTTCAACACACATCGCTTCTGCTGCTGTTTTCTCCTCGGGGGGGAGGACTCCTTGCACACTTCCCCTGCTCCAGCATAGGGTCCCTCCCATGGGAGACAGACCTCCATAAACTGCTCCAGTGTGGGTCCCCCACAGGGTCACAAGTCCTACCACCAAACCTGCTCCAGCATGGGCTCCTCTCTCCACAGGGTCCACAGGTCCTGCCAGGAGCCTGCTCTAGCATGGGCTCTCCATGGGGTCACAGCTGCCTTCAAGTGCATCCACATGCTCCGGCGTAGAATCCTCCAAGTGCTGCAGGTCGATATCTGCTCTACTATGGACCTCCATGGGCTGCAGGGGCACAGCTGCTTCACCATGGTCTTCACTGTGGGCTGCAAGGGAATCTCAGCTCTGGCACCTGGAGCACCTCCTCTCCCTCCTTCTTCACTGACCTTGGTGTCTGCAGTTGTTGCTCTCACATATTCTTACAGCTCTCTTTGGCTGCAATTGCTTCTCCACAATAATTTCTTTCCCCTTCTTAAATATGTTATCCCAGAGGTGCTACCACTGTTGCTGATGGGCTTGGGCTTGGCCAGCAGCAGGTCCATCTTGGAGTTGGCTGGCATTGGCTCTGTGGGATGTAAGGGAAGCTTCTGGCAGCTACTCACAGAAGCCCCCCCTGTAGCTCCCCTGCTACTAAAACCTGGCCACACAAACCCAGTACACCCACACTTCTAAAGTTACAGAGGATTTAAACAAAAAAATTTGCTGCCCTTGCAGGTAAAATGTAGAAGCTCTATTAACAAGAGTGCAATGATATACTATGCCTGGTAATTATGCTGAAATACTTTCCTCTTCTTTTTCTGTTTGTGTATTTAAAGAAAATGTTGCTACTAAATATGATCTTTAAAAAGGTTTCAACGTGTGTGCTAGTTTTGGCTGGGGTAGAGTTAATTTTCTTCACAGTGGTTGGTATGGAGCTGTGTTTTGGATTTGTGCTGAACACGGGGTTGATAATATAGAGATGTTTTTGTTATTGCTGAGCAGGGCTTACACAGAGCCAAGACTTCTGCTTTTTGTACTGCCATGCTGGTGAGGAGGCTGGGGGTGCATGGAAAGTTAGGAGGAGACACAACCAAGACAGGTGACCCCAACTGACCAAAGGGATAATCCAGATCATATGACATCATGCTCAGTATATAAAGCTGGAGGGAAGAAGAAGGAACGGGGGGACATTCAGAGAGATGGTGTTTGTCTTATGTACTGGGTTGAACCTGAGTCGATGGACAGTCTTTTAGACTGATGACGCTTCTCACAATTTACATATTTAAACCACGCAGA
>NW_008236952.1:63427-64489 GCF_000691975.1 Corvus brachyrhynchos | reverse complement strand
CGGGGCCGGGCGTAGCGTATGCAGGGCCCCTGCCCCCTTTCCCCTTTTCCCAACGCCGCGGCACAGACCCTGGGTCGCTGGGGGGGGAACTGTCCCAGAGCTGCAAGCAGCTAAAACTAGCCATGGACTGCCACACAGCTAAACCCATCCAGCGCGGCTTCTTGGGACTGGCGGGTCCCTCTCCTCTCCATGCGGAGCCAGCGGGGCCAGCAGAGCCTCATTCTTGCAGTCAGCACACTTCGCGCTGAACTGAAGAAGACACCGTGCAGCCAGCAGCACAAAGGGAGCGAGGCTTTCTCCACCGTAAAGCCTGAACAAGAACACTTTTCAACATGGCAGCTTATGAGTCAGAAAGTGAGTCGTGAGACGAAGCTGGAAATGGCGACGGGAGAAAAGAGGGCGGTGCTACGTTTCTTGCGCGTAGCTTAAAAATACTTCTTGCATGCTTGTTGGGGAAGATGAAACAGGAAAGCCTTGGAAATATGATTGCCTGACAAAAGATTTTGGGAACATGAAAACTACAGGCAACATCGAAATGAAAGCCACTTTTGAAATACCAAGTCTTAGTTACTGAACAACTAGAAAACAATGGTATGGCCGACTGAAGTAATCCCCCCTTGATAGAACAATACCCTCTGCTTGCAAGCAGGTCCAAGGGTCAGAGCAGACCCTACTAGCTCAGCAGAAGGGGTCCAAAGAGTAGTTTTTAGAAGTTAAGATGTAACACTCTATGGTAATATAAGAACTCTTATAGGCTGTATGTAAATGCTATAGGATTTGTATCTTGTATTAGATTGGTTAGTGACAATTAGAATATTCAGTACAGAAGATGATTTATTGTATTGTAACCAGGACTTCACCACTCCACTCTACTTACTCCCTTACCCACTTACTCTCTTACTTACCTCCTCTTCGCTTACTCCACCCTTACTCTTACACTTACACTCTTGCTCTCTTGGGCCTGCTCCGAGCTGCGGCTGGCAGCTCTAAGCAGTGCCCCTGTACCCACACCCTCTGCAATAAACCGCATGTTCCAAGATCTGACTTCAGAGATCTCTCGTC
>NW_008236952.1:61018-62814 GCF_000691975.1 Corvus brachyrhynchos | reverse complement strand
GGATGGCAGGAAAAGTGGGAAAAGGCTAATTGGCAGCATAGGGGAAAACCAATCTGGGCTGCTGAAGAGTGGAAAGACATTGCTGCCTGAGTAAGAAAGCTGGTTGTGAAAGTCCGCCATGTAGATGCCCATGTCCCCAAGAGTAGGGCTAATGAGGAACATCGAAACAATGAGTAGGTAGATCAGGCTGCAAAGATAGAAGTGTCACAGATAGATTTGGATTGGAAATACAAGACAGAGTTGTTCCTAGCTCGATGGGCCCATGATGCCTCAGGCCATCAAGGCAGAGATGCCACCTATAGGTGGGCAGGAGACCAAGGGGTGGATCTAACCATGGACAGTATCTCCCAGGTTATCCATTGTTGGAATGAAAGCTTCTCTGGACTCAGGCCCAGAGGGAAGCCAAAGCACAGGGGTTGAATTAAAACCTTTGGACAAGCTGAGATACATGAAGCCACACCAAAGTGAAATAGAAATATAGATTTTTAACTTTTAGTAGAAATATATGCTAAGTGCCTTAAACATTAAAAAGCTGTAGCAGAGACCTTAAACACAGTTCTTGCTGCAGCAGTGTTACCTTTTCACAGAATTCTTTACTTTAGACAAAATATAGATAGAATTATACTGTTCACATTTTTTAGATAGAGTGTTCACATAAACAATAAGAACTGATAGAAACTGTATACTCAAATCTGTGTAATACCAATGTAACACTTGTGTAAGACTTACGATTGTTAGAATTAGACCAGGATAGGTTAAGAAAAGAAAATCTAGAATCATGTGTTAATCTTATTAGTTAATTAGCAAATATAATCCACACTTCTGTAAGAAAAAATATAGAGCATATAGAAGAAGAAGCAGCTGTTTTTTGCCTGCTTTTTATTGTTGCTGCTTGGCTTTATCATGTAACCCCCTTCGAACTCTGCCTTCAAGTTATGAGACTATGAAATAAAGAACTTAGCAGGACAGCAGCCTCCTCTGCTCTCTTACCCTGGTCCGAGAAGGAAGATTTTTAAGGGGGAAGAACTTTAAAAAATTTCCTGTTGAAGCACCTTCAAAGTAGGAAGAAAAAGGCTGTTTGGAAGAAACAGAAAAATCCTGGGAACAAAGAGGACCTTGGAACGAAAAGGTGATGCGGACTCTAGTGGATGCTGAAACAAAGCATAAACCCAACTCGCAGGACAAATTGGAGAGAGACGCGCTGAAGCTTGCCTTAGGGGAGGTAAGGTAAGCATCCTTTGAAGTAATCTAGATGGGGAACAATATGTCAAAAGAGCAGAGGCAGATTTATGAACATCTAAAGTATTTATTAATATGTAATGATTATGAGGTCCCAAGCAAAGATTTGAAAGATCTTTTAATATATCCTCAAAAAAACTTCCCAGAAGTTAAAGCAGGCTCTGCATTAAATAAAAAATTATGGGACCAAATTGGTATAAAATTATTTGATTATTCCACCCGTGGAAATAAATCTGTGTCAAATACATCGCCCATATGGCGAATAATTGTTGAAATATTGAATAATCCCTTCTCTAAATTCATAATTACAGTCCCTGCAGTAGAATCTGATAACGAAATATTGCAAACTCCAGTTTCAAATTCTATATCGCAGCTAGACATTAACGCGGGTGGAGAGGGCTCTCAGCCAGACATAGCAAATACAGGAGACACAAATGCGCGCGAATTGGGAGGCAGCGACCCGAGCGAAGGTGGCCCTACCCCGAAACCTCTGCATTCTTTCACTGCTCCTAGCCAGCAACCGCGTGAACACTGGGGACCAGAGGACAGGGCACAGC
>NW_008236952.1:46414-60471 GCF_000691975.1 Corvus brachyrhynchos | reverse complement strand
CGCGCGCGCCCGCCGCCCCCCCCACCCAGCCAGTGGCAGGACCACCCTGACTGCAGTCCTCCGCCCATGGCTCCTAATGCGGATCAAGCCTCCTTTGTTCGGGCCGGTGCCAGGCCGAAAGACAACTTCACTACAAAACTTTTACCATGCTGTCCCGGAGAACTACCTGACGTCACAACAACATTTGCCGTACAAGAACATGGCGCCGCCCTCGTCACTTCCGTAAACAATGCTCACGTACTTCCGCCAGCACAATCTTGCAACCAACAAGTTGCTCATCCTCTAGCTGCAGCGCCACCTGTGGCCGCTTCTGTTATTGCACCCTCAAATACTTCTAATACACAGACACAGATACAACTTCCCTCACAACAACGCATTCTATTTCACAGAGAGGGGGGAGGTGGACCAGAAAGAAACAGCTGCTGGAATAATAAAAACAGAAGAATGGACAATGATTGTTCTGCTTCTGATGAAGAAGAAAGCCTATCTCTCCTTCAATCAAGACACCCTTTGAGGGAAAGTCAAAAGCCAGTTACAACAGAGTGGGAAGAAGTTAGACGAAAAGCACTAAAGGAAAAAGATTTTGACTTGGCCCAAGAGCCACTTCTAGCTCTGCCAATTAGATATGGCCGAGGGAATGTTGAACCAAAATGGGTGAAGATAGAACATGATAATATCAAGGATTTGAGAAAAGCAATTTGAGAAAATGGGATAGGCTCACCATATTTTAAACAATTGCTAAAAGCAATATTTGATAATGCAGACTTAACACCTTTTGATTGCAGATACATTGCTTCATCAATTTTAACAGAATCCCTAGAGAAATAAATTGGGTCAGATCCACTTTAGGGATCACC
Source organism: Corvus brachyrhynchos (assembly GCF_000691975.1). Classification (NCBI taxonomy): domain Eukaryota; kingdom Metazoa; phylum Chordata; class Aves; order Passeriformes; family Corvidae; genus Corvus; species Corvus brachyrhynchos. The sequence goes on along the minus strand of NW_008236952.1, from coordinate 59,614 downwards.
AATGATGAACTTGCTCCAGTTTTTGACCTACTCAAAGGGGACTGTGACATTACTTCCCCGAGATCCCTAACACCTGAAGCTCAGAAAGCTCTCAAGAAGGTCACTGAAGCTTTTCAACAAAGACAAGCTTATCGATGTGTAGAATCCCTACCCTTTTTTCTTGCAGTCCTAGGAGAGAAGATGCAGCTGTATGGTCTCATATTCCAGCGGGACACTTCCAAAAGAGATCCTTTGTTGATAATAGAATGGATCTTTTTGCCTTATAGGTCGCCAAAAACAGTATTCACGACCATGGAAATGCTGGCTCAAATTATAATCCGAGCCAGAGAAAGGCTGTTGACCATGACAGGTCAAGACTTTGCAATAATTTATATGCCTTTAAAAAGAGAGTATTTTGATTGGGCTTTACAAAAATCAGAAGATTTACAAATTGCATTGTTAAACTACTCTGGTGCCTGCTCTATCCACTTTCCAAGTCACAAGCTGTTGCAAACAAAATTAAGATTCAGGGAAAAACCTATTTTAAGTGAAGTGCCTCTAGAAGCTGTCACGGTGTTTACTGATGGTTCAGGCAAGACCCACAAATCAGTAATAATGTGGCAAAACCAAACAACCAAAAGATGGGGATCAGATATTCAAACAGTGGAGGGTTCTCCTCAAGTGGTATAGCTGGCAGCCGTGGTCAGAGCATTTCAGCTCTTTCCAGAACCTTTTAATCTGATTACAGATTCTACATACATAGCAAATATAGTTAAGAGAATTGAAGGGTCAGTTTTAAAGGATATTAGTAATGACAGTTTATATCATTATCTTACATGTCTTTATTCAATTTTCCAAAACAGAAAAAGTCAATATTTTGTTTTTCATATCAGAGCACATTCTTCGCTTCTAGGATTTTTGGCAGAAGGAAATGCAAGAGCTGATGAATTGACAGTAGCTGTTGTTAATACCCTGCCTAACATTTTTGAACAAGCAAAACTGAGTCATGCTTTTTTTCACCAAAATGTGCAAGCATTCATACAAATGTTTCATCTTTCTAGGGATCAGGCAAAAGCAATCATAAGTGCCTGTCCTGACTGCCAACTTGTACAGCCTCCTGTCTCAATGGGATCAGTCAATCCACGAGGATTGCAAAGCTTGCAGTTGTGGTAGACAGATATTACCAAATACCCGTCTTTCGGGAAATTTAAAAATATCCATGTATCAGTAGATACCTTTTCAGGTGCAGTCTTTGCTTCAGTACATACAGGTGAGACAGCCAGTCACGCCTGTCAGCATTTTTTGCAAGCGTTTGCTTCATTAGGGGTACCTCAAGAGATAAGAACAGACAACGGCCCTGCATACATAGCTGTATATATGTATTTATATGTATGTATCAATGTGTGTGTGTAGAGTTAGAATATATTAGTTTGGGCATTGAGCCAACGATATGGGATAAGGGGTGGAATGTCTTGGGGTGACTTTATGATGTGTATCCCCTATCGCTTCTCTATGCCCAGAAATTAACTTTGTGTCTTTCTATGCCTTTAAACTGAGCCTGAGAGGGGGGAGAGGAAAAAACCGAGCAAACTTTTCAAAACAGTTATTCAAGGACACAGATACACACTCCTCTGCTTCTAACAGCAGCAAGAGCAGAGGAAGCACCCTTCTTGCTTTTCAGCCAGTTTTTGGCTCCTTTTCTCCGGAGGGAGATGGAGAGTTGAACTTTGTTTTCCTGGGACTTTGGTTTTTCCCATCTTCTCTTCTGGACTATTTCAACATCAGAACATATCGGGAGAATTTTCAACCGAGGCCCTGGAGGTGGGCCCACGACCCAGCTCCAAGGAGGAGGAGAGAGATTACACCTATGGAAGGACTCTGAAATTTTCCCAGGTTTCTCTCCACAGTGAGAAGTTTTATTATTTAGCATTATTATCCTTTTCCTGTGTGTTTGTTAAATAAATAGTTTTTATCTCTTTCACTTTCCTCCGAGGAAAATTTTTTTTCCCCGAACCTGGTGGGGGAGGAGTGGTTGTAACCTGCCTTCTATCAGAGGATCTTTTCCTCCAAATTTGTCCAAACCAGCACATCTTCCTACGTCACCATTACATGTGATGACGCCCTCCTCGTGATGAGGCCCTGCTCTCCTGGAGGTGGCTGAGCACCTGCCTGCCCATGGGAAGCAGTGAATGAATCCCTTGTTTTGCTTTGCTTGTGTGTGTGGTTTTTGCTTTCCCTATTAAACTGTTTTTATCTCAATCCACAAGTTTTCTCAGTTTTGCTTTTCTGATTCTCTCCCCCATCCCACCAGGGGCTGTGAGTGAGCAGCTTTGTGGTGCTTAGTTGCTGTCAGGGGTTAATCCACAACAGTCCTTGTGTTCAATGTGGGGCTCAAAGGGTTCGAGATAACACCAGATTTGATTGGGATATGCCAGATTGAATTTTTAGCTGTTAATGCTGTTTAGCTAGTAATCAGCAGTCTCCCTGCACTTGCCATGGGCTCGCTCACCTGACTATTAGAGTCTTGTGCTCATTAATGGCTACTTTTTACTTTTGCTGCTTTCTGTAGTGCTGTGCTGCTCATCACCTTACTCTGCTGTGCCTGGGAATGTTTTGATAACAGCCATGGAGATGTGTCTGGGCTGGCAAATGGCCAGGGCATTGCTGCTGTGTGTGTGCTGCTGTGATGGATAGGCTGGAACTCCAGTGTGAACTCACACTGAAGGGACTGTGACCTGTGGATGAGTCCATGTGGGAGCAAATATTCACCTGCAGCTTGTGGAGGACTCCATGCCAGAGCAGGTAGAAGCCTTAAGGCTGCTGTGATGCCCATGATGGAGCAGGTTTCCTGGCAGGACTCATGACCCCATGGGGGACCTATGCTGGAACAGCCTGTTCCTAAAGGACTGTACCATGTGGAAAGGACCCACACTGGAGCAGTTTGTGAAGAATTGCAGCCTGTGGGAAGGACCCACATCAGAGAAGTTCATGGAGGACTGTCTCATGTGGGTGGGAAGAAATACAGCTGGGACAGGTGACCCTAACTGACCAAAGGGATATCCCATATCATATGACATCATGCTCAGTATATAAAGTGGGGGGAAGAAGGAGGAAGGGGGGGACATTTGGAGTGATGGTGTTTGTCTTCCCAAGTCACCATTATGCATGATGGGGCTCTGCTGTCCTGGAGATGGCTGAACACCTGGCTGCCCATGGAAAGGGGTGAATTAATTCCGTGTTTTGCTTTGCTTGTATGCACGGTTTTTGCTTTACCTGTTAAACTGTCTTTATCTCAACCCACAGGTTCTATAGCTTTTTACTCTTACAGTTCTCTTCCTGATCCTGCTGGTGAGGGAGTGAGTGAGCAGCTGTGTGGGGCTTGGTGGCTGGCTGAGGTTAAACGACAACAGTGTAACTAAACAATTCAGGAAATTTCAGCTCAGAAGCCATAGTAGGGCTGTTAAAATTTAACCTACCAGACATCAATTCTCCCCCTCTACTCTGTCCTTGTGAGACCTCACCTGAAGTGCTGCATCCAAGTCTGGGACCTCCACCACAAGAAAGACATGGACGTGTTGGGGGTAGGTCCAGAGGAGGGTCATGAAGATGATCTGAGGGCTGGAGCACATCTCCTATCAAGACAGGCTGAGAGAGTTGGGGCTGTTCAGCCTGGAGAAGAGAAGGCTCCAGGGAGACCTCATTGTGGCCTTCCAGTAATTAAAGGGGACTTATAAAAAAGAGGGAGAGCAATGGGTAGATAGGGACAGGAGATTTAGATTAGATGTTAGGAAGAAGTTCTTTATTCAGAGGGTAGTGAGGCACTGGAACAGGTTTCCCAGAGAAGTTGTGGATGCCCCATCCCTGGAAGTGTTCAAGGCTGGGTTGGATGGGCCCCTGAGCAACCTTATCTGGTGGTGGCATCCCTGCCCATGGCAGGGGGGTTGGAACTAAATGATCTTTAAAGTCCTTTCCAAACCAAACCTTTCCATGATCCTATGATCAAAGGCTGCCTTCTCCAGTAGCCCGCAACATTGTAGAGTACCGAACAAGAAGGGCTATTCCTATCCTACAAACATAGCCTTAATCTTTTTGAACCTAACCATCTCAGGGTCACAGATCACAGTATATTCTGAAAGGGACCCACAAGTATCATCGAATCCTACTCTTAAGTGAGTGGCCCATATGGGGATTGAACCCACAGCCTTGGTGTTATTAACACCAAAATCTAACGAACTGAGCTAATCTCAGGGTCTAATGTTCTTCAAACAAAATATCAAAATCTCGTAGCATGAAAACCAAAAGATGCACTGTGCTTTGCTGGAAAGCTTTCACCAGCAGTAAGTTATAGCCTGCCAAAAAGAGAGATGTTACATATTTCTGGAAGAAGGCAAAAGGAATCACCTGCATGGGGACTGTCTTGGGGTGACTTTATGATGTGTATCCCCTATTGCCACTCTATGCCCAAACATGATTCCTGTGCCTTTCTGTGTCTTTAAAACTGGGTGTGAGAGAAGAAAAAAAAAGAAAAAAAGCCAGATGCACTTTTCAAAGCAGTTTATGCTCCAAAGAAACAGAGATAGCAGCTGCTGCTGCTGAAGAGCGGAGAAAAGCACCTTCCAGTTTTTCCCAGCTCTCAACTCCTTTTCTCGAGACAGAGAGTTAAAATTCTTTACTGTTTAACCAGCTTGCTAGCTGAGGCAAGAATTTTCCTTAGACTGTTCTGCTCCAATCTGGATCACCAGCACCAGGAGGCCCACGCTACAGCCTAGAGGGGCCACACCCCAGCTCTGGAGAGAGAACACCCACAGCTACAGAAAAACTTTGAATTTTACCAAGTTCTCTCCACAGCGAGAAGTTTTATTATTTAACATTATTCTTTTCCATTGTGCATTGTGTCTGTTAAATAAATAGGGTTTTTTTCTTTCACTTTCCTCTGAAGAAAATTTTTTTCCCGAACCTAGTGAGGGAGGAGTGGTTGTAACCTGCCTTCTATCAAAAGATATTTTCCTCCAAATTTGTCTCAAACCAGCACAAATAATTAGTGGCACCCAATGTGAGGCTCGGAGGAAAGTGAAAAAACCTGTACTAATTACATTTTAATTTAGTTTTAACATTTTGGTTTGGTTTTAATTACTTTGTATTGGGGTAAAGTAGTCGCCATGTTGGTTGAGTTCATAATGTCTCTCTGGCTTAAAGTACTAATATCTTTCTAGTCCCTAGGCCTGTTTGAGGTACTACTGTCTTTCTGGTCCCTAGGCCTGTTTGCCTATCCACAAGGAGCCCCAATTTTGTCCCTGATACATAACTTTTACCGAGCAGGGACACAAATCCAAATTTGGATTTTGCTGTGCTCGGTGATGATGATTTATAAAAAGTCAACAGAAGTACTAGCAGTTGTTCAAAATGTGTATGATTTGTGGTTTCTCTGTCCCAATCCCAGTCCTAGTTTCAGTAGCCTGTTTTAAGAGTTTATTAATAATTGCACTCAGTTTGTTAGAGGAGGAGGGGATGGGGTTTCCCAGCCTTTGATCTCCTTCCCCTTTAAATTTGATACATTACCTTTTGAGAATGTTCAGTCTCCCCTGGATGTTAAAGAGACCATCTTCCCGGTATTTTATCTGTCAAGCTTCCTCTATATGGCCTGCAGCTGGTCTAAAATCAGGGCTGAGATTTCCAGGGTGACTGATGAGACGCCTGACCCGGAGGTGGAAAATCCTAAGTAGTGTAGAGAATGAAAGGATATGGGCCAAACCCTGAAGGAATTCTCTGACCCAATAGCTTGAAATTTCCCCCCTGAAATAATTCAAAACCCAACTGAGGTGGGGAAATACCTGAAAAAGAAATGCAATGACAATTCTAATATAAAAAAAGCTCATTGCAATATGCTGGGCCTTGGCATATGCTTATCGCACACTGCTAGGTACTGTAAGGCAGCAGATAAAGGCAGAGGGGCAGGAAGATAAATCAGCAGACACCCCAGTCACTCAGGCTGCAGCCAAATCAGACAGCAAGCCTAAGCCATTAATAGTTGCTCCTACCACGAGAAAAAAGCACACAACCAAAACCGATTGCCCAGTGAAAAATAATGATGATGTGGGGGAAGGAACCTCAAAGCCAGAAAATGACTCAGGCACAGAAACCATTACTGAGTCCATGTCCATAAAGGACCTTCGTAGCCTAAGAAAAGACTATACCCGACAGTCTAATGAATCCATAATAAGTTAAATAGTCCGTATTTGGGATGCTTCAGGTGATGATACAATGCTGGACGGTACTGAAGTGAAGCATTTGGGATCCCTGTCATGTGATCCGGCTATCAACCAAGCGATAATAAAGAGTGCTGACTCTGTCAATCTCTAGACACGAGTCTTAAGTAGCGCAAAAGAAAGATACCTGTACCCAGATAATTTCTATATGCAACAAACCCAGTGGAAGACCATAAAACAAGGGATCCAATGCTTGAGAGAACTAGTGGTGGTAGAAATTGTCTACACAGATGACCAAAAATTGAAGAGTCCAGACAGGGTCCCAGTTAACCCAGTGATGTGGCAAAAACTCAAATACTTGGGCCACAAGAATACGCTTCTGCTTTAGCAATGATGAGAAAGAATGACCAAGTTGAGACCGTGCGGGATATGGTGACGAAGCTCCAAGCATATGCAGATGTCGTGCATAGCCCAACACATGCAACAATCGCAGCTGTAAAAACATGTATGCAAAAATTGGAAAATAAGATGGACGAAAATCACCAAGAACTCAAGAAAGAGATTAAAAAGGGCCTTCTCCAAATCTCAGCGGTACAGATCAGAGATTCTATTACCAGACGCAAACGTCCCCCAACTAGAGAGAAAAAGTCCACCCCACAAAGTGAGCTGTAGTTCTTCCTGTGTGATAATGGAAAAAACATGAAGAGGTGAGATAACCCACTTCTGCTCTAGCAGCACGAGTGTGTGAATTGAAAGAGCGCAAGACTCAAAAAAAAAGTTCCGCCAAAAAAGAAGTAACTCCAGTTGCCCGTATCTGAACTGCCAAGTATGATAAAAAAAAAAAAAATAACGTCCGATCCCCTTAAAAGAACCTCTAAAATGTATGCCCAAAAAAGCAAAAATAACCAAGACTAGAGGGGCCCTGCCTCTAACCAAGTAAAAGCCAAAGAAAACCATATTTTTTTGACTATGTAAATTCATTAGCCTAACACATCAAAACTACAAAAATATGATGCCTTGGTCAACACTGATGTGCAGTGCATGCTAATCCCATCACAACATGTGGGGGCAAAATCTGTTTCTATTGCTCGCATGACAAGTGAATCACAAGATTTGACCCTGGTAGAAGCTAAAGTAAGCCTGACTGGAAATAAATAGAAAAAATATCCCATTGTGACTGGCCCAGAGGCCCCATGCATTTTGAGCATAGACTTCCTCCGAAGCGAGTATTTCAGAGACCCAAAGGGACTCAGGTGAGCTTTTAAAATAGCTGCTGTGAAAACAGAGAGCATTAAGCAATTAAACACCTTGCCTGGACTATCAAAAACCCATCTATAATAAGCCTTCTGAAGGGGGAAGAACAATGAGTACCATTTGCCACCTCGACAGTGCACCGCTGGCAGTACCAGACAACTAGAGATGCTGTAATTCCTATCCACAAAATGATCCGTGAGCCAGAGAGCCAAGGGGTGATCAGCACAACCCACTCACCCTTCAATAGTCCCATCTGGCCTGTGCGCAAATCTGAAAAAAAATAGAAATTGACTGTAAACTATCGTGCCTTAAATGAAGTGACTCCACCGTTGAGCGCTACTGTGCCAAACATGTTAGAGCTCCAGTACGAGCTAGAATCCAAAACAGCAAAGTGATACGCCACTACTGACATTGCCAATGCATTTTTCTCCATTCCTCTGGCACCAGAGTGCGGGCCGCAGTTTGCCTTCACCTAGAGGGACATGCAGTACACCTGGAACCGACTGCCCCAAGGGTGAAAGCACAGTCCTACTATCTGCCATAGACTAATCCAAGCTACACTAAAAAAAGGTCAAGCTCCAAAACATTTGCAATAATTTGACAACATCATTGTGTGAAAGAACACCACAACAAAAAAAAAGAAAAAATCATCCAAATTCTTCTGAAAGCCAATTTTGCCATCAAGAAGAGCAAAGTCAAGGGACCTGCTCAAGAGATCCAATTCCTAAAAGTAAAATAACAAAATAAATGGCATCAAATTCCCACCAAAGTCATCAATAAGATCACAGCAATGTCTCCACCAACCAACAAAAAAACCCCACAAACTTTCTTAAGTACCATAAGCTTTTAGAAGATGCATATTCCTGAGTACAACCAAATTATGAGTTCTCTCTACTTAGTTACCCTCAAAAAAAATGATTTCCATTAGAGCCTGAAACAACAAGCCTTTGCCCAGATCAAACAAAAGATCACTCATACAATAGACCTTAACCCAGTCAAGACAAGACCAAAAATAAAAAACGTGCTCTACTCTGCAGCCAGGAGCCATAGTCTGTCTTAGAGCCTTTAGCAAAAAGTGCCTGGTGAGACTCGAAGCCGACCACTAAAATACTAGTCAAAGCTGCAAAAAGTCTGAAGCCAACTACACTCCAACCAAAAAAAAAATCTTAGCAGCCTATAAAGAAGTCCAAACCGCCTCAGAAGTAATCAACACTGAAACACAGCTCGTCCTGGCACCCCGACTACCAGTGCTGGAGTAAATGTTCAAAGCAAAAATTCCCTCTACCCACCACGCCACCATCGCCACGTGGAACAAATAAATTGCTCTCATCATGCAGCGCGCCCATATAAAAAAACTAAATCGCCGTGAAATCTTAAAAATAATCACAAATTAACCCAAAAGTAAAAACTTTAGTCTCCCTGATGAAGAACAAAAACAAGTAACACGTGCTAAAAAAGCTCCACCGTACAACCAACTGCCAGCGAAAAACAGACGCTATGCTCTTTTCACTGACAGTTCCTGTCGCATTGTAAAAATAAAACAGAAGTGAAAAACAGCCATATAACATCCCACACAAGTTGCAGAGGCTGTGGAAACTGACAGCTGGTCAGAAAGCTTCACAGACATTGATTTGAGCACAATTACTCTTTACTCTTGAGAATTCAGCTTGCACCCGTGAGAACTTTAATATCAACAGAAGCAAGAAACCAAAACAAGAGAAGAAAACACACAGCTGTCCAAGGGATGATGTTTTTAGCTTAATTTGTTTTCTTATGGGTGGTGGTTGCAACCTACCAATAAGTTTTAAGAGGTGTTAATGTAGAAGCCTATGAGGACACAGCACAAGTGCCAAGAGACTATATAAATGGAAACTTTGTAGAATAAAATGTCTTTTCTGTCCTTTTGCCTTCTGATGGAGTTGGTGTGCATTATTCGTGAGTGTCGCGTCCGTCTCAACTGCGACATCAGGCTACTGAAAGAAAAAGTAGATCAAGCCAACTTGCCAAAATCAAAGCCATTCAACTGGCCCTAAACATTACTAAAAGAAAAAAATAACCAAAGCTATACCTCTACACTGATTCATAAATAGTATCCAATACTCTGTGAAGATGACTAGAAAAATGAGAAAAAGCTAACTGGCAGCATAAGAGAAAACCAATCTGAGCTGCTAAAAAGTAAAAAGACATTGCTGCCCGGGTAAAAAAACTACCCGTGAAATCCATCATATAAATGCCTATGTCCCCAAGAGTAAGGCTAATAAAGAACACCGAAACAATGAGCAAGTAAATCAAGCTGCAAAAATAAAGGTATCACAAATAAACTTAAATTAGAAACACAAGAGAAAGTTATTCCTAGCTCAATAAGCCCATGATGCCTCAAGACATCAAAGCAGAAATGCCACCTATAAGTAAGCATGAGACCAAAAAGTAGATCTAACCACGGACAGTATCTCCAAAGTTATCCATAATTGTGAAATGTGCACTGCAATCAAACAAGCCAAGTGACTAAAACCCCCATAGTATGGTGAGCAGTAGTCCAAATATAAATATGGGAAGGCCTGGCAAATTAATTACATCACACTGCCTCAAACATGCCAAGGCAAGCGCTATGTACTCACAATAATAAAAACCACTATGAGATAGTTATAAACCTACCCTGTGCCTCACGCTAAGACCCGTAACACTGTCTTAAGTCTTAAAAAACAAGTCCTTTAAAAACATGGTACCCCCAAAAAATTGAGTCTAACAATGAGACTCATTTCAAAAACAACCTTAACAACACCTGGACTGAGAAACATAGCATTGAGTGAGTGTACCATATCCCTTACCATGCACCAGTTGCAAATAAAGTAAAACGGTTCAATAAATTGTTAAAAACCACCTTGAAAGCACTGGGTGGAAAAACTTCCAGAAATTAAAAGCAACATCTAGCAAAAACCACCTAGTTAGTTAACACCCAAAGTTCTACCAACCGAGCTGGGCCAGCCTAATCTGAGCCCCTGCATACAGTAAACAAAGTTCCAGTAATGCATGTCAGAAGACTGTTAAAAAAGACTGTTTGTGGGAGACAGAGGAGTAGAAACTCCTGCAATTAAAGGAAGCTTTGATTTACAACCCTGGAAGAGACTAGGTCTGGCTTAATTGACAGAGATTTGTGGACTTTAAGCAAAAGGATTACAAACTTGTGTTCCTATCATTATAAGTAAAATTGTACACTGGGTGTTTTGGTGAAGGGTTTTAAAATATAATAGTGTGATTTTATATAGTTTAAGTTAAGAATGTAGATGGTATAAGAGAGACATCTGTGTGTACGTGACATGAGAAGTTATTGGTCAAGACATAGCTGCATTGCAGTGAGAAGTACCACAGGTGATAGGTCATTAATCTAAAACAAAGTGTCGTTTTAAGTATCTATTGGATTAGAAAGTTATAAATTATGATGTAACCCTAAATCTTGTGACTAGTCGCCATTACTCGGAGGTGTTGTAAAATCTCACGCCTCGACTGATGCGTTTGTTATTTTAAACAATAAATTCGTGTAATTGCACAGTCCCATCCCTTAAAGTTATTTTCCTCCGACACGTGAAGCGCGGGAAACGGACAACTGTTTAAATTAATTCTGCCTCGAGTACAAACAAACCCATCCGTGGAATTGTCTTTGCTCAAGAACCTAGTTGCACATGGCGGGTAATGCAGAAAGATGGAACAACACGTTGTGTATTGCAGGAAGATTTGATGTTAAGTTAGAGCCACATGTAATGTGGAATGCCTATATACCACTACTTGCTGAATGTCACTGTCACTGTTTATACATAACTGTATATATGTGTATATATATGAATGTATTAATGTGTGTGTGTAAAAGTAAAATATATTAGTTTGGGCATTAAGCTGACAATATAGGATAAAAGGTAGAATGCCTTAAGGTGACTACGATGTGTATCCCCTATCAATGCTCTATGCCCAAACATGATTCCTGTGCCCTTCTGTGTCTTTAAAACTGAATGTGGAAAAAAAAAAGCCAGACGAACTTTTTGTTGTAATGTAGTTGAACCCTGATAGTGTGCCCCAGCCAAACCATCTTTAGTTATTCTTATCAGAGCCCTCAGGAATTCATCAAGGTTACTGAAATGCAAACTGCACTAAATTGGGAAAGAAGAAGCTGAAAAACAGAATACCAAGACAGCAAGAAATAGATAAAGAAGGACTGTGCCGTACTGGACTAGTGTCGCTGTTGTCCATAGGGATGGTGAGAAATCACGACATGAATTCAGGTCAGAGAAGATGGTTGAGGCCGGCCCTTTAATGCCAAAACCCCATCTTTTTATAACATGATTTGCAATAGAGAAATGACATGACTGGCCTATTGATTAACCTCCCACCAAAATGATTGGTTGAGAGAAATAGTTCCCATTCTCAAAATATTATTCTCAATGAACCAAAACAATATCCACTGTATTCTCACAACACCCAGCACCTGCAAATAGTTTACAAAATAGCAAACCGTCTCTCAGTTAGTTTGCGTGAGAACAAAAACTTTCACAGGAGACTGTAAAAGGTGGAAAATTTCTCTGCTAGCCTCTTCAGCATCTACAGACTAGAACCAATCATATTTTCTGAAAAGTGCATGCAGAGCACGTGGACAAGATAGAGGGACCAATCAAGCAATGCGTGAACGTGTGTACAGCAGTTGTAAAATGCATAAGTAGAGTATTATGTAAACAATAAATGGCTTCTGCGAAATCATATTGATTCGTTGTTCAGAAGTCCGGAGCTCCCGCATAGTGGTGACCCGCGACATGATAAACACTGCGATAATGAGCGGAGGCCTGCCGCGGCAGGACCGCGGCGGGGGGAGTCAGAGGACGGCTCCATTGCAGTCCGGGAGCAGAAGACAGCTCCTGGGAAAAGAGCTTCGGAAAACGTACGCTGCAGCGGGTATACCCGAAGAGGTGAGTGACCGGGGGCTGGAGGATGGGAAAGGGACTGTCAAAAGAAGAACAGGCCACGTTTGGGGTCCTCCAGCGTATTCTCTCTGAGATAGAAATTAAATATGACCCGGAGGTCTTGAAAAGACTGTTAAGATGGGGTCAGGAAAGAAGATTTTTTGCCACCCTCGGGGGTGTTGTCAACACCCTTGAGTGGGAAAGGCTGGGAATCGGTCTCTGGGATGCCGTAAGCGATGGATTAAAAGAAACTAAGGGACTTAGAATGGTATGGAAGTTAATAATAACAGTGTTAAGGCAAATAGAAGCAGAAAAAACAGCTGCGGCAGGGGCAGCAGCCCATCTAGAGCCAGGCGGTCCTGCGGCTGCCTTTCCGACGTTCACACGAGAATTCTTTGAGGGAGTAGACCCAGTTATACCATCCCTACCTTCTGCACCCCCGGAGACGGAGTTACAGGCTCCGCAGCCCGCACCAGAACCAGAGGAAATGGAAGTGGATGAGCTGTCCCCTCCACAGCCACCAGGACTACCTACAGGGTGTCCCGTTGTTATAAATGTACTGTGATGTTGGCTTCTCGAATGTTACATAATTGTTATGAATGTATTGTGATGTTGGCTTTTTGCATGTTCCTCCTATACGGGAGGCTTTGATTGAGGGTCGAAGAACTACCTTGGTTATCAAAACAACCTGTAGAAGGCCTCACGGTTTTCACTGATGCCAGTCGAAAGACTTCTAAAGCAGGTCTGACTTGGCAGGACAAAGGCAAATGGCTCAGTGAAAACCTTGAGGGACCAGGAGACTCTTTTCAGGTGCT
>NW_008236952.1:41241-46206 GCF_000691975.1 Corvus brachyrhynchos | reverse complement strand
GGATTATTTTATCACCCATATACGGAGTCACTCTGGATTAAGGGAAGGTCTGGCCTTGGGGAATGAGAAGGCTGACCAATTGGTGGCACCACTTTGGGCCTCTGCTTCTCCTAATATTGATAAGTTTGCCCAAGCCAGAAGGGCTCACGAGTTTTTTCACCAAAGCACAAAGGTTTTACACAAACAAATGCTCAAGGAATCATCTCAACCTGTCCACAATGTCAGGGTATGATTGGTGGATTGGGTCCTGGGGTTAATCCTCGTGGCCTAGGGCCTCTGCAATTATGGCAAACTGATGTGACTATCTATGCCCCTTTTGGTCGCTTCAAATGCCTTCATGTAACCATAGATACCTTTTCTGCCGTGGTTTGGGCCACTCCTATGACAAGTGAAGGGTCTCGTTTTGTCATTCGACACTGGCAAGGCTGTTTTGTCATAATGGGCTTGCCTCAGGAAATCAAGACAGATAATGGGTCAGGTTACATAGCCCAACGAACCCAAGATTTCTTGACTCTTTGGGGAGTGAGGCATAGCACGGGCATTCCAGGTAACTCTACCGGACAAGCCATAATTGAAAGAACACATCAGGTACTGAAAGGGCTGCTTGATAAACAAAAAATGGGAGAGGATGGGCTGAGCCCGCAGGACAGAGTACTGAAAGCAGTTTATGTTATGAATCCTTTACAGTTAGTAGATACTCGCAGTGACCCACCAGCATTAACACATTACTCAGGTTTGCAGCAAGATTCTGAATTAATACAGCACCGACCAAAAGTTCGTTTTAAAAATCCTATGTCAGGGTCATGGGAAGTACCTGTGGAGTTATTAATGGGGGGAAGGGGTTCTGCTTGTGTCATTACAGATAAAGGACCCTGATGGATACCAGTGAAATGGATTGGCCCCTGGCGAAGGACACTCCAAACCCTAATATTACCGATAAATAAACATTAGGCTTTTTTTACTTTAGGTCTTGCTGCTGCTCAAGCCCTGGTTACACTTAATAAGTTGAGATGTTGGACAGTCAAACAGTTAAATCAGATATTCACTGATGTAGATAGTATTAGACACAGTACGTTGCAGAATAGAACTGCTATAGATTTTTGTTATTGGCACATGGGCATGGGTGTAAAAATTGTGAAGGGAGCTTTGTAATTACTATTAGCCATTACTGTATTGCTTTGTGTTATTCCATATATAATGAAATTGGCGATCCACTTGGTGGAAAACATAGTAAAAAGGGTTTGGCTGGTGCAAGAAGAAAAAGGGGGAACTGTTGTAATGTATTTGAACCCTGATAGTGTGCCCCGGTCAAACCATCTTTAGTTATTCTTATCAGAGCCCTCAGGAATTCATCAAGGTTACTGAAATGCAAACTGCGCTAAATTGGGAAAGAAGAAGCTGGGAAGCAGAATACCAAGACAGCAAGAAATAGATAAAGAAGGACTGTGCTGTACTAGACTAGAACCAATCATATTTTCTGAAAAGTGCGTGCAGAGTGCGTGGACAAAATAGAGGGACCAATCAAGTAATTCGTGATCGGGTGTACAGCAATTGTAAAATGTCTAAGTAGAGTGTTATGTAAACAATAAATGGCTTCTGTGAAATCATATTGATTTGTTGTTCAGAAGTCCTGAGCTCCCGCAACTTTTCAAAGCAGTTTATGCTCCATAGACACATAGCTAATAGCTGCTGCTGCTGAAGAGCATAAAAAAGCACCTTCCAATTTTTCCCAGCTCTCAGCTCCTTTTCTCAAAAGAGAGACAGAAAATTAAAATTCTTTACTGTTTAGCCAACTCACTAGCTAAAACAAAAACTTTCCTTAAACTGTTCTGCTCCAATCTGGATCACCGAGAAGCCCACGCCATGGCCTAAAGGGGCCACACCCCAGCTCCAGAAAGAGCACAACCACACCTACAGAAAAACTAAATTTTACCAAGTTCTCTCCACAGCAAGAAGTTTTATTATTCAACATTATTCTTTTCCATTGTGCATTGTGTCTGTTAAATAAATAATTTTTTTTTCTTTCACTTTCCTCTGAAAAAAATATTTTTTTCCCGAACCTAGTGAGGGAAGGGTGGTTGTAACCTGCCTTCTATCAAAAGATATTTTCCTCCAAATTTGTCTCAAACTGACACAGGGACTCAACGATAATGACATTTCACTAAGATCCAAAGGAACAAAAAAGTCTCTTCAGCTAAAAGCTACAAACCCTCACTCAAAATATGTATTTCCCTTCAAAGGGAAAATTCCTCTTTTATTCAAAGTTACTATATTGGGTCTGACCGAGGTAAAGTTCACAGCCCTTACAGTCCTGTGCTTTGCATTAGTAACTGGAAGGGTGTTGATAATAGACCAGTGTTTTGGCTACTGCTGAACAGTGCTGTCCCTCTAACATTCCTTCCCCCACCAAAAGGGATGGAAGTTGGCAAGATCCTGGGAGGGGACACAACCAGGCCAGCTGACCCAAATTAGCCAAAAGGATATTCCATACTTCCATACCATATGATGTTAGCTCAGATATATAAGCTAAGGGAGAGGGGAAGAAGGGGGGGCATGACTCTGAAAGTACGTCATGTAGATGCCCATGTGCCCAGAAGTTGTGCCACTGAAGAGCATCAAAACAATGAATGAGTAGATAAGGCCACCAAAATTATAATAGCTCAGGTAGACCTAGATTAGGAAAGAAAGGATGAGCTATTTATAGCCCGATGAGCCCATGAAACATCAAGACCTCTTGGAAGGGATGCAACATACAGATGGGCTCGTGATCGAGGAGTAGACCTGACCATGGAAGCCATCACACAAGTTATCCATCAGTGTGAAACATGCGCTGCCATCAAGTGAGCCAGAAGAGTGAAGCCTCTTTGGAGTGGAAGGTGGTGACTAGGTTTCCAGTATGGTGAAGCCTGGCAAATTGATTACATTGAGCCATTGCCACAAACACACCAAGGCAAGAGTTATATCCTCACCATGGTTGAGGCCACAACTGGCTGGCTGGAAACATACCCAGTAAACCATGCCACTGCCCAAAACACGATTTCAGGTCTCAAAAGACACATTTTGTGGCACATGGAACCGCAGATAGAATTGAGTTAAACAATGGGACACATTTTCGAAATAATCTTATAAACTCCTGGGCAAAGAAGCATAGCATTAAGTGGATATATCACATTCCCTATCATCCACAGGCCTCTGGAAAGATTGAAAGATATAATGGGCTGCTGAAAACTATGTTAAAGACATTAGGTAATGAGACAAGAAAGCACTGAAATGTGAACTCGGCAGAAACCACTTGGCTAGTCAATAACAGATCTGCTAACCGCCTGGGTCCCACCCAAACTAAGCCCTTAGACACTGTGAAAAAAAACAAGGTTCCTGCATTACACATAGGAAAGTGGCTGGGAAAGTCTGTGGATTTCTTCTCCCATGAGAAAAGGCAAACCCATTCGTGGGATTGTCTTTGCTCAAAAACCTGAGTGTACTTGGTGAGTTATGCGAGAGGATGGGAAGACCCGGTGAGTACCTCAAAGAGATTTAACCTTGGAAAAAGAAAAACCTATAGCATAAATTGTATGTTACAGGTAGAAAAGTAGCAGAAAAGACATGAGCTGATGAAAAATAAATTTTGGCGAAGAGCAAGAAAAAAGCAATAATGAACAATGTCAGTGCCCAACCATCAACCATCAAGTGTACTATTTCTCCTGTCCTGACTCCACATCCTGCTGGAATGGAGACTACCTAGAAAAATGTGAAAAGGCAGGCAATAGTAGTTAATGAAATGTATGTTTAGTATAGAGATAGCTTGGAAATTCTAGTAATGAAAGTATATAAATTATGTGAGATCCAAGCATGACGCAAATAGTATGAAATAAGGGGTGGAGATTGTATTGGGTCTGACCAAGGTAAAGTTCACAGCCTTTACAGTGCTGTGCTTTGCATTAGTAACTGGAAGGGTGTTGATAACAGACCAGTGTTTTGGCTACTGCCGAGCAGTGCTGTGCCTCTAACATTCCTTCCCCCACAAAAAGTGATGGAAGTGAGCAAGATCCTGGGAGAGGATAAAACCAGGCCAGCTGACCCAAATCAGCCAAAAGGATATCCCATACCATATGACATCAGCTCAGATATAAAAGCTAAACAAAAGAGAAAGAAGAGGAGGCATTCATGAATTTTCAATGTTTGCCTTCCTGAAGAACCGTTACGCATGCTGAAGCCCTGCTTCCCTGGAAGTGTTGAAGCATCACTGCTAATGAGTAGAGACTGACCTTTTTCCCTCTAGCTTTTGCGCATGCAGATCTCTGCTTATTCCTTTCTTTTACTGTAATAACACTGCCTTATCTCACCCTGCTGGTTGTGCTCTATCTTATTCTCTCCCATGTCCCAGTGGGAAAGAGAGTGATAGAGTGACTTAGTGGGCACCTGGCACCCAGCCAGGGTCAACCCACTACAGATGGTAACAGAAATTCTCTGACTTGTAGAGGAAGGGGGTTTACTCATGCTGGTTTTAACGCAGCAGTGGGAAAAGGGGGATCTGGCTTCACTCTGGAGCTGGCCATCACTGCCCAGATGAATCTCTAATGTCTGTCAGGGGCCCTGGCTGATGCTTAGTCCTATAGCCCAGCAAGAGGTTTCCTGAGCTAGGTCCGGAAACCTATAAAGGTGTTGGGATTGGGTTGTTAGTAAATACAATATATCTTTTTGTTTTGGTATGCAAGTATTTTTATTTAACGGGCAATAATATTGCATGGGGACCTAGCAATTAATTAAAAAACCCCAACCTCATAAAACAGTTTAACAGAAAAAAGTCCCATAGATGTGTTAAGAGCATTTTTGTTTTGTTTTCCTTTTTGCAAGGTCTTTGTTTCTAAGACCTTGTCTGCAGCGGACTTTTAGTCTCTGCTTGGATTGTAGCAGTGATGCAAACTGCTGGTGCAGATGTGCTGCCACTAAATACACAATGGCTGG
>NW_008236952.1:38449-39050 GCF_000691975.1 Corvus brachyrhynchos | reverse complement strand
AAAGCCTCCAGGGCGGCGGCGGCCACTGTCCTCTCTGCTTTCATCTCTGCTAGAGTGTTAGTCACTGCTCTCCAAGTTAATCCGAGAGCCTTAGCTTCTTTCCCTTCTTTTCCACCCTCAATCGTGGACAGCCACAGTTCGTTCCCTACTTCCCACCACGCTTCGGTCGAAAACAAAAGCGAAGTGTATCTCAATAATCTATGTTCCCGGGCCCACGTAACAAGGGCATTAAGATCTCTGTCTTTCAGTCTCGCCTCTCTTAGATAGGATACTAGCTAGGAGTCGAGTTCCAGCCTCATCTTCCATAGCTTCTCACCTGCGGGCACTCACTTGGCCGCGCAAACTGTGGTCTCCGGCCACTCGGCTTTGAGGCTTAGTCCCCGGCTTTTCTCGGCTTTGGGGCTTATCCTCCAGCCTTTTAATCGGCTTTGAGACCGGGCCCCTGGCTTTACTCATCTTTGGGGCCACCTGCTCTGATTCCCCAGGCTCCAGCACCGATACGATGAATTGGAGTCTTACCGCATTTAAGCGAACCTGCACGTAGCAAAACTCACTTGGGTCCCTGCCGTTCGGGTGCCAGGTTTAGCGGGGGGGGGGGGGG
>NW_008236952.1:31251-38216 GCF_000691975.1 Corvus brachyrhynchos | reverse complement strand
TGCCCCTGTTCCACAAGGAATTCCTCTACATTTTTTTCTCTCCCCTGTCCCAGTGGGAAAAGGGGTGATAGAGCGACTTAGTGGGCACCTTACACCCAGCCAGGATCAACCCACTACAGTTACAAACCTTTGTTGGCAGTATTTCTGCACTCAAAAAAACCCACCCAAGAATTCTAGTGTTTCAGCCTTTAAAATAAAAAGCTTGCTTGTTATTATCTAAGGACAATAAAAGATTTGCACACAGAAAAGCATATGTTCATTACTATTTATGGAGCAGGCATGTTTCACCTTTGCCCTTCAGCTGCTGCAGTTCAAAATGTTTTACTGTTTTCAAACCAGCACATGACCAGTAATTCAAGCTCTGCTGACATTTTCAATGTACAGAACCTTCGCATTATACAAAAATGCATGTAGAAAAGCAGTTAGAGCATTAAGACAACATATCAAACATTCATGCAAAGTTATTTTGTTTCTGCTGAATATTCACCTCAGAAACAAAAAAAAACAAACAAAAAATTATTAAAGGGCAAAATATAGCTTTTTCAGCTGATCTACTTTTGGAAGGAAACTGCCAAAGTGCCATCAGGAGGAAAGCATTAAGCCACTGCAAAGTAAGTTTGCCAAAATATGTTTGACAGCATCCAATCTATTAAGCAAAAACATTCTGGGACTGTAAAGCTGCCTGATAAATGAAAATTCACAGAATCACAGAATGATTTGGGTTGGAAGTGACCTCTGGAGATCATCTGGTCTAACCCTCCACTAAAGCAGGTTCACCTAGAACATGACACAAGATTGCATCCAGGTGGGTTTTGAATATCTCCAGTGAGGAAGACTCCACAACGTCTCTGGGCAATCTGTTCCAGTGTGCGGCCACTCACACAGTAAAGAAGTTCTTCTGTGTGTTCAGGTGGAACTTCATATTACTACAATGTTGCATTTGCCAGCACAAGTATATACGCTTCAGACATCCTTCTGAGTTTTGTCACAGAAAATAAATACTTTAAAACAAAAGAACCTTCAAACTGGAAGGCACTAAGGAGGAGAAATGACAGTGGAATGCAGGGAAACAGCAGCAGGTTAGCTTTCAGTTACTCAAGTCAAAAGCAAGTTTTGAAATAGAAAGTTCTACTAATTCAACAGCATAAGCAACAAATCTACTGCATTAAATAAGCATCATCAATAGCATCTCACAAACTTCATTCGTTTCTACTGTCACCCTATGTTAAAAAGCATCTTCCTCAATCTTCCCAAGTCTGAAGCCGTACTATCAAAGACAATGACCAAAATGAGCAAAACCTAATCAGAAAAAGCAGCCATGTAAAATGCTGGGGAGGGGCAGGGAAGAGAAAATTTACACTGAGATTTCACATTGCTGTGACTCAAGAAAATTAAAAAATTCAAAATTCTAAAGTGTAACAAGCAAAGAAAGAAACCTCATTCAAGGGGAGCTGCATCCATTTTTTATTCAGTCAAAAACACAGCAAGCTACTATGAAGTGAACTTTAACTGAAAAAATACTTTGAATGATTCTCTCTCATTAAACTTTTTAACTACATCTTTGTCCTGGTTGCAGTTGGGATAGAGGTAATTTTCTTCTCAGTAACTGGTACAGTGCTGTGTTTTGGATTCAGTGTGAGAATAATGCTGATAACACACAGATGGTTTGGTTGCTGCTGAGCAGTGCTTACCCTGAGTCAAGGGCTTTTCAGTGTCTCATCTTCTGCTCGGGAGGAGCTGCACAAGGAGCTGGGAGGGAGCACAGCTGAGACAGCTGATCTAAACTGGACAAAGGGATATTCCATATCATAGAATGTCGTGCTCAGTATTTAAACTCGGGGGAGTTGGCCAAGAACCACTGCTGCTGGGGGACAGGCTGGGCATTGGTCAGCAGGTGGTGAGCAACTGTATTGTGCATCACTTGTTTCTCTTGAGTTTTATTCCTCTCCCTCTCTCCTTTTAATTACAATTACAACTACAATTGTTATTATTATGTTTAAATTATTAAACTATTCTTATCTCAACCCATGAGATTTACTTTTTTTCTTGATTCTCCTCCTCACCGGGGGGTGGGTGCGTGCGTGCGTGTATGTGTATGTGTATGTGTGTGAGCGGCTGTGTGGTACTTAGCTGCTGATTGGAGTTAAACCACAACAGTAATTTTTGGCATCCAACATGAAGCAGGAAGCATTGAGATAATGACAGATCTGACCAGAGTGTGTTAAAACAAAACTGTTATAAACATTTATTCTATTAGTTTAATAGTCGCTGGTCACAATTTTGTTTCGTTTGCTCTCAGCGTTCCTGTGCACGTTCCTGCATGTGTGCTCACAGGCGTTCTTGGTGTGACTTTTCTGTGTTGATGTTTATCCTCCATGAGGCCTAGGCTAAGGCTATCATTGTCTTGTTCTTTACAGTAAGTGACTTATGATAGATTCACAGGTCATTAACCTAATCTGGTATGTGTACTCAGCATTGCTATTGCCTCTGTACTTCAGGAACTATTTAGTGGGAACTATTAATAATTACACATTTTGTCTTTTTTCCTTGGAGACCCAACTTATGGGAGAAACATCTTACAATTCTCTTTCTGTCTTTCTTTCTTTCTTTCTTTCTTTCTTTCTTTCTTTCTTTCTTTCTTTCTTTCTTTCTTTCTTTTTCTTTCTATTCTTTACACATATATTTGTAGCTCTGTAGCCTATTATTGTATTCATAGCTAGTCCTAGTACTTTCCCCTACCTTTTCACTACCCTGATAGGCAGAAAGACAAAACACATTCCAGAGGCTCTAAGCACTGGGGGGTACAAAGCTCCTATCCTATCTTGGTTCTTCCTGGGAACCAAGGCTGAAAACAGCTCTTCAAGACTCATTTTTATAAACAACATTTAGTCCCTATCTAAAGGGGGTGCGGGATTCAGAGAGGGTTGAACCGGGAAGGATTGCTTCATCACTTGTGCTCCTAATTGGGGATTTTTTGTAAATATGCTAATTTGCTAAACTTATAAAACTGTATTCACCCCCATGTGGGGGCAGGTATTTTGGGTATTTTCCATATCTGCCCCTTGGAGGCCTCCAATAAAGAGCAGCCTTTATATTACCTCCTATACTAATATTATCTTGAAAGTGTGTTGTTTCATTTCTAGGTTCTTTAAGGCCAGCCTGCCTTCCTTCCTTGGTTCTTTAAGGCCAGCCTGCCTTCCTTCCTTCCTTCCTTCCTTCCTTCCTTCCTTCCTTCCTTCCTTCCTTCCTTTTCCCCCAGGCTGATTACAGTAGCATTTGAGAATTTTAAAGGGTTTGCTTATCCTTTGAATACCCTTGAAACCATCCTGGCCCTTTTGGTAGGAATCAGCATGTTGCTGCATGTGGTTCAGGTCTTGTTTAGGGTTAAGGAACCATCTGTGGTCACCACAACCCCCATGACAAGCACTGCAGCTCAAAGGAGGAGAAGGACTCAAACTGCAGCAACAGGCACTATCGCTAACCTGGGCTCCGCAGCTTCTGTGCTGGAGCGCGAGGTGCTGTGATCTTCCAAGAGCGTCTCATTAGCGAAGCCACTCAGCAGGATCAGCCACACACTCACACACGCGTGCACACACAACTGCACAGATAGCTTCAGTAATATGGGTCGACGGCAAAAAGGCAGGAAGGATCTCCGCATAGAGTTCCACGGATGGAGGTTTATTGCATCCACACCATGAAGGAGTCAAGAGGCGAAGACAAGAGACAATGGATGGTCCAGGTTTAAGTACAGCAGCGGGGCAAGCACCAGGGACCAATGATCTGAAGGCATGGGGGCAGTACAAAGGCGGGACTAGGGAATGGAAGCCAGTGGGGAAGCTCTGTGGGAGTGGAGAACTTTCTAGGACATGAAACATATAAGGTAGCAAGGGGGCGGGGTGGCCAACGGCCAACCAGGAACGCAGAATTGGGGTACATTACCATAACAGAGCAAAGCATTCTGGGAGAGGCTTCTCTTCTCATCCTAACCTAGACAGAAGTCTCTGCTACTAGGGACTGTCTTACCCGAGAACTCTCTTTGTCCCTTGTACCACAGGCTAACCGGCCACCACAAGGCACTGCAGCTACTCAAACACCAGTAACAAGCACTACATGGCCACAAACTCTGGAGACAGATGTTGCAGCTACTTTCATCCCCACTACAAGCACTGCGGCAACTCAAATTATAGTGTCAAGCACTGTGGCTGCTCAAACTCCAGCTACTTCAATCCCTGCAACAAGCATTGCAGCTACTCAAACCCTGGTGACAAGCACTAAAAACACTCAGACCCCAGCAATGGGTAATGAAGCTGAACCAGTGCACAAACCCATGCTGGTATCAGTCTCCCCTACACACAAGAAGAAATGGAAAAAGAAAGGCATCTTGTTTAGTATAAGGAGGACTAAGCAAGGCCATCACAGGAACAGGAGGAAGAAGCAGAACAAGACCAAGACGCAACCACTTGATCCTTATCCTTAAGCAAGCTGCAGGAGATACAAAAATATTTCAGCCATCATCCAGGTGAGCACATTATCACCTGGTTGCTCCAATGCTGGGGTAACAGGGCTAGCAGTTTGGAATTAGAGGATAGGGAAGCCAAGCAGCTGGGATCACTTTCTAGGGAAGCAGGCATTGAAAAGGCGATTGGAAGAGGGACACGAGTCCTTAACCTCTGGAGGCGACTCCTGTCAAGTGTGAAGGAAAGGTATTCGTTCAAGGAAGATGCTATATGTCACCCAGACAAGTGGACCGCAGTAGAGAAAGGTATCCAGTACCTGAGGGAATTAGCTATGCTAGAGATGATTTTTTTTCACTGGAACAACAGCAGTCACCCACAGATACAGACAAAGTCCAATGCGTACTACCCATGTGGTGTAAAGTTGTACGGAGTCAACCATTGTCACACGCACCCATGGGCATTAATAAGCTGGAAAGACAATGCACCACCAACAATGGATGAAGTGGCTCACCAACTTCGGGAATATGAAGACAATCTCTCTGACTCCCTCATCTCAGCTGTGGAGAAACTGTCCAAGGAGTTCCAGCAATTCAAAGAGGATATGTGCTACTCCCCACCTGTACAGACCCACATTAACAGAAAGCGTCCTTTCACTCAAGAGGGAGAGTATAGAAGGTAAACACATTCAGGTACCCTGTGGTTTTACTTGCAGGACCATGGACAAGACATGAGGAGGAAGTGGGATGGAAAACCTATCTCAACCCTATAGGCAGAGGTACATGAATTGCAGGGAAAAACAAACAGAAATGGGGGTTCTTCCAGGAAAATTCCCACTCTAGTCTCCAGTGGGCAGTTTCCCAGGCAGAGCGGAAGGGATGATTTTACTTCCAATTCTATGGAAAGGAATTCTAATCTGTTTCTACAAGAAGTACGTGGAGAATCATATGACCAAGACTAGAGGGGTACTGTCTCCAGCCAGGTGGAGAAAAGGGACAACCGGGTTTACTGGACTGTGTGGATCCGATGGCTTGGCACAGCAGCCCCACAGGAGTACAAGGCTTTAGTAGACACTGGTGCACAGTGTACCCTAATGCCATCAAGCTATGCAAGGGCAGAACCCATTTGTCTTCCTGGAGTGACAGGGGGATCCCAACGACTGACTGTATTGGAGGCTGAGATTAGCCTGACTGGGAATGAGCAGCAAAAGCACCCTATTGTGACTGGCCCAGAGGCTCTGTGCACCCTTGGCATAGACTATCTCAGGAGAGAGTATTACAAGGACCCAAAAGGGTATCAGTGAGCTTTCACTATAGCTGCCCTGGAGACAGAGGAAATTAAACAGTTGTCTACCTTGCCTGGTCTCTTGGACCACCCTTCTGCTGTGGAGTTGCTGAAGGTTGAAGAACAGCAGGGGCCAATTGCTACCACAATGGTGCACCAATGACAATATCACACCAACTGAGGCTCCATGATTCCCATCCATAAGTTGATTTGCCAACTGGAGAGCCAAAGAGTGATGACCAGGACCCACTCACCCTTTACTAGTCCCATATGGCCAGTGCAAAAGTCTAACAGAGAATGAAGGCTGACAGTAGACTATTGTGGCCTGAATGAAGTCATGCTACCTCTGAGTGCTGCAATACCAGACATGCTGGAACTTCAATACAAGTCAAAGGCAGCCCAGTGGTGCCACAAGTGATACTGCCAGTGTGCTTTTCTAAATCCCTCTGGCAGCAGAGTGCAGGCCTCAGTTCAATTTCACTTGGAATTGACTGCCCCAGGGGCAGAAACACAGCCCCACTATTTTCCATGGACTAATCCAGACTGCACTGGAACAGGGTGAAGCTCCAGAAAACCTGCAATACATTGATGACATCATGTGGGGCAATACAGCAGAAGAACTTTTTGAGAGAGTGAAGAAAATAGTCCAAATCCTTCTGAAAGTAATTTTTTCCATAAAACAAAGTAAGGTCAATGGACCTGCACAGGAGATACAGTTTTTAGGAATAAAAAGGCAAGATGGACATTGTCAGATCCCAATGGATGTGATTAATAAGATAACAGTGATGTCTCCACCAACTAGTAATAAAGAACCACAAGGTATCTTAGGTGTTGTGGGATTTTGGAGAATGCACATTCCAAATTACAGTCTGATTATCAGCCCTCACTATCAAGTGACCTGGAAGAATGATTTCCAATGGGGCCCTGAGCAGTGATAAGGCTTTGAACAAATCAAGCAGGAAGTAGTTCATGCATGTCTTGGGGTGACCTTATGATGTGTATCCCATATCGCTGCCTATGCCCAGAAATTAATTATTGGCCTTTCTATGCCTCTGAACTGAGCCTGAGAGGGGGAAGAAAAAACTGAGCAAAACTTTCTCAAAGCAGTTTGAAACTTGTTCAAGGTCACATAAAGATAGCAGGTTTTTTTTCCAGCTGGGGCAGGGGGGGAGCGAGGAAGCACCCAGGCTGGCAGTTTTTTTCCAGTCAGCTTTTGGCCAGTTTTTT
>NW_008236952.1:20845-25169 GCF_000691975.1 Corvus brachyrhynchos | reverse complement strand
CAGCTGGGGCAGGGGGGAGCGAGGAAGCACCCAGGCTGGCAGTTTTTTCCAGTCAGTTTTTGGCCAGTTTTTTCGGCAGTTCCTTGTTCTCTGGAGAGAGGCTGAGAGCTGAACTTTTCCTTCTCTGGAATTTCGGATTTTCTCCCTTTTCTACTGGACTGCCTGATTGCTGTAACATCAGAGCACATCGGGAGGACTTTCCACCGGGCACAGAGGGCCTGGCCCCGGCCCAAGCCCCAGCTCCGAGGAGACCAAAGGGAGGACTCGAACACTTTCCCAGGTTTTTCCTCTACAGCGAAAGATTTTACCATTTAACATTATTTTCCTTTCCCGTGTGCTTGTTAAATAAATAGTTTTATCTTCTTCACTTTCCTTCGAGGAAAATTTATTTTTTTTTCCCGAACCTGGTGGGGGGAGGGGTGGTTGTGCCTTCTCTCAGAGTATATATATATTTCTAAATTTGGCCAAACCGGAACAATGCAGTAGCCCTCAGGCCAGCCAGTCAGTTCACAATCCACCTCATTGTCCACTCATCCAACCCACACTTCCTGAGTTTGCCTACGAAGATGTTGTGAGAGAGTGTTGAAAGCTTTGCTGAAGTCCAGGTAGACAATATCCACTGCTCTCCCCTCATCTATCCAGGTAGTTGTTTCATTGTAGAAGGCAATCAGGTTGCTCAAACATGACTTACCTTTAGTGAACCCATGCTGACTATACCTTATCACCTTCTTGTCCTACATGTGGATAGAGATAGCCTCCAGAATGAGGCTCCTCCATCACCTTTCCAGAGATTGAGGTGAGGCTGACTGGCCAGTAGTTCCCTGGGTCCTCCTTCTTGCCCTTTTTGAAGACTGGGATGACATGTGCTTTCTTCCAGTCCTCAGGCACCTCTTCTGATCACCACAGCCTTTCAAAGATGGTCATGAGCAGCCTCACTATGATGTCTGCTGGTGCTCTCAGCACTCATGGATACATCCCGTCAGGGCCCACAGACTTGTGGATGTCAAGTTTGTTAAGGTGCTCTCTGACCCAATTCTCCTTGACCAAGGTAAAATCTTCGTTCTAATATACCTTTACTCTGTTCTCCTGGGTCAGAGATCCCTGAGGACTGGTCTTATTGGTGAAGACCTGTTTTGGGGTGACTTTATGATGTTGTATCCCCTATCACCACTCTATGTCCAGACATGAATCCTGTGCTTTTCTGTGCCTTTAAAACTGGGTGCGAGAGAAAAAAAAAAAAAAAAAAAAAGCAAGACAAACTTTTCAAAACAGTTTGTGCTCCAAGGACACAGAGATAGCAGCTGCTGCCCCTGAAGAGCAGAGAAAAAGCACCTTCCAGCTTTTCCCAGCTCTTGGCTCCTTTTCTCAGAAGAGAGAGAGGAAGAGTTAAACTCCTTTGTTTCTTTCCTGGGACTTCGGCTGCTTCTTCTCTTCTGGAACTGTTGAGAACACCAGAAGTCACTGGGAGAGCTTTCCACTGAGGCCTGGAGGGGCCTATGTTGAACCTAGCTCCAGAGAAGAGAGAGAGAGAGAGACCACACCCACAGAAAGGACTGAAATCTTCCTAGGTTTCTCTCCACAGCAAGAGGTTTTATTATTTAGCATTATTACTCTTTTCTCGTGTGTTTGTTGAATAAATAGGATTTTTTCCGTCACTTTCCTCCGAGGAAAATTTTTTTTTCCCGAACCTGCTGGGGTGGCTGTAACCTGCCTTCTATCAGAGGACATTCAAATTTGGACGTTCCTCCAAATTTGTCTCGAACCGGCACAAGACCGATGTAAAGAAGGCATTCAATAACTCTGCCTTCTCTATGTCCTCCAGGGTTACACCAGGGTCCCCTGTCCATTTAGGAACAGGACCACATTATCCCTAGTTTTCCTTTTGTTATTGATGTATTTGAAACAGCCCTTCTTCTTGTCCTTGACATCCTTGGCCAGATTTAATTCTAGACGTGCCTTTGACTTTCTCATCTCATTTCTTTATTCATCCATGCAGGTCTCTTGCCCCCTGTGCCTAATTTCTTGCTCATCCTTGAGATGCATTGTTCTTGAGCTTGGAGGAAGCCATCCTTGAATATCTACCAAATCTCTTGGACCCCTCTTCCCTGTGGGGCCTTTGCCCATGGGATTCTTCCAAGAAGATCCCTGAAGAGGCTAAAGTTATCTCTCAAGAAGTCCAGGGTTGTAATCTTACTCGCTGTCCTGCTTCCTCCTTGCCTGATAGTGAACTCCACAATTTCATGGTCACTAGAGCCAAGACTCCCCCCAACCTTCACATCTCCAACAAGGCCTTCCCTGTTTGTTAGTTTAAGATCAAGCAGCACACCATTCCTTGTGGGATCCTCCACTACCTGTGACAGGAAGTTGTCATCAATGCTTTCCAGGAACCTCCTGGACTGTTTTTGCTTTGCTGTGTTGCTTCTCCAGCAGATGTCAGGGTAGTTCATGTTCCCCAAAAGAACCAGGACCTGAAACTGTGAGTCCACTTCTAGTTGCCTGTAGAAGGCCTCATCCACTTCCTCCTCCTGCTCAGGCAGCCTGTAGCACACACCCACAACAGTCACCCTTACTAGTCTGCCCTTTTATCCTAATCCATAAGCTCTTGACCTGCTCGTTAGCCACCCCAAGACAGAGCTCCATACATACCAAGTGTAGCCTCACAGAGAAGGCAACTCCACTACCATGCCTTCCTGATCTGTCTGTCCTTAACAGCATGTAGCCCTTCATGACAACATTCCAGTCATGTGAGCTATTTCACCATGTCTCTGTAATCACAATGAGATCAAAGCCCTGTGACTGCACACAGATCTCTAGTTCTTCCTGTTTGCTCCCCATCCTGTGTGCACTGGTGTATAGGCACTTCATAGAGGTATTTTAATGTGTGTTAATATCCTAGTGGGAGTGCAAGGGGATGCCCCATAGTCCAGTCTTGCAGTCGCTGCTTGTACTTGTGGGAGGTATTCCCTCTTAAGCCTCCTTTTGCTGCTTGAATGGTCACTATACTATAGCTCTCCCCTTCTCACACCTTATCTCTGTCAAGCCTATCTTTGTCCCTGTCCCCCTTCCTACCTAGTTTAAAACTCTCTCAAGGAGGCCTGCTAACTCCTGAGCCAAGATCCTTTTCTCCCTTTGAGACAGGTGGACCCAATCTGTTCCCAGCAGGCTCAGTGTCAATGTCAAATGACCCATGACCAAAACCCACAAAATTCAGCTGGTAACACCAGTCCTGAAGCCAGGTATTCATCTGCATGATCTTCCTGTTTCTTGCCCCATCATTCCTTGAAACTGGCAGGACAGAAGAGAACACAACTCGTGCTCCAGATCCCTTGCCCAGTTGTTCCAAGGCCTTGACGTCCTTCTTGATTGTCCACAGCCTTCTTGTTGGAACCTCATTGCTGCCGATCTGGAAAACCAGTAGCAGGTAATAGTCAGTGGGCTGTACCAGGCTGGGAAGTTTCTTGGTCATGTCCCTTACCTGGGCCCCAGGGAGGCAACACACCTCCCTATGGGTTGGGTCCAGTCAGCACATCAGGCTCTCCCTTTCTCTTAAAAGGGAGTTTCCAATGACAACTACCCTTCTTTTTTTATTAACTGAGGAGGCCATGATGCAGGGGGTAGGCTGCAGTGCCCTGGACAACACCTCCATCCCAGAAGAACCTTCATCCACATTCTCATTTCCCTGGTCCTCAGATTCCAGGACCTCATACCTATTGTATGTGGGCACCTGGAAAGGTGAGGTAGGTCGGGAGGGGATTGGCCTGCCACAAAGCCGTTTCTACTCACATCTGTCTCTAAGGTCCCATCCTTCTGCCTGGTGGTGAGAGGGTAGGGGATCCATTGCTTCCTGTGAAGTGGATGGCAGGTGTAGTTGTCTAAGGCATGGATTACAGCTCCACCAGTCAATCTCCTCATCAGAGTCCCTAATACTTCTTAGTCTTTCTACTTCATCTCTCATCTCTGCCACCAGGCTGACCAGATTGTCCACCTGATCACACCTCACACAGCTGTTCTCCCTGCTGTCCTCTGAGAGCAGCACCAGACTCTGACAATCCCTGCAACCTGAGACCTGGACCCCTGCATTCTTTCATGGGTGCTCCATCTGGGTTGTCGCATCCTTTCTGGTGTGAACAGAGGAAGCAACTTTTGTCCAAGTGGACACCATACCTAAGCTCCCTCGGCAAGAGCGATGACCAACAACTGAGCTAACTGCTTGAGCTGCAGCACCTCAGCACCCTTCCTGCACAAACTGCTGCAGGGTGAGCATAGTCAATGAATTAGATCTTATTATGTTAATTGCTTTAGTGGGGGGGGGGGGGTCGCAGGC
>NW_008236952.1:15315-20737 GCF_000691975.1 Corvus brachyrhynchos | reverse complement strand
GGGACAGCCTCTAAGCAGCGGGGGAGCCGACCAGTGTATAACTTTTCCCAAGGCTGTTCAATGCTGCCTGCTGCCAGGTGTCTTTCTGGCCTATCTGCAGCCTGAGGCCCCTTCAGGGGTTCTTCTGCAGCAGCCCTGGGGTGCCCAGACTGCCCAGGCTGTCCTGGGGTATCATATGCCCCTGTTCCACAAGGAATCCCTCTACAAATTGCTATATAATACTTCATATTATCACTTCTATGACAGCTATATGCCCATCATGACACTGGACGCCTTGCAATGCCTGTCTCCACCACTCTGGATTTGGAGATCTGAACCCAACTTCTTTTCGATCACCATTTTAATGAAGGATGAGCTTTGAGGAAACCGGACAAGCATGTCAGTGATGGAATCAGAACTGCTTTCAATGTGCAACAATACCACACACCATATTTCCTGCCTGAAGGACTGTTATGACAGATGGAGCCCAAGATCATGGACTAAATGGACTCAACAGACTTTTATAGGGATGGTCAATAGACTAAGGGAATGTTATCTGTGGGTTTATCTATGAAAAGACAGGAAAGGTGACAGGGCATTGGAAAGTGTGGGACCTGACATGACATGAATGATACGGAATAAGGGGTGGATACTGTCCTAGTTTCAGCTGGGATAGAATTCATTTTCTTCTCAGTGGCTGGTACAGTGCTGTGTTTTGGATTCAGTGTGAGAATAATGCTGATAACACACTGATGGTTTGGTTGCTGCTGAGCAGTGCTTGCCCTGAGTCAAGGGCTTTTCAGTGTCTCATGCTCTGCCAGGGAGGAGCTGCACAAGAAGCTGGGAGGGAGCACAGCTGAGACAGCTGATCTAAACTGGCCAAAGGGATATTCCATACCATACAATGTCATTCCCAGTATATAAACTGGGAGGGGAACTGGCTGGGACAGAGTGGGCATCAGTCAGCAAATGGAGAGCAATTGTATTGAGCATTGCTTGTTTCTCCTGGGTTTTATTCCTCTCTCTCTCTTTCTCTCTCCTTTTGATTACAATTATTATCATTATTATTTTTTACTTTGTTTCAATTATAAAACTATTCTCATCTCAACCAACAAGGTTTACTTTTTATACTGGTTCTCCTCTCCACCAGGGGGCAGGTGGTGAGCAATCAGCTTCATGATACTTGGATGTTGGCTGGGGTTAAACCATGACACTATTCAAAAATGTCAATAACATGACATCAAAACACACACATTACCAGCTCAAAAAATAGCAGACTATTCTTACTGTTGAGGAATACACTTAGGGCCTGTAGGTTGGTGTGTAGGTGCAGTGCAAGCTGCAAGGTGTGCCCTGGGTGGGGGAAATGGTTGGAGCCCCAGGCAATGAGCCATGATCAGGCACTGACCCTTTGCCTAACTAAGGGCAAGCAGACCTGTGGCGCTGGCCCATCAATCACCCTGCAGAAGCCAATGAACAACAAGAAGACCCCAGACCCAAAATCACCATTGGAACAGGTGCACAGACTGTAGTAAAAGTCCAGGGATTCCTTTGTTCAGGGTCCCTCTCCAGAGGCACCAGTGCCAGCTGTTATTGTGTCACTGCACCATGATTAAATTACTTAAAGGAAGCAGAGGTCTGAGACTCTGCTATGGGAAACCTGGGGTGGAGCCAGTGAGGAAACCTGGTCTGACTGTGTGTGGTGTGTGTAGGGAGTCAAGTAGGGCACCCATCGGTTCACTGGAACAACCTGCTGTGAAGGGGCTTCAGTCACAGCAGTGAAAGTCTCAGGTGGTACGAGTGTGACTGCCAGAGTGGCTCCTGAACGGTCAGACTGGGAAGTTTCCTTAACACTTATGAACATGCGATAATAATACTTTAAACAAAATTTATTAATAGAAATCCAAACCTCAAAATGTATCTTTGCTGTCAAGAATTCTAATGGCAATAAAAATAATCAGTTTAAGTTCCCACTTGCAATTGAAAGCTTTGATTGAAATGCAACCATAGCTCGACACTTGGTATTGTTTATTCTTTATAGAAAATACAAAAAAGATCAGAACAGGATTAGAGAAATACGCTAAAGCTTAAAAAAACAGTGCCTTTGAATAGCTTTCTGCCATGTACCTTTTGAGAGCACCATGCATTCCTCATCTGCCATGCACACATTATCTTAAAATTAGGAAAACTGTTACCAACTGTATTTGGGAAACATAAGTGTTCTTTAATATTGATCCACCGACCTTTTTTCAAGTAGTTTACAAGAATCGTCTTTATATTCCTATTTTAAAAACAAACAAAAAAAGAGCTGTCTTATGTTCCCAGAAGAAAAAGACCAGAAGATGAGGTGACTTATAGGAAAAAGAAAAAAAGGAAAAGCTTGTTTCAAGAGCTGGAGAATATTCAGTGAGCAAGACCTATGTGGGTTACTTCCTCCTATGTAACTTTAAGTTGGCAATCAGAATCATACCCTCTATTTTTAAGTCATTTAAATTAACTTGCAGACCTGTCAGCTAAGATTTATAAAGACTACTATATATTATATTACTTGACAAACACATACTAACTATGTGAAGTGAAAAACACCTCTGCTTCATCTTGTCTACTAATCAACAAGAAATGCTTACGCAAGTAGTTCCCGTGACCATTAGCTATATGTTCATAACTTAGATCAGTGGTTGCATTCCTTCCTCTCCCCAACAAGGAAAAGTCTAAACCATGTTTACCTCATTCAAATTTTGTCTTTTAAGAATTGATTTTCCTTTAAGATGGCAAAAAGGTATCCTACATTCAATTCTTCTGAACACTGGAACACTCTAAAAACAGATCAACAGCACACTTTGAAATGATTATGAAATCAAAACTTTGCATGCCACCACTTAGACTGAAGCTAATGTTAACAGCCTATTTATAGACCAGAAGAAAACACTGATCTAAAATGGAAAATACTTACCCTTAGTACCTTAAATATGCTGGCAAAAGGAAATAACAGGGATGGGGGGGGGGAAGGAAGATTAGTTAACACAAGCAGCACATAAGATTTTTGACTGTATGTAATTAACACATAGGGTATAAAATAGCTTATACTTTGAGAGCACTGCAACCTAGAATAAATTTGTCATTACCACTGCACTCTAACAGAGGGCCAGTCACAAACAACTCCCCAGATTCCACAACTCATGTTCATAAAGGCAATTGGCAGGATTTAATATTCCAAGACTTTTGCATGCAAGAGAGAACTTGAAAGTTCACTACTGCTAGCATACATCCAAGAATGTGCATACTGTAACAGTGTCAGCACTAGTGACTTGAACCATGAAATTTATTTATCCCAACACTATGAACTCAACAGTCCAATTTAAATAAAAAATTCTTCCAGGACTTCCTTCAGCAAACTAAACCTTCAAGTCCAAGAACTGTTCAACTACTTATCTTCATTAGACAAAGGCCTCCACTAATTCCTCAAGGCAAACTACATGATGGGTCTGTATCACATCTCTGCTGCTCAAAAGCAATCACTTAACATTGTGGTCCAAGCAGGGATCATGGATGATGGTGGATGGGATACATCCATCCAGACTACTCTTTCCTGAAGAGAAGGAAAGGCCATTCAATCAGCAAATAACACAGCAAAATACATTCCCCTTCCCAACAGACATATAAGATCTGGACTTTAAAGACATGCAGCTCCTGCTGTCTGCAAGTGGAGACATTGAACAAAGCATGCTCCCCGTGAGCACGGCCTCAAGGGTCCCTCCAAGTTTCACTGCTATCCCTGTAACCAAACAACTTCCAACACACTTTATAGGAACCCCATACAAACTACAGAACGATGTTCTCACCAGCATTGCTCACAGCCTCAGATCGCATCTCTGGAAAACCTGAAAGTTGTCTGCACTCCAACTCCTTCAATATGGATATAATAAACCCCATGTTAGGTGTTTGCACCATTAGCTTTGTGGGCAAAGCAAAGAAAAAAAAAGGTATACATAAAAGATATGTATAAAACCCCCAAATCGACCCACCTTCCAGACAGCAGTAACATAGAACTCTACCTCTAGAAAAGTGATCCTCAAATTGTGATCTAGGATGCTATGGCAAATGATACTTATGCAGAAGCAGACATCTCTTCAATTAAAGGCTTAACATAGTGCTGAGCATTTGCTAGAAGTGTGAATGCTGATCAACTCCCATCAGGTCAAGAAGACTAGCAATCCATGGCTGCAGGACACGCTTTATCAAGTATAAAATTGGACTGTATGTGTTTTTCAAAGGATATCAATTTAAAACAAACTTTGTTCCTTTATGCTAAGTTTAACAGCTCCTCTCTTAGTACAATGTATCATAAGAGCAACAGTAAACAAAATACGAAATAGGTAGAGAAATCATGAGTGAAGATGTGCCCAGGAAGAAGGGAGGGGTGGGGAAAATGCTTTAAGATTTGGTTTTATTTCTCATTATCCTACCCTGATTTTGATTGGTAATAAATTAAATAAATTTTCCCCAAGTCGAGTCTGTTTTGTCCATGACCGTAATTGGTGAGTGATCTCTCCCTACCCTTATCTTGATCTGTGGATACAAAAATGCTGTTAGCAAGAAATTTTCCTGCTTCTTTCTAGGCCTGTGAGATACTTTTCTCTCTCACGAAGATATTTGCAGAGTTCTGTAAACTATGAACACCTGCGACCTTGTAGAACTATGTTTATGGTACAGTAGAAAAATATTTTGACAATGGATGTTTTAGGATTCTAGCCAACCACCCCAGGGGGTGGCTGATCCTTTGTCCAATTAGACTATGAAGAAAAAAGTCTATAAAAGAGTTTGTAAAATAATTAAATAAATCAATCTTGCTGCATAATTCCTGCCTGCTGAATCTCTCTCCTCCTCCCTACCACTGCGGGATACAGTGATAATTGGTGTACCCAACGTGATCTGCACGCTGCGACGTGTCCTGCACACTGCAAGCCAAGCCACATTTATCTAGAAGTACGCTGTTGTTTCCCCCCCGGACCGGGATGTCCGACGGGACTGAGAGAATGGCGAACAGCGGCTTAAAAACCGACGCTAACGACCTGGAGAGGTCTTTTCAGTTTAATGAAAACCTCCATTTCTGAGAACTCACTTTGTGAGTTATTAGACTGGGCTGCCCTACATGGCATTTCCCCGAACACAGACACCGCCATGGATTTTGGGCTGTGGCAGGAACTAGGCTGTGCTATCTGGCGCGAGCTCCCATCGGGGGATCCATCAGTGCTAGAATTATTATGCACTTGGCAGTCTTTGTTTTATCTGCTGATAGACCTGGAGTGTGGTAGCCGGGCTGGCTTGCCTGTCTCGGTGGCGAGTGAAGGAGAGATATCCGAATGAGACCCCACTGACCTGGCTCCAGGGGCGTGTGGTGGTGCACCCGAAAAATCTCCCCGGCTCCATGGGCGGAGCATGC
>NW_008236952.1:13842-14771 GCF_000691975.1 Corvus brachyrhynchos | reverse complement strand
TCTGGGCGCGACAGCAGCACCAGAAATGGCAGCAGCAGCTCATGCGTCAGATTGGTCGAAACTGGCCGAGATTGCATCCCGAAAAGAGGCTGCAGTTCAAACCACAGCACAGCCAACTGCAGCATCTACTGTCAGTTTCTCTTCTGGTCAGTCAACTCCCTGTGACCCTCTCTTCGTTCATGGCTCCTCAAAGCTGCCCATACCCGATGATTCATCATCGGGCAGTGAGGCAGAGGAGGCATTGGCCACAGGTCGTAAAGCTGCTGTAGCTGTACGGCGAAAGAAAAGGCTGCTCCAGTCACGCCCCTGGACCTTCCCAGACTGCACTGTGACAGTGCGTCCAACCTACTACAATAGTTTCCGGGAATCTTTTAAAATGTGGGCTCTGGAGGAGGGTAATTGGGATTTATTGGAAACACTGGGAATTCCAAACAGATTTGAGGATCGTGAGAGCAATCAGGAAGCTGTTACACTCCATCCACAGGCTGTGCCAGTAGTTCAGGATGGTAGTGAGACCCTGAAAGGGGACATCCAAGATTTCCCAGTGTATAAGGCTCTCCCAAATTCAGGCCAGCATGATAAGCATGAGGTAATTGCCTGGAAGGTTGCACAGGATCTGCAATCCAAGGTTGCACAATATGG
This sequence comes from Corvus brachyrhynchos, assembly GCF_000691975.1. Taxonomy (NCBI): domain Eukaryota; kingdom Metazoa; phylum Chordata; class Aves; order Passeriformes; family Corvidae; genus Corvus; species Corvus brachyrhynchos. The sequence goes on along the minus strand of NW_008236952.1, from coordinate 14,129 downwards.
GCTCGGTTCTGCTGAGGTTATGCAAATAATAAGGGTGATAAATACAGATTTGCTTGCTCCATTTGATATCAGGCACTTAGGTCAAATCCTATTTCAACCTGTACAATGTGCAGTTTTTGAGACTACCTGGAGAAAGCTGGCTGATAAGGCCACATTAGGGAATATGCAGCTCCCTGCTGACGATCCTAGACGTGCAGTGGGGACGAATGCTCTTATGGGGACTGGTCCCTTCTCTGATCCCAATCTACAGGGTACCTTTCCCCCTAGCGTCCTGCAGCAAGCCCCAC
>NW_008236952.1:13376-13769 GCF_000691975.1 Corvus brachyrhynchos | reverse complement strand
ACAGAAAGCGTTATACTGAAATAGTTCAAGGGAGATCAGAATCATACCTCTCTTTCATAGAAAACGTCGCTGCTTCTCTCGAGAAGCAGGTTGACAATAATGGGTTAAGGCAGTTGTTGTTAAGGCAGTTAGTGAGAGATAACGCGAACGAGGAGTGCAGAAAAATCATAGATGCCTTACCAGGAGAACCTGAGCTCACAGACATGGTCGAGGCCTGCTCTAAGGTGGGATCTGGAAACCAAAAAAGGTCTGCTTTGGCTGCACTTCTGCAGCCTGTTCACATACCTTCTGGTCGTGAACCAAAGCAACCCAAACACATGAAAAAATGGAAGCGGCCTAAGCGGAGCCAAAGAGTGAACATAGCGATCCCCCAGTGCAAGAGGTGTGGCAGAC
>NW_008236952.1:7552-11718 GCF_000691975.1 Corvus brachyrhynchos | reverse complement strand
ATCCTTTGTCCAATTAGACTATGAAGAAAAAGTCTATAAAAGAGTTTGTAAAATAATTAAATAAATCAATCTTGTTGCACAATTCCTGCCTGCTGGATCTCTCCTCTCCTCCCTACCACTGTGGGATACAGTGATATTGACCCATGAGCCTTTTGTTATATTTTTCTCCCCCTGTCCAGCTGAGGAGGATAAAGTAGCTTGGTGGGCACCTGGTAGCCAGCCAAGGTCAACCCACCACAGGTATGGAATATGGTAAGCCTCAAACTTTTAAGGGAGACTTAATAGGTTATATGAGCTGAGGGAAACCATCTGGAACACTCATACTTAATGTCATACATGAAATCCCTATTTGTGCTTGGTCTTTGCATATTAAGTGCTTTAAGTAATTAATTTTGAGTTAATTATTTTTAAATTGAATGTTACAATTAAGCCATCAGCCCAGGTACAAAAATCCAGTTCCATTATCAGTGTTTTTATTTGTTTAAAGTAGTTTATTAATAGAATTGCTCCCTTCCCAGTTAAAATTTTCCCAGTTAGAAATCACAAACTTGCCCCTTTTCAAGCTTCAAACCACTGGTACACCATAAGAGTTACCTTTCCTGTGTTTACTGTATACTTTTACAAGTGTTTTGAGGTGTGTTGGATGTATTTTAATACTTTTTGTAGGTGTTTCACTTGCATTTTGATTCCAAGGCCAAAACCCCACCCAGTCTTAATAGCCAGCAGCTATTTTTAGCCACGGCCATTACTCTGCAGGCAAGTCCCATGGCAACCTGAATACCTGAATTTTAATGAAAGTATTGTATTCCCTTATCTCTAACTGATACCATCCCCCCCCCCCCCCCCCACCGCTGAGCCATTGGTGGGGGGAGGGATGATCCATCAAAGGGAAAGCACCAATCGCTTTGGACCGAAGGGGCGGGCTGTGGGCGGGCTGTGGGCAGACTGGGGGCGGAGCAAAAACTATAAAAAGGGCGAAGCTGAGAGGCAGGTCCCCTTTCTCTTCTCTTTTCCCCTCTTGCTCTCTCCAGACTAGCTGTGGGAGACATCGGTGCTGGGCATTCAAAGCCTTACCCCTTTTAAGGGGCTTTTAGTAATTTTTTTTTAAAGTCAACCCAGCACTGCAAGTTCTTTTTCTCTACCTGAGGTCTAGTGCTGTCTCAGCCAGAAGATCTCATATCCCTGCGCTCCTGGGGCATACCATCTACTGAGCCATAGGATCCCAAATTTTTATATTTTTCTGATTTCTGTAATTTTTCAATTTTTCTGTTTTCAATAAATTAATCTTTTTAAGAGTTGTCTCATTTCTCACACAGCATCTCACTGCAGCAAAAGTATGAAGTGGGAATCAAGTCTAAAATGCCACTAAAGAGAAACAAAGTAAATTCAAAATGAAAGGTAAGGAAAAAAGGGAAATAAATAGTCAAGAAAGTTGCTAGAGGTGGAGCTACTCCCAAAGAACTGAGCTTTTAACTAACCATGCTGCTACGACAGTCCAGCTGGTATAGACTAAAATGTTTAGAATGGAATATAAATGCAGGCAGGCATCACGCTCAAGCTTACATTCAGCCATAACAAAGGCTGGAAACAAAAGGTTAAGACATATTACTAATCTAATCACTCTGCTGGTGAACTTCATAATCACATCACAACATTTACAGGGAGAAATTAGGCTTAGTTACTACAGCACAAGTATAAATATAACAAATGGGAAAGTGACTGCAAATAAGGAAGAACAACAAAACCAAACTCGGATTAAACCTCCTGCTTTCATTAAAATATCCTTAAAGCAAGACAACAAGAAATAGGCTGCTCTTACATTCACAAAAGTAAATACTTAGGGACTATCAGTTATTTTAAGCAACTTAAAAGATTGAGTGTCAAACACAAAATATGGTAATTTGTTAAAATTGCTATTTACATTCTTATTGCTAAGAGGTGAAATGTTCCATATTACATGTCTACAGTTAACAGCTTACCCTTAACTAAGAATCATCTGTCTCCACCAAAAGGAGATAACAGAAATTAAATCATCTGAGACTCAAGAAAACTTCCAGCCTGCTCCTTTCACCTTCAACTGGCTTAATGCATGCACTTTTTCATTTTGTTGTGATTTAAGCCCAGCTGGCAACTAAGCACCACACAGCCACTTGCTTACTCCCTGCCCCCCACCCTGGTGGAATGAGGAGGAGAATCAAAAGTAAAACTTGTAGGTTGAGATAAGAACAGTATAATAACTGAAACAAATTAAAATATAATATTATAATTATAGTAACTACAAAAAGAGAGATATAAAACCCAAGAAAAGCAAGTGACACACAATAACAATTGCTCATCACCCGCTGACCAACGCCTAGCCAGTCACCAAACCACAATCAGCCCCTTCCACGTAACTCTCCCCAGTTTATATAATGGGAATGACATTGTATGGTATGGAATATCCCTTCAGCTGTCCTGGCCATGCTCCCTCCCAGCTTTTTGTGCAGTTCCTCCCTGGCAGAACACGAGACACTGAAAAGCCCTTGACTTAGGGTAAGCACTGCTCAGCAACAACCAAAGCATCTGTGTGTTATCAGCATTATTCTCACACTGAATCCAAAACACAGCACTGTACCAGCTACTGAGAAAAAATTACCTCTATTCCAGCTGAAACCATGACACCATTTAATGGGAAGTGGAAAAAATCCTATAAAGGAAGAAGACAGTAATCACTGATATAAACTTGGGAAGATATTTAAAAATATTAGAAAATAACTACTTCCTGAAAAGAGTGTGTTTGGATTTCCATAGCCATATTTACAGTTAGAGAAAACCCAGCACAGAATGTCTGAAATACAGGCAATCCTGAAGTAAAAGATATTTAGGCCATTCCAACAACATAAAATATGTAACTGATTGATTAATTTAAGATTGCACTCAAAGATTTAAAGTTCAAGCTATGCAAAAGCACTAGCCAGTATAATTTTGAAACTAAACTGACGTTCCATCAGGAAGTATTACAGTTGTCCTAAAAAAGGAAACTACCACTCCCATTTCCATTACTAGCTGTAGAATAAATAATTTTCTTTGTTTAAAAGGGGAAAGGAAAAAAATAAATCAATACTGCACTTGTACCAAATGAAAAATAGCATTAAAACTCCTAGAAAGGGAGACCCTTTCTTTTTGGCCATGATTCTATTCTTTCACTTATATACTAAGTATTCAGAAAGACTTAATTCTTCACATTTACAAAATTCTTTTATTGCTTTAGTTTTATTTATAACATGTTTGTGTATTACTGCAAGAGTCAGGATGGTTACTGAACTTGTTTTATTCATAAAATTGAAGTAAAAGGAGGAAAAGATGTTTTTTAAGTGCAGAAACAGCAACAATGTAGTTAATTTTGGACTGTAAATTTTACAAGTGTTTTCAGCAACTTTCTCTGGTCACCAGAGCATTACAAGGGACTCCAGCAAAAATAATGAAGTATGATGTAGTATTTCCAGACAAAGCAGCAGAGAAAAAGCCACTAAAAAGATAGGGTTGAAAGAGTTTCAGGATGAAAGTCTAAAAACACACCAACATCACAGATGAATCACCCTTGCATGGCTGCAGCCAACATCTTTATTTTTCTAGATGTCCAGGAAAAACCACAGTAGAGTATCAAATGCAGACTAGAATTCTGTGGAACTACTGTAATAAAAATAAAATCATAAGAAAAAAAACCCCGCAACCAAACAAAAAAAGGTACATTTAAAGGTCACCTATATTATTGTCTCGGAGTGATTTGTGATTCCATGTACCAGTGTATTCCATGATCCTCTGCTTTGTGCCAAAAAATAGTTATTGTATCTTTAAAACTCGTCAGCCCAGCACCGGTGTGTGTGGAATCGGGGGTGGGGAAAGGTTTTTTGGTGGGTTTGGGGTTTTTTTGGGGTTTTTTTGTTTTTGTTTTTTGTTTCTCTCCTGCGGGTGTTTTAAAAGCTCCCGGCGCGGTTTTTTTTTTTTTTACGGCTCTGTGCAGCGTGGATTTTGCTTGTCTGGCTTGGGGTTTTGGCCCAGGCAAAAAAGCTTTTCTTTTCCTTGGCTTGGAGAAACTGCAGTAGCGATCTTTGGACTGCCTTGGGGCGAATTGAGCAGCTGCTTGCCCGAGACCAGGGACATCGCGCCCGCAGAAGCAGAGCGGC
>NW_008236952.1:2338-7471 GCF_000691975.1 Corvus brachyrhynchos | reverse complement strand
TGTTTGTGTCCGGGGGGGGGGGGAGTGAGGTCTGATAGTTTAATATCTAGCAGTTATTTACTTTTTTTTCTTTGCCTTGCGGGCATTCTGTTTGTTAATAAACCATTGGGTTTTTTCACTTTCATCTATTGGTGGAAAGGGATTGTTGGAACCCTTTAGAGGAGAGGACTCATTCCAGTGTCTTCTTTTAAATTGTCTCAGACTGAGACAATTATAAATCAGAACATCCTTAATAACACTGCCACACAGTCTAAACCCACACGAGGGGACATACTGTATGAAGACAGCTTCTTGTGGTTCACAGCTTTTCCATACTGTTAAGGTAGATCCTGATTTTCTTCTCTGTTTGAATTATTAGTAAATCAAATCAATATACAGAAGTCCTGGCTAGTGCACCCCATCATCAAAACTGGATGAAAAGACTTGTTATACTCCTCTATATTAGGCATGCATCACCTCTTTCCAGACATACAATGCAGAACAAGTAGGCTTCATGTAAGAAAAACGGATTTCCAAAAGCACAGTAAACTGAGTGCTAGTCACTTGCATATCTTTTTGTGTAGATGCTGAGAAGGCTAGCAGAGCAAAATTCTCCACTTTTTACTGTCTCATGTGAAAGTCTCCGTTCTCACGCAAGCTATCTGTCTGATGGTTTGCTATTTGGTAAACATTTGCAGGTGCAGGGCTGTTGTGAGAACATAGTGGAATTGTTTTTGGTTCACTGAGAATAATATTTTGAAATGGGTGGTTATACCACTCAGCCACTCACTGTGGTGGGTGGCTAGCCAAGGGGCCAATCATGTAATTTCTCTTTTGCAATCCATGCTATAAAAAGATGGGGTTTTGGCATTAAACGGCCGGCTTCGACCGTATCTTCTCTGACCTGAAGTTATGTCGTTTTTCGCCGTCCCTGTGAGCAACAGCGATATTTTTGTATTTATAAAATACAAACATCTGGTAATTTGAATAAAAACTTACCTATGTATACCCTAATTTCTGGGAGTTGCATGCTGTATAGCACCTAGAATAGGTAAAGGATAGGTGTGGGTGGGTGGGGGAGCCTGATGTATGTTCTTCTACTAAACCAATTCTAGCACATTCAGAGCACACGGATGCTCCTCAAACAATGTAGGTAAGATTAATATGCAATTTTCTTAGAGGTAATTTAGGAGTCCACTCCTCCCTCTAAAGCCACAAACTAATTCTTCTTGAATGAGCAAGGCATATGTCCTAGTTGACCTAGGTGACCCAAAATCGTGTATTCCATACCTTCTCTGTCAACCCGTACAAGGTAGTTTACGGTCTCTTTAAGACCCGGAGTCGGAAGCAAAAACATGTTTTACCCCGGGTTCACGGAAGGGGGAGTTGCTGGGTTCCTTTAAAAACAGGGAACAGTCGTGCAGAGCGTTCTCTTTTGTTCTCTCCGGATTCTTGAGAGCCTCAGGAGAATGGGGGACTCTAACGGGCTGTTTGCCGCGTTTGCTATAGCAACCACTGGTTTTGGGGAAGATGTTTCTTCGGACTTTTCGCTGCTGCCGCTCGGGACAGCTGCCCGTCACCAGGGGTTGGAGCCACTCCATGAGTTTCCAGCTGCTGAGGGGAGCCAGCCCTGCAACTGCCGGGAAGTTTCTTCTAGCGTTTCGGCAGCATTGGAGCCTTTTGGACAAAAATAGTTTTTCTAGGTTTTGTTTTTCCCTGCTCCCGTTGTTGGTTGGGGGAGGAAGGGCGGGGAGGGGAGGGAATTTTGCAACCGCGGAGGCTCATTTACCATGTGTTTTCCTTTGTTCTCTCCGCCGCGTGGCCCAGAGAGGGGACTCTGCCATTTTTGTCTGTGTTCCCCGGGACAATTAGGGGGAACTCCTCCACATTTGTGGGTAAGGGTTAAACCGGTTGCCTTTGTATGTCTTTGTTATTGCTGTTTGCTTTTAGTAAACTGTTATTTTTTCACTTATATCTCTTCGCATTTGTTTCTCCTTATTAGTAGAGGGGAGAGGTTGAAAACTAAGGGGAGATAACTTCTTTCAAAGTCTCCATCCAGTAAAATTGTCTTAGTTTAAGACAGCATACCCTTCTTCCTTGCAAGAGCCAAGGAGTTCTTAGGAATATTTACCTGTAACCTGCAGCACCCTGACCTTTAACAAGCTAATTATTCTGACTATTCAAGAGATTCTAGATAGTGTTTTAGCATGTAATATGTTATCCAAACCTCTATGAACATGCATATAGTCTAACAATAAAATGCAATATGAGACTTTTCTCATAGTGTCTCACACACAGAACATCAAAATTATCCAGATAACACAGACTGAGACAGTGAAAACTTTGGAAAGGCAGGGGAAACAGGAAAAAACCAGAACTGAACAATCAAGGGAGCAAATGCAGTCTAACGAAGGAGGACAAATTATACAACTAAACATAATTTAATTTGTCATTTAGATTTATTAAGCAAGTTACTGGAATTCAACATGCTGTAGGGTTTGGCCTCCAAGATCAGGTTTTACAGTACCTAAGACATTAGACTGAGAACCCCCCTCAAAAAAAAAAAAAAAAAGGCAGCACTTCTAGTAACATATAACTTTAATTTTCATTGTCAAGCCAAGAAACACAACTATCCTTCGACAGAAGAAAAGGAAACAATTACAAAAACACCACCATTTACTTCATTTTTGCAGTGCACTGCAGGCAGATAAAGAAAAAAACAAGGGGATGGAAGACAAAAACCTCAGGGATAGCTAGTCTCTCAAGCTGCTAGTGAGCCAAACATGTTGCTTTAATGCAATGAAGTAATTCTCTCTCCCTTACAGATCTCTACATTCTCTTGCCACTTAAGGTTATCGGAAGCTGAAGCCCAAAACTATCTTCACTACAAATATTAGCATTTGTGATAAGCTGGTAGGTGTTATAATTGTGAAAGTATGCTTAATACTTCATTTTGTTAGCTTTGGTTGCCTACTAAAATACTCAGGATTGCTGATTAACATGAAACCAAACCCCCAAGACTAAATACATTGCTGACTAATTTTATGATTCAAGGCTGTTTGTTGATTTTACTAATCTCAAATTATATGTTACTAGTGTAGTGGTAGTAAATCTTTTTGATGCAGGTCTCATGTCTACAGCTCTACCTTTTATGATAAGGAAAAGTTACCTTTCTATGCTTTTTTGGCTTTTATCATAACCTATCGAATCATAGAATGGCTTGGGTTGGAAGGGACTTTAAAGATCATCTTGTTCCAATAGACCAGGTTGCTCAAAGCCCTATCCAACCTGACCATGAACATTTCCAGGGATGAGGCATCCACAACTTCTCTGGGCAACCTGTGCCAGTGCCTCACCACCCTCACAATAAAGAATTTCTTCCTGATATCTAATCTAAACCTTATCTCCTTCTGTTTGAAGCCATTCCCCCTTGTCCTGTTACTATCTGCCTGTATAAAAAGTCCCTCCCTCCTTTTTATAAGCTCCCTTTAAGTACTGGAAGGCTGCAATGAGGTCTCCCTGAAGTCTTTTTAGGATGAACAACCCCAGCTCTCTCAGCCTGCCTTCATAGGAGAGGTGCTCCAGCCCTTGGAGCATCTTCATGGCCCTCCTCTGGACCCACCCTAACAGGTTCACATCTTTCTTGTGCTGAGGACCCCAGAGCTAGATGCAGTACTCCAGGTGGGGTCTCACGAGGGGAAAGGGGGAGAATCACCTCCCTTGACCTGCCAGCCACTTCTCTTGATGCAGCCCAGGATGTGGTTGGCCTTATGTGCTGCAAGCACACACTGTCAGCTCATTTTCAGCTTTTCATCCACCATAATTCCCAAGTCCTTCTCCACAGGGCCACTCTCAATGAGTTCTTCTCCCAGTCTGTACTCATATCTGGGATTGCCCTGACCCAGGTGCAGGACCTCACACTTGGCCTTGTTGAACTTCATGAGGTTCTCATGGATCCACTTCTTGAGCTTGTCCATGTCCCCCTGGATGGCATCCTGTCCTTCTGTCAACTGCCCTGCTCAGCTTTGTGTCATCTACAAACTTGCTGAGGGTGCACTTGGTCTCACTATGTCATTGATAAAGATATTAAAGAGCACTGGTCCCAAGACAGAGTCCTGAGGGGCACCACTTGTCACCAGCCTCCACCTGGACATAGAGCTTGTTAGCCAATACTTTTGAGTCTACATAGTGGGCTGGTTGCCGGAGTTAAGGAGACTATACAATAAAAGCATGGGAGTTCCCTGACATGTGGACTGGTGTCCTTTGTTCAGCCTGACGAGAATTTATAACGAACATTATGCCCCTACCAAATGGGTCGTGACAATGTCATCAGACCTCCTAGCCTTGTACCTATTCAGCTTCATCAAGTGGTCCCAAAGCTGGTCCTCACGTGTAGTAGGACAGACTTCACTCCCTCTACACTCACCCAGAGGATCAGGTGTTTATGTGAACTCAGATACATGTAAAGATAGAAAGGGTGTTTGCCCTTTGCTGGTAGAAAAGTTGAAATATAGAATCATTCACCATAGTTGTTGATGTTATTACTAATGGTTAAAAACTGTTTTCTGAATCAGATTAAGATGAAATTGAGCAACATACTGGATTATTACATCACATCATTGTCACCTGCCTAAGGTTGTGTTATCACAGTGCCATTAAATAGCAAGAAAGAGGCAAGATTACATATAAATTAGTTTTGGTGTTGATGCCATGAAGATTTTTTGCCTTTTCTTTTATACCCCTGTTATACCTTTCTACAACTTCTGTATTCTTAGTGCTTTTTGCCTGCATTCTTGGACTTGTTTGTCAAGCTAAGAGACTAAACATTTTAGAAGCTTCGTAGCTAGGGATCAGTGTGCCCCAGACCCCAAGGTCCTCTCCAGAACACATTCTGTAAACCAAGATAGAACCATCCAGGGGAAGGTTCCTTGGGGAGGGGGGCTCACTTGAGCCTCTCATTGGGGAATCTTTGATAGATATGCTAATTAGTAAGACCTATAATGTTATACCTGATCTTTAGGGGCACTCTCAGCGGGGTGCATCTCGATGCATATGACCTGGACGTGTGCACCTAAGGATCCTTAAAATAAATACCAAGGTAAAATCCCTTTTCCCCTTCTAACCGTGTATGACTCTTGATTTTAAGACCAGGAA
>NW_008236952.1:691-1745 GCF_000691975.1 Corvus brachyrhynchos | reverse complement strand
AATTCCAGAGTTAAGAGCTTTCCTCTGGCAGAGTTTTCCTGTCTGTGAGAAAACATGGGTGGTGTGAATGAAAAAATCCCTCCTAACAGCCCGTTAGAGCTGATAATAAAACACTGGAGATGGCTGACAGGGTGAAGAACTATTTTGGACACCCGAGAATTGATCAGACTGTCCGCACGGGTTTGGCTGACTTTAAAATTAAGTCAAGGAAATTGGCCTCCCGATGGGAGTTTGGAAAGTAACATCATTACTGACCTGATGGTAGAATTGAGATCATTATGTAGGTTTGATGAACTAAGATATGCAGAACTTTTTACTATGTATCTGAACAGGGAAGAAGCATATGTAGTAGACAAAAGTAATATGGAAATGACTTTGAGGAGGAGAAAGGGAAAGAAGAAGCTGCAACAAGCTAGCTCGTATACTAATACGGACAGAGAAATCGATATGACAGATCTAGATATGGTGGGCCCAACTTTGAGTGATGGGGGGGTCTCCCCACCGTGTTCAACCACCGGGGCAGCCCGCACAGGTGGGGGTGGGGGCGGAAGTTGGAGGGTAAGGTGTTGGGGTGGCTCAGCCTGCTCTCGGGCTGAAACCATCAAATGTCAGTCACCAGAAGAGATCACTGCGGTCTAGGTTACCTCCCCCCGGGTGGCTCCCAATCCTAAATTACCTCCCCCTGTTCCAGAAAGTTCTCCCTTTTTTTAGTTATTAATTGGTTCCCTGTTATGACTCCTGCCTCCCTGTTTTCCCCATTTGTTCTGAAAAATTGTATCCTCCCCTCTGCTTGTACTCCATTGGTTGTTTTCCCTTTCCCTGCCTTGCTCCACCCCCCCATAAAGGGGGTGAGCCTGCGTCTCCTTGGCGCTTTTGCTGGTCCCTGATCCCTCCTGCAAATAAACCTGTTGGAACTCACACCAGAAGCCCCTCCCGCCTTCTTTGCTTCCGGGCTAACGCCAGCCTGATCATCGGCTGCCCGACGACGTGCTTCCTCTGAGGAGGAGCCAGCGCACGCACCCACCTCACGCCGATTCCACTGAGACGTCCAGCG
>NW_008236952.1:0-216 GCF_000691975.1 Corvus brachyrhynchos | reverse complement strand
AAAACAGAGAGAGAAATGGTCAACAAAGCTGCTAGATCTGCTATAGAAACTCAAATTGCAACTGGGAGTCTCCAAGGGTCAGTTAATGACATCTATCCCCTAGCAAACCCTGGCTGGGATCCCAATGTCCCAGAACAGATGGAAAAGCTGAAGCAATACCAGAAACGGGTGGTTGTTGAGTTAATAACTGTTGGGGAAGATGAAACAGGAAAGCCT
>NW_008236951.1:27866-28839 GCF_000691975.1 Corvus brachyrhynchos | reverse complement strand
TCTTACTCGGGCAGCGATGTCTTTCCATTCTTCGGCAGCCCATATCTCCGCTAAGACCTGCTTTCTTGCTGGGAAAGAGGGACGCCTCTAACAGCATTCTGTAGCCCAGGAGGACAGCCGGCACTAGCAGGCAGTAATTGGAAACACGTCCTAAATCAGGGAACAAGGCAAAAATTTTTTTTTTCTTTTTTTTCTCTTTTTTTCTTTCTTTTTGAGCTCAGCTCCCTTGAGGAGAACCACAGTATATTGCCCATAATTCTTGTGCATACAAAGACCCGAACAAGAGAGAACGACCCTGGTAAGTCTTGTGCAGGGGGACGTGAAGGGGGATTGAATGGTGTGTGCATGAGACGAGGACTGGACAGTCCAGATCCTCGAAGTGAGTGTGGAGCTCTTTTAACCGCATTTTTGTTTTCTCGTGAGACACGACCAGTGACCAAGCGAAGAGAAAGAAACATGCAGAATGATCCCCCGAAATGATTCCTTAGGAGTTAAACACCTTGGTAGAATCCTCAAACAGGAATTCTTAGGATTTGAATGCCTTGGTGGGAATTCTAGGAGTTAAATCCCATAGTGATGGGGACTCCTTAGTAAGGGAGTGATTTCCTGGACGGTCCACTGGGAAATCTGATTAAAATTACCTAAAACAGAGGGATTTTGGCTTTGTTGTGCAGATTTATTGGGAGTTCGGTTTTTGAGTTTAGTTCTGTTCGTTTGGCCTGGTGGTATAAGATTCATTGGTGGTTATATTATTGGTAGACCAGTGTTATTGGTGGTTCAATTCTGTTTGGTTTGGGTTCAGCTTGTAGAATAAAGGTTTTTGTTTCAGTTATTATTGGTAGACCAGTGTTACTGGTGATTCAGTTCTGTTTAGTTTGGGTTTAGCTTGTAGAATAAAGTTGTTTGGTTTGGTTGGTTGGTTGTTGGGTTTTTTTTTTTTGGTTTTTTTTTTTTTTTTTTTTTGTTTTTTTTT
>NW_008236951.1:24937-27675 GCF_000691975.1 Corvus brachyrhynchos | reverse complement strand
GTTGGGTGTTGGGTTTTTTTTTTTTGGTTTTTTTTTTTTTTTTTTTGGTAGTTCAGTCTTCTTATCCGAGGGAGACAAAACTCTTTAAGAAGGTAAACACAAGATTAATAAAGGTGTATAAGAGATAGAGTAACAGTTGGGAAGTTAAACAACATGGGACAAAAAGCAAGTAAGACAAATCCCAAGGAAAACAAAAAGGTGTTGGATGATTACCACCCGATAGCCTACTGGGGGTTGTGATAAAGTACTGGGATGAATCTAGTATTACTAAGGGAACTAAGGGAAAAGATAAAATGATAAACTTCTGTATGATGGTATGGGCAGAAAGAAAAATTAGATCTGATAAACTACATTGGCCGAAATATGGTTCATGTGAGGGTTGGATGTGCCAAGCATTAAATGTATATGTTAATGGAAAGAAGCCTTATAATCTGGAAGAATGTGAATATGCGGCATGTTGGAGGGGATCAGAGGTAAAACCCACAACAATTCTAAAAGTAGAGGAGGATAAAACAAAGCTTGGGGTGGGGATCCTTTAGACCACCTCCCTCTGCCTTATAATCCCCCTCCTGGAGAAGCTCCACCACAAGAGGGACCTCTGCCACAGGGAGAGGAAGCCCCACATGGGGTAGAAAACCCCCAGCCACGCCACCGAGTTACACGCTCAAGAATAATAGAAGAAAAGGAGAGGAAAAGTTATTTCCTTTAAGAGAGGTCCCCCTGGGGTGTGTACAGGGAGGAATTTGGTTTGTAAATGTTCCCTTAAACTCGACAGAGGTAAGAAGTTTTAAAAAAGAGATGAAAGCATCGTTAGAAGACCCCTTGGGTTTGGTGGAACAGTTGGACCAATTTCTAGGGCCAAGCATATACACATGGGGAGAGATGCAGTCCATTATGAGTATATTATTCACCCCAGAAGAACGACAAATGATTAGAATAGCGGGAAGGAGAATATGGGAAAGGGAAAATCAACAAGGAGTCCCTGCTGATCAGAAAATGCCTCTTCAGAGTCCCCAATGGGACCAGAATCAATCTCAAGGTAGACAAAATATGGTGGATTTTCGAAACCTAATCTTAAGAGGAATAAAAGAGGCAGCCCCAAGAGGACAAAATGCAGCTCGGGCATTCGATAGCTGGCAAGGAAAAGATGAAACACCCACGGAATGGTTAAAGAGACTTAGAAAAACAATGCAGCAATTTTCTGGCATCGACCCCTCTGGCCCAGTGGGACAGGCGGTACTTAAAGTAAATTTTGTTACTCATTCCTGGCCAGATATTCGAAAAAAGTTAGAAAAATTAGAAGATTGGCAAGACAGGGGTTTAGAGGAATTATTAAAAGAGGCTCAGAAAGTGTATGTCCGGAGAGATGAAGAAAAAGCAAAAGCCAAAGCGAGAATCATGATTGCTGCTATGAAAGAGGCAGAATCCACAAACCAAGGAGGGGAACCCAGAAAGGAAAGGGGTCAGGACAGTGCTCAGAAAAGCAGTCAGGGACCCCTGGGGGAACAACAATAGAGAAATCAGAAAGACGCGTGGGAAAGTTTAGCTATAATTACTGTGGTGCTCCTGGGCACTTAAGGAGGAACTGCCCAAAGCGGGCCAAAGACGTGAAAGCTTTTGAAGGAGAAATGGCATAGGGGTGTCAGGGGCTTTTTTTACTGGGGATGGAACACCAAACTGAGCCCTTGATAAAATTAAAAATAGGACCCCAAGAAGAAGAAATGGAATTCTTAGTTGATACCAGAGCCGATAGAACATGTATATTAAAGGTTCCTGAGGGGTGTTGTATAAGTACAACAGTATCGTGTGATAGGGGAAAAAGGGGAAGGGTTTATGGTACCCTTAATCAAAAATGTACATGTAGAAGGCCCTAATTGATTCGCAACTGGAGACTTATTGTTAGTCCCGGATGCCAGATGGAATTTGTTGGGGCGGGATTTGCAATTATTATTAGGTATAGGTGTACTCCCAGAGGAAGGACAAATGAGAGCAAAGATTTTAACTTTAACTAATGAAGATGAGAATAAAATTGAACCTGAAGTGTGGGCATCTGAAAATAATTGAGGAAAGATAGACATTAAGCCAATAGAAATAAGTATAGAAAATCCATCACAACCCATAAGGGTCAGACAATATGCAACACCTAAAGAAGGAAGGATGGGGTTAAAACTGGTAGTTGACAAATTGTTGCAAGAAGGAACTTTAGAAACCTGCATGTCACCTCACAATACCCCGATATTGCCGGTAAAAAAGGCGGATGGAACATATAGGCTTGTCCAGGATCTAACAGAGGTTAACAAAAGGACACATACATGGTTTCCTGTAGTTTCCAGCCTTTCAGTGCTGAGAGGCAGTGATCCTCAGAAACACACTTTATTTGATCCAAAACCCTAAGGCTTCCCAGATTATGTAATAGCACTGAGGTTGTTGCTGTGTAATTAAAAGTTATGTCACTGGGTGAAATATGTAGAAATGTAGAAAATTAGGTTTAGAACATATAGGTAATAATAAGTTACAATATGGAGGATTTTGGGTGTGGATTTATGTCTTCTTTCTTCTCCTTCTTCTTGTCTTGGGGTGACTTTATGATGTGTATCCCATATCGCTGCCCTATGCCCAGAAATTAATTCTTGTGCCTTTCTATGCCTCTAAACTGAGCCTGAGAGGGGGAAGGAAAAACTGAGCAAAACTTTTTCAAAGCAGTTTGCAGCTTGTTCAAGGTCACACAGAGATAGCAA
>NW_008236951.1:18572-21035 GCF_000691975.1 Corvus brachyrhynchos | reverse complement strand
TGAGAATTAAATCCCAAGAAACATAGAAAAAGTTCTTAAACAACCATGCCAGGAAATGTTTCAGTTCCTTTTGAGCTTGAATTAAGCTAAAATTTACAAATCGTTGTTCAAGAATCTTTTCAAGTTTAAGATAAATGTCCATATGCGGCTCTGAGAGCCAAGAGTCTTTCCACGGTTCCTCCATAGTTTATGGAACAGCAAAACAAAAGCAAGAAAAGAAAATCCAGAGCGTTTCTTTACTCACGAATTTTTGGGAATCTTCAAAATCTTGATTGTTTCACAGTCGCTGTCTCCAGGGAATCATTATATTGCCTGCATTCACCACCATTTTTTGCAGTGGGGTCTCCTGCAACCTGCATTAGACAGCGAGGCGCGTGGAAAGAAATAGGGAGCGATTCTTGATAGAAGTTTCAGAGATCTTTATTCTCCAGCCACATGGCCGGGGGACTCCCGAAGAACTGAGCAATCACAGGACAACCAGGGTCCTCCCCGCGCAGGGGAACACAAAACAACCAATGTGGAACAGGATTGACCAGGGAGTAGGGAAACCCCATAGGCCATGCCTCTACTCCAGGGTCCCCTCCCCCCAGACCCCACACCAGGGGGGAGGAACCCCAACAATATCCTGACCTGAAAGCATTATTACAGCCCCCACCAGTGCCATTCCAAATACCTTGCTTAATTCATCCTAATAGTCCGTACTGTGGCTGGGTCGAATGTAAGTGTGAACGCTGTGAGCAACATTGGTATTGTACTTCCTATAAGTGGCAACCTTGATGTCCACAGTGCCGTAGATACAACCACCTGACTGCACTCTGTGACCTTCAATGCCTAGCAAAGGTTGTAACCCTAATTTGTGGGCGGAAACTAGCACTCTCTGCTGAGTGTGAAATAAGTAAAAAGGAGTGGGAAATTATACAATGCCAGGTAAAAGAACATTGGCCTGACAGTTGGTAAGACATAGAATTATCCGAATTATACAGCATAAGAATAATGCAAACTCTCAAAGGACCAAAAGAAATCATTACCAACCAAAAGATCCAAAGTAGGCAGCTTTCTTGTCTAAAACATCCCCACTTAAATCATCAAGCATGATTATTGTGCAAATGTGTTAAATGCCCAAATAAGTGGTATTGCTCTTCAACAAAGAGGCATCCCCACTGTCTGAACTGCCAAAATAATAAAGAACAAAAAGGTCAGGAAAATGCTGTGGTAGAACAAATTTTGTGTGGGTGGGAGTTACTTATACCTGAAATTTGGGAAATTCCCGAAGAAAGGTGGGAACAAGAATTACGCTTATGTGCAGTACGATTTGCATGGAAGTGGGACAAGAGGCGTAAAGAGGGCAAGACCGGGTTGGCCTTTGCACCTGCCTTAGGTATAGTCCAGCCACGAGCGGCAACCTTGGAGGGCATGAGACAAGGGGGTGTATGCCATACCAGACCTCTGATTACAACCGTGGCGATCATAATTATCGCATGCATCCTTGCTTGGGTAACCCCAAGCAATGCAAATCCAGCAAATCCCTGCACCAAGTGTAACTCCCTTATACGATGGGGCAGCTGTGCTTCTTATCTAACCTGGCACACAACAGTAAATAACGAATGTTATTACAAAGCATCCTTAGAGACTTGTAATTATGGGAAACACTCACTATGGGTAGCCAAGTTAAAATCCTCAGGGGGACACCAGCCGGGACCAGTGTCCGAAGGGACAGTATGTTTGTTTTGTCAATGCAGAAATGTGAGGCATTTCAGACGGTGGGGGTGCACAAGACAAAATTTAAAAAGAACTAAGAAAGCAGTGAGTGCAGACTCTTAAAAGTTCCTCGAATCAGACTCAGTCACTCCCAACTCTTTCAGACTCCCTCTACAAGACAGTTAAAGAGCAGCTAAAAGAAACACTACCTCTCCCGCTGGTAGGCGAAAATCTGTTTATAGATTTAATGGAATGAATAGCGCAAGTGCTAAATGTCAGCGACTGTTGGATATGCGGAAGTGCATTAAAAACAGAGCTATGGCCCTGGAATGGAATTAGCCTAAGTGTCCCTGAAATTCTTTTTTGGAATAAAACCAAAATATCTAGAGAACACCGTCCTGAAAGATGGATGCTAAATTCAAGAGTAATGGGTGAAGAATGCATAGGGAGGGAAGGTAAATCAATGTATAAAACCTGGGTAGGAGTAACCCCGTGTAAAAGAACTCTATTCACAAATGTGACTCACCGTTGGTGGTCACCAAAAACCCCCAATGGCTATTGGAAACTGAATAAATGGCTGTCTCGGTTTTGAAAGACAGGTGTCTGCTAAGGAAGGCAGAGGCCCCCCTTGAAGTGGCAGATATAACCCCTTTTCCCTCCAAGTTATTATATTTTGAAATCAAGAGCCTTTAGGCGAAGATGTGGGAAATAGGAATAACAGTTCTTTACTATATATATATATGTATATAACCAGTCAAACAAAAA
>NW_008236951.1:16094-18007 GCF_000691975.1 Corvus brachyrhynchos | reverse complement strand
GAGTAGCCAGGCCCGCCCCACTCCCCTTTTTGTCTTTCTTAAGTACAGCTATTTGTCCCCTAGCAACATGCATATGGGAGAAAATTCCTTTAACAGGAAAAAACCTAAGACTAAACTAAAACCCCAACAATGGCCAAATGAGAAATGCAGCACCCAGGAAAACATTACCTTATTCTGGTGTAACAGTAGCAATGATGACTTTATCAGTCCTTTTGCAGGCATGGCAGAGTTACATAATTACTGGAGCCACAGTAACTGTGTTAATATACCATGGGATGCCCTCGATGGGCTCTTTTGGATTTGTGAGAGAAAAGCTTATACTAAACTTCCCAAAGATTGGAGAGGAGTTTGTACAATTGGAACTATTCAGTCAGGATTTTTTTCTATTGCCAAAGGCAGTAGGGAAAAATTTAGGCATTCCAGTTTATGAAGATTTACAAAGACAAAAGCGAAGCTCAGCAGAAAGTATCCAAAAATGGAGTGGTAATATAAGAGGCACTCAAAGGTGGAAAAACAATGAGTGGCCACTAAGAATAATAGAATATTTTCGCCCAGCCACCTGGGCTCAAGACCGATCATGGGGATATAGGACCCCCATTTATATGCTAAATAGGATAATAAGACTCCAAGCAGTGGTGGAAATCATTAGCAACAAAATGGCCTCAGCCTTAGAATTAATTACTGAACAGTTATCCCAAACCAGTGCAATGGCATATCAAAACTGTTTAGCCCTTGACTATTTGCTAGCAGAGGAAGGGGAGTATGTGGGAAATTTAATTCCTCCGATTGTTGCCTGCAAATAACTGATAACGGTCAAGCTATACTCAATATTGCTACTGACATACAAAAGATTGCTCATGTACCGGTTCAAACATGGGAAAGAATACTAGAAGCTAGCTGGTGGGATAAATTCTTAGGAACCGCATGGTGGAGAAAACTATTTTTATTGCTCTGGTGTGCGACTGCTGGGCTGATATTCCTTCCTTGTTTAATTCCCTGCTTCATTTGGCTAATCAGAAGTGTCGTCCAAGGTATGCAGGTAATTATCATGCCTATGGACTTGGAACAAGCTACTTCTGGAACAGCACAAAAGATAATGCAATAAGCAAAGAGGAAAAAAAAGTTCATTCCCTACTTTCCATCAACAAGCGATGTCCAACCACTTCCCGGGAAGCAGGGCTTCAGCACACATAGTGGTTGCTCCAGAAGGTAAACATTGTAAATGTGATTAATCAGTGAATGATAAATGTTGTCTTTCGCATATATGATTTTAACATTTATAAGTGATGATGTATTATGTAGAAATAGTGTTAAGGTAAAATGTAGTTAAGTAGAAATGAGATTAAGGTAAATTGTGACTTTGAAATAGCTGCAATATGTTAAGAAATGTATTAATAAACACATGGTAATAAATGACTTTTGAGCTGAGAAACAACAGAGCCAGGTGATGCCTTAAGAGGCGTCCTAGACACAGAGACTGGACAGGAGTAAAAGAATAGACTAGATATTTATTTGAAAGGCCTTCAAAGGTACACCCTGGGAGCCACAGGCTATTGCCAAAAATGGACCTCAAGACTGACGACAGGTCACGAGTTCTTCACACCTTTATAGGTTTGGTTCATTTGCATATCAGGGTTAATTCTCCAATAAAAGCTTCAGTTCAATGATGTAATTTCCCCTCCGCTGGCCCCCATTAGAAGCTCTTTGGATTATACTTTTTGGGCCTAGGATGGTGTCATGGGTTGGCAAAGCATAGTCCCAGAAGTGATGTCCTTGCAGGGGGGTGCTTACAGCTTCCTCTGTGACCTAACAGGACCTATCAGATGGCCAGTTTGAATATGGACAAATCTTTAAGCCACTTAAATTTGTAACCGCCTCTGTGATACACACTTAAGAATAGACAAACTCCCCAC
>NW_008236951.1:11619-14990 GCF_000691975.1 Corvus brachyrhynchos | reverse complement strand
AGCAGAAATTAGCAAGCTACAAGAAACTTCAGAGTTACACACTAAGCAGTACAGAATCAGGAAAAGATAAAAGTTAAAACCTAGGCATCATTTCCCCCTTTTAGAGGCTTGACAAGGCCTCTATCTTGTCTAGAATCTATTTTAAATATTCTAATATCCACTAATAATATGTGTCTAACAGCAGTATATATCTATAAACAAGAATTATAATTACAATCATTATAAACAATCTGTGATCTAAGGTCAGTTTGGTAACCATGAAACCAGGGTGTGGAAGATGCAATCAGCTTTGGATATTATCCAATGTAAGATCTAAGTTGATTCTCAAATTGTAAACAAATTTTGTTGATCTTTCCACTTCAGTTCACATGTCAATTATTAATTTTGTATCCAAATGAATGTCTTTGGATATACTCTAGACTAGAATCATATGCAAAATTCGGTTCCAAACCTGAGCCAGGGTTACCAACTGCGTAATTAATAAGCACAGGAAAAAATCATTTAAACTACGTCATCTT
Organism: Corvus brachyrhynchos; assembly: GCF_000691975.1. Taxonomy (NCBI): domain Eukaryota; kingdom Metazoa; phylum Chordata; class Aves; order Passeriformes; family Corvidae; genus Corvus; species Corvus brachyrhynchos. The sequence continues at coordinate 14,472 of NW_008236951.1, read as the reverse complement.
CATTTGTATCAGTCCCTGTTTTCTCAGTTGTTTCAGGAGCAGAAGCCTTCTTAACTCTGGAGTAGTGAATCCAGGGTCCTTTGACAGCAACTTTGACTGCGGTGAGGGTGGTCAGCAAAATCTGGACTGGTCCTCTCCACTTGGCCTGTAGAGGATCACTGTCCCACCACTTAACATAGACCCAGTCTCCAGGCTGGAAGGGATGTGCAGGGGTGTCCAGTCCTATGGGTCTGGATAACACAATGTAATTCTGGAGCTTCTGCAAAGTAGAACCTAAAGCCATTAGATATCTCTGCAAATCAAGATTTCCCCTCGTGAATTTCTCCTGGAAGCTGTGGAATTTGATATGGCCTGCCATACAATATTTCATAGGGACTGATGTTATCCCTCCACCTCGGTTGTATGTGGATCCTCAGTAAAGCTATAGGCAAGGCCTGAACCCATGTCATGGACGTCTCTTGACAAATTTTGCTAATTTGTGCGTTAAGGGTCCCATTCATGCATTCCACTTTACTGCTTCCTTGGGGTCTGTAAGGTGTGTGCAGATCCCAAGCAATTCCCAAAATCGGACTAACATCCTTAATCACATTTGCAACAAAATGTGGTCCCCTATCTGATGACATACCCAAAGGAACCCCAAACCTTGGTATTATATGATTAAGCAAAACGTTCACCACCTCCTTGGCTGTCTTAGTGTGACAGGGGTAAACTTCAGGCCATCCACTGAAGGTGTCAACCAATACCAATATGTACCTGTATCCTTCTTTGTGTGGTAACTCAGCAAAGTCTATTTGCCAGTAATCTCCAGGAAGATCCCCTGCCTTTGTTACTCCTAACACAACTCTTTTCCTCATATCAGGATTGTTTTTGCAGCAGATTTCACACTTGCTCACTACTGATTGTACAATATCTGTCATTCCCTTTCCTATTACTACCTTTTTCAAATGTTTCAGAAGATTTTCTACCCCAAAATGTGTGCTTTTGTTTTCTCTTCAAGCTAGCTCCCGGAGGATCAGGGATGGGACTACAACCTGGTTCACTGGTGCAACAGCCCATCCATTTTCTGTGATCCCTGCCTTAAGGAACTGTACTAGTTTGAAAACAAACTAGTGGGAGACACCAAGTCAGAATAACAATTTAATAGGGAAATAAAAGGAAGGGGGAAGAAAAAAACAATAAAAGGGGATAACACTGGGTTAAACTGACAGAGTTAGGATACAACCTGGCACCCTGTTAGTCAGGGTGGTGGTAGCAGTCTGGTAGAATGGTGGCTGCAGTCCTCCCGAAGTGGCGATCCTGTAGAAAAAGAAGCTGTAGAAAAAGGGTCTGCTCCTCCTCAGAAGGTCCAGTGGTGGCTATGTAGCTCCTGTCCTCTGGAAATCCAGTGGGAAGGTTGTCTCTGGTGTTCAGAGTCTCAGATTATATCCACGAAGGGATGCTTGGTTTTTTTTTAAGTGTTGATTAGGCTCATTAACAGAAGAGAGTCTGGGGGGAGGAGGCAAGGAAACACTGCCCCACTTGATTTCAACAGCTCATGAGGATGGTAATAGAATACACTGAAACCCAGGACATTATCCACCCCTTATTCTATTACCATCTACATCATCCCAAATCAATACCTTCCTTAAACTCCACACACACACACACACACATACATATATATACAATGAAACCCTACACACAGTTCTCACCTAAGATTAGGTCTCCTTGTGGTACACAATGGGTTTCCCCATCTTTCTGCATTACCCACCAAGTGTAACCAGGTCCTTGAGCAAAGACAATCCCACGGATGGGTTTGCCTTTGCCTGAAGTGGGATTAATCCAAACAGTCTTTCCTAAAATACCTCTCAGGTGTACCACAGGGACTCTATCTCCATCCACTGTGTGAAAGGGTTCAGACTCGGCGGGACCAGCTCGATTGATGGACCCTCGGGTATTGACCATCCAGGTGGCCTTTGCTAAGTTCACTTCCCAATTTTTGAAGGTCCCCCCACCAAGTGCCTTTAGGGTAGTTTTAAGTAGTCCATTGCAGCGTTCAACTTTTCCGGCAGCTGGTGCATGATAAGGAATATGATATATCCATTCGATACCGTGTTCTCTGGCCCAGGTGTTGATGAGGCTGTTCTTAAAATGAGTCCCGTTGTCTGACTCGATCCTATCAGGGGTGCCATGTCTCCACAGGACTTGCTTTTCCAGGCCCAGGATGGTGTTCCGGGCTGTAGCATGAGGCACAGGGTAGGTCTCCAGCCATCCAGTGGTTGCTTCAACCATGGTCAACACGTAGTGCTTGCCTTGGCGGGGTTGGGGGAGGGGGGTGTAGTCAACTTGCCAGGCTTCACCATACCTGTACTTTGACCATCGTCCACCATACCACAGAGGCTTCACCCGCTTGGCCTGTTTGATTGCAGCACAGGTCTCACAACTGTGGATGACCTGTGAGATGCTGTCCATGGAAAGGTCCACCCCTCGGTCACGGGCCCATCGGTATATTGCATCTCTCCCCTGATGACCAGAGGCATCATGGGCCCAATGAGCTAGGAATAATTCTCCCTTGTGCTGCCAGTCCAGATCCACCTGTGATACTTTCACCTTGGCAGCTCGGTCCACCTGCTCGTTGTTGCGATGTTCTTCATTATCCCAACTCTTGGGTAGGTGCGCATCCACACGTCGAACCTTCACGGTCAGCTTCTTTACTCGGGCGGCAATGTCGTGCCAAATCTCAGCGGCCCAGATGGGTTTCCCTCTGCGCTGCCAGTTGGCTTTTCTCCAGCGATCCAGCCATCCCCACAGAGCATTAGCTACCATCCATGAGTCGGTGTAGAGATAGAGCCTCGGCCACTTCTCTCGTTCAGC
>NW_008236951.1:8902-9450 GCF_000691975.1 Corvus brachyrhynchos | reverse complement strand
ACCACAGCCCGGCACAGAGGTCCCAGGTGCCTGGCCTCACTTCCGTCCAGAATGGTGTCATTGGCTGCAGCATCCCAGATGCGGAACAGCCAGGTCAGGATGAACTCATTTGTCTGGCAGGTGAATTCCCTCCACAGGTCGCGCAGTTCACCCAGGGATAGCGACCGAGTGATGATCTCTGGCTCTGCCTCTTCTGCTGGGTGCGAAAGTCCACCTGCATCCTCGTCAGTCACTATGCGGACTGATTTGCTTTTTGATTTCTTCTTCTGAACGGGGGCAACTGCAATCGGTTTAGGCTGTTCTGGTTAAGTGACAGTTTGTGTGGAGATGCTTACAGCTCCTTTGGTTTTTTTCTCCTCTGTGTCAGTCTGCGTGGACATGGACGCTGTGGTCTTGCGTCTGGGTTCTTTCTCCTCTGTGACAGTCTGTGTAGAGATGGACACTGTTGCTTTTTGTTTGGTTCCTTTCTCCTCTGTGTCAGTCTGCGTAGAGATGGATGCGGTTGCTTTGCTCTTGGTTCCTTTCTCCTCTGTGTCAGTCTGCGTAGA
>NW_008236951.1:5152-8324 GCF_000691975.1 Corvus brachyrhynchos | reverse complement strand
AGAAGGTCCAGTGGTGGCTATGTAGCTCCTGTCCTCTGGAAATCCAGTGGAAAGGCGTTGTCTCTGGTGTTCAGTCTCAGATTATATCCACGATGGGATGCTTGGTTCCTCCCTCTGGGTGGAGCATCTCACAATGGGGTAATGAGTCATGAGGCCAAGTGTTGATTAGGCTCATTAACAGAACATAGTCCAGAGGGAGTTATCTCTGAGTCATGCGGCAGGCCAATGATGGGCCATTAACAGAAAGATAGTCTGGGGGGAGGAGGCAAGGAAACACTGCCCCACCTCATTTCAACGGCTCATGAGGATGGTAATAGAATACACTGCTACCCAGGACAGTAGGTAATGGATATTTTGAACCAAACCACTACACTTAATTAGTGTTTCTGCCTGGTTACAAACTGAACCTGCTAAACCATTGTAAGTTGAATATGCTGTCTACCCAATTGTGTGGGCCAGTGATATTCCAGGAAGATCCAAATGGGCAGAACCAGTGATCATTGCACTCAAACCAGGAGCCATACTGGCAAGGCAAAACCAATACCCTTTGAAATTAGAAAGTCGTCGGGGGTTGAGGTCTATAATTGAAAAATTCCTCCAACATGGGTTATTAGTGCAATGTGAGTCCAGATATAACACACCCATCCTTTCGGTAAAGAAAGCTGATGGTAAGAGTTATCAATTAGTGCAAGATTTAAGAACAATTCACAAAATTACAGAGGACATAGACCCAGTGGTTGCCAATCCCTACACCCTTTTGACCACACTGACAGATGAATTAGGGTGGTTTACTGTCGTAGATCTGAAGGATGCCTTTTTCTGCATTCCTGTGCATAAAAACAGCCAGGAGCTCTTTGCTTTTGAGTGGGAAAATCCTGAAACAGGGAGGAAAAGCCAGCTTACTTGGACAGTCCTACCCCAGGGTTTCAAGAACAGCCCAACAATATTTGGAAACCAGCTAGCAAAGGAATTGGAGGATTGGAGGAGACAAGAGCCAGGAGGGGTTATTCTTCAATATGTTGATTGTTGCGGTGCATGTGGCGGTGGCCACAGCAGCAGAGCATTCGGAGGACTGGTGGACAGGCCTCCAGAACACCGAGGTCTAATCCTCACCCCTTGGTTACAGCGAGTTCCTATGTTCCTAGTGGTTCTTAGTTTACATGTTTTAAGTTTATTGGTTTAGGAGTTCTCCACCTAGTTTTAAGTATAAGCTCATGTTTATGCACTTCCCTTAATTGCCTATGTATTAGTTCTGGAAAGTTCTCCCTTCTTCTACGCCCCATTGGTCTACTCATGTAATTCCCTCCCTTAAATTATCCCTATTGGATATTCCTCTGTTGTCTCCTCCTCCTCAGTTGCTCCCCATTGGTTGTTTCCCTTTGTTTCAGCCCCGTATAAAATACTGTATTCTCCCTTATCCCTGGTCTTTGTCCCTGGACTTTCCACCTGCGATAAACCATCTGGAACCTATACAAAGACCCCTCTCTCATCCTTTGCCTCAGCCGACGCTTTTACATCATCTTTGTTTGGGGCTCGCTCCTTGCAAAGGAGCCAGCTTTCCCTGCTTGCTGCAGCTGACACCAAGGACATCTGCAGCTGGATGCTGTGTTGCCTCGGGCAGCCCCAACAGTGTCTGTTGATGATATCCTGATTTCAGCTAAAACGCGAGATGACTGCATCCAACTCACTGTAAGCTTGTTAAAGTTTTGGGACTGAGTGGGTACAGTTTCCAAAGACGAGGCACAGATTGCCAAAGAAGCAGTAGTTTACTTGGGATTTGAGATCTTCCATGGACACCAACAGGTCAGCAAAGAATGGAAAGAAGCCATCTGCCATCTTCCAGAGCCCCACACCATGAGAGAGATGCAAGCTTTCTTGGGAATGGTCAGATGGTGACAACTTTGGATACCGAATTACGGATTACTGGTAAGGCCCCTGTATGGACCATTAAAAGCAGATGAAAAGGGAATTGTTACATGGACTGAGAGCACAAGAGCTGCATTTAAACAGCTGAAACACTCTCTAATGTCAGCTCCAGCATTGGGTTAACCAGACTTAACTAAACCTTTGGAACTTTTTACATGAGACTCAATGTAGCCTTGGGAGTGTGGATACAAAAATGCCGTTAGCAAGGAATTTTCCTGCTTCTTCTAAATCGTGGGATACTTTTCTCTCTCACAGAAGATATTTTCAGAGTTCTGTAAACCATGAACACCTGCGACCTTGGAGAATTTTGTTTATAGTACAGTAGAAAAATATTTTGACAATGAATGTTTTAGGATTTTAGCCAATCACCCCCAAGGGGTGGCTGATCCTTTGTCCAATTAGACAATGAAGAAAAAAAGTCTATAAAAGAGTTTGTAAAATAATTAAATAAATCAATCTTGCTGCACAATTCCTGCCAGTTGGATCTTCTCTCCTCCTCCCTACGGCTGCGGGATATGGTAATATTTACGGCGCATTATGGGAGTATTAGCTCAATACCTCGGAAACCAACAGAGGGCTGTAGCCTAGTTTTCCAAACAGCTAGACAGTGTTAGCCAAGCGTGGCCTGGGTGTTTGAAGGCCATGGCGGCTACTGTCATCTTGATTCAAGAAGCCCGGAAACTCACCCTTGGAGAACACATTGTAGTGTATGTGCCACATGCAGTATGAGCTGTACTCAAACAAAAAGGAAGACATTTGCTGTCTGGCAACTGGATGCTTAAATATCAATCACTGTTGTTGGAACAGGATGATGTTACCCTGAAAACAACTTCTGTTGTTACCCCTGCCATGTTTCTTGTCCTCTACCTTAACTGACGATGTGCCTGAGCATGACTGTTTGCCAACAATCGAGGAGGTCTATTCCAGCAGACCAGACCTGATGGACATGCCCCTAGAAAATCCAGACTGGGAGCTGTTTACAGATGGGAGCAGCTTCATGAGAAATGGTAAACGAATGACAGGTTATACAGTAACAACCCAGGACAAGGTGATCTAGGCAAAGGCCCTGCCAGCAGATGTGTCATCGCAGAAAGCTGAACGGATTGCACTGTTGAGGGCCCTGGACCTGAGTGAAGGTGTTGGGGTTTTAGGTTAGTCTTAGTTTTTTTTTCCTGTTAAAGGAATTTTCTCCCATATGCATGTTGCTAGGGGACAAATAGCTGTACTTAAGAAAGACAAAAAGGGG
>NW_008236951.1:3793-4293 GCF_000691975.1 Corvus brachyrhynchos | reverse complement strand
CCCATGGAGCCATCTGGAAGGAGAGAGGACTGTTGAACGCTCAAGGGAATCATATTAAGCATGCTGAACAAATCCTTGCCCTCTTGGAGAGCATCAAAAAAAACACAGAAGTAGCCATCATGCATTGTAGGGGTCACCAGAAAGGGAAAACCACTCCAGAACTGGGAAATCACCTTGCTGATGAAACAGCAAGAAGGGCTGCAGAAAAAGGTGTGCTCACAGTGATTGCACAAAAGGACATTGATCTTTCCAGGCTCACCCCAATGTATGGTGAGGCAGACCATAAGTTACGTAAGTTCCTGTCCTGGGTTTCAGTGTATTCTATTACCATCCTCATGAGCTGTTGAAATCAGGTGGGGCAGTGTTTCCTTGCCTCCTCCCCCCAGACTCTCCTCGGTTAATGAGCCTAATCAACACTTGGCCTCATGACTCATTACCCCATTGTGAGATGCTCCACCCAGAGGGAGGAACCAAGCATCCCATCGTGGATATAATCTGAG
>NW_008236951.1:400-1040 GCF_000691975.1 Corvus brachyrhynchos | reverse complement strand
ACCACTGGACCTTCTGAGGAGGAGCAGACCCTTTTTCTACAGGATCGCCACTTCGGGAGGACTGCAGCCACCATTCTACCAGACTGCTACCACCACCCTGACTAACAGGGTGCCAGGTTGTATCCTAACTCTGTCAGTTTAACCCAGTGTTATCCGCTTTTTTTTTTTTCCTTTCCCCCTCCTTTTATTTCCCTATTAAATTGTTATTCTGACTTGGTGTCTCCCACTAGTTTGTTTTCAAACTAGTGCACTTACTTATTTTCATTCTGTGACATAAGAATTAGGAGAAAGCAAAGCAGGCGCAAACCTTAAGCAGTTGCAGTACAAAGAAAGAGTTTTATTACTAATAGAATTAAAAGTAAAGAGAAATAACAAGAAATTAAAGCAAACTCCCTCCCCCTTTCCAGCACTACCCTCCTTTTACCCAACTTGCTCAAAGGATAACAGAACATGGGATTTTAGTCAGTGTTGCAGTTCTTGAAAAGTCTCTCTCTTATGCTTAAGGAAAAAAGGGTTTTCTTCAGCTTCACATGGTTCCCAAAGTGCCACCAACAGCAGACCCACCTGGAAAGAAACAATCTGCTGTGGTGTAAAACATCTCTTCCATGAAAAATCTCACAGTTCCTTCACACTGCCAAAC
>NW_008236951.1:0-311 GCF_000691975.1 Corvus brachyrhynchos | reverse complement strand
CTAAAAGCCTCTCACTGCTTCTATATAGCCTGGCATAGGCACTCTTCAAACTCTTCATGGGCCACACATGAATTCTCCATCCCCCCATGTACTTCAAATGGATTAAAGAGACAAACAGTTTGTGATATTACAGCTTCTTACTACGGCATGCAAGAAGTTTTTTAAACTATGGGCAAGAAACGCGGCACCACCCTGTTTTCTCCCGTCTCTATTTTCAGCTTCATCTCACATGACTCACTATCTCTTTCTCTCTGACTCTGAAGTCGCCATGTTGAAAAGTATTCTTGTTCAGGCTTTACGGTGGAGAAAGC
>NW_008236950.1:0-766 GCF_000691975.1 Corvus brachyrhynchos | reverse complement strand
TTCTCTTCTTGCTTTTATTTCCTTCCTTCTCTCACTTTTTCTGGCTTTCTTTCTTTCTTTCTTTCTCTCTCTCTCTCTTTCTTTCTCTCTTTCTTCTATTCTGCTTTTCTGCTTTTCTTTTTCCTTTTCTCTCTCCTTCTCTTGCTTGCTTTCTTGTTTTCCTTCTGGTTTTGCTATCTTTCCCCCCCTTTTTTTTGGTCTTTCTTTCTTTCTTTCTTTCTCTCTTTCTCTCTTTCTCTCTCTCTTTCTCTCTTTCTTTCTCTCTTTCTTTCTCTCCTTCTCTCCTTCTTTCTTTCCTTATCTTTTTTTTAGTTTCTATTTTCTTGTTGGTTTCATTTTATTTAGTCTTCCTCCCGTCCTTCCTCCCTCCCTTCCTTTGTATTTTTCTGCTTATTTTTTCCTTTTCTTTTTTCTTTTCTCTTTCCTTTTATTGCTCCTTTCTCTCTTTCTCCCTTTCTCTCCTCCATTAATTTTCTTTCTTTCATATTTATTAAGAACAAATTTTCATCCTTTCTTCTTGTCATCGCCTTTTCCTTTTCTTTTCTCATTTTCTTGTTGATTTCTGTCTTTCCATTTCCTTCCTTTCTTTTCCCTATCTCTCTTTCTTTTTCTTTTCGATCTTTCTTCCCTTTGTTTTCTTCCTTTTTCTATTTTCTTTTAATTTTCTTGTTGCTTTCCTGCTTGTTTCCTTTCTTTGTTTCTTACTTCTATCGTACTTTTCTTCTGCCTTTCCTTCTTTCTTTCTTTCTTTTCTTTTCTTTTCTTT
>NW_008236949.1:0-230 GCF_000691975.1 Corvus brachyrhynchos | reverse complement strand
GGAAAACTTGGGGTTTTTAAGGAGAAATGGGGGGTTTTGGGGAAGACTTGGGGTTTTTGAGGATAATTGGGGTTTGGGGGAGAAAACCAGTAGTTTTTGTGTAAAAACCTGGGGATTTTGGGAAAAAATTGGAGGTTTTGGGGAAAATTGGGGTGTTTGGGGGCAAAAATTGGGGAATTTTGGGGAAAAATTGGGGGTTTTTGGGGAGAATTGGGGGTTTGGGGGAAAAA
>NW_008236948.1:12539-13279 GCF_000691975.1 Corvus brachyrhynchos | reverse complement strand
GGGGGTTTGGGGCTGGTTTTGGGCGATTTTGGGGCCATTTTTAGGGGATTTTGGCGCTGTTTTGAGAGATTTTGGGGCTGTTTTGAGGGATTTTGCTGCGATTTTTAGGGGATTTTGGAGCCATTTTTAGGAGACTCTGGTGCCGTTTTTAGTGGATTTTGGTGACATTTAGAAGGATTTTGGTGCCATTTTTAGGGGATTTCGGTATAATTTTTAGGGGATTTTAGTGCTGTTTCCAAAGGGATTTTGGAGCTGTTTTGAAGGATTTTTGCTACGATTTTTAGGGGATTTTGCTGCGATTTTTAGAGGATTCTGGTGCCATTTTTAGGGGATTTTGCCGCGATTTTTAGGGGATTTTGCTGCGATTTTTAGGGGATTTTGGTGCCATTTTTAGGGGATTTTGCTGCAATTTTTAGGGGATTCTGGTGCCGTTTTTAGCGGATTTTGGTGACATTTTTAGGGGATTTTGGTGCTGTTTCCGAAGGGATTTTGGGGGTTTCCAGGGCTGCCGACTTGGGATCATTCCGGGGCACTCAGGGGTCGTTTCGGGGCCCTTGGGGGTTTTTGGGGCACTCAGGGCTCATTTTGGGGCCCTCGGGGCCGGTTTTGGGGGTGGTTTTGGGGTGCTCAGGGGTCGTTTCAGGGGATGTTCGGGGCTCATTTCAGGGGCTGTTTCGGGGCGCTGGGGGTGCTTTTGGGGGTGGTTTTAGGGGTGGGTTCGGGGCTCGTTTCGGGGCCCC
>NW_008236948.1:10489-11059 GCF_000691975.1 Corvus brachyrhynchos | reverse complement strand
CCCCTCCCCCAAATTCGACTGTGACCTCCCCCGGAGTGGTCAGGGAGTCCTGAGGGAATTCCAGGATTTCCCCCCAAAAATGGGGGATCCCCCTCCCCAAAAAACCCCGCAGGGGGAGGGGGGGGATTCGACCCCGTTCTGGTTCCTCGTCCTGATTCCAGCTCAATTTGGGGGGATTTTGGGGGGATTTGGGGCTCTGGGAACCCCCCCAGGAATGAGAGGAACCCCCTGGAATCTGGGGGATTCCCCCCCTGGAATTCGGGGATTCCCCCCTGGAACGGGGGATCCCCCTCCCCAAGCAGCCCCTCAGGAATTCCCCTCTGGAACGGGGGAAAACCCCCCCCGAAATCCCGCCCTGGGGTGGATTTTTGGGGGAATTCTTTGGGAATTTGGGGCTGCCCCCCCTTCTCTCCTGCCCAGATTTAACAGCAGATTTTTTGGGGAACTTCCCGGGAATTCCAGGGATTTTTTGGGAATACCTGGTCATCGTTCAGGTAATTGGGGAGGCCCCCGATGAAAAGTTTGTGGGCGGAATCCGGGACCACCGTGGACACCACGCCTGGAAAAATG
>NW_008236948.1:9922-10281 GCF_000691975.1 Corvus brachyrhynchos | reverse complement strand
ATAGTTTTAGGGCCTCCCGCTGTCAGGGAAAGGATTGGGAGCTGGGGGATCCCGGATTTTACCCCCCCAAAATCCCAAAAAAAAACAACCCCCAAAGGACCCCAGGACTGGGGTCCCTCCCCGCAGATTTTAGGGGAATTCCGCAGGATTTTGGGAATTCCACCGGGATTTCAGGGATTCCCCCTGGAAATTTGGGCCCCTCCTGGGAACTCTGGGGTCCCTCCACACCCGGCATGGGGTCAGGACTCGGGAAGACCCCAAAGAACCCCGGGATCGGGATCCCTCCCCCTCCCCCCGGATTTCAGGGCACCATTCTGGCAGCTCCAGCGGAATTTCGGGAATTCCCCCCGCATTCCCAG
>NW_008236948.1:9518-9834 GCF_000691975.1 Corvus brachyrhynchos | reverse complement strand
CGCCGGGGTCCCTCCCTTCCCAGCTGATTTTGGGGCAATCCCGCAGGATTTTGGGGAATTCCGCCGGGATTTCGGGGGGCTACCGGGAGCCCTCACCGGGCACGTAGACCGAGGGGTTCTCGGACATGCCGGGCAGGGGCTGGTAGTCGTGGGGACGCCGGATCTTCAGGGACTGGCCCTGGAAGATGATCCCGTCGAACGCCATCGCCTGCGTCGTCTCGTCCACCGAGCGGAACTGGGGGGGCACAGGAACCCCGGGGGGGGGGAGGGAACCCCAAAATGTTTTGGGAGAGGGGCGGGGAGACCATGCCGCAAA
>NW_008236948.1:8052-8509 GCF_000691975.1 Corvus brachyrhynchos | reverse complement strand
TTTGGGGGGGATTTGTGTCCCCCCCCAGCCTCATCTGGGTGTTGAAGAAATCCATCATCATCTCCTGGGTGAAATTCCCGGGGTTTTGGGTCAGGAAAAGGGATCTGGCCCCATCTGGGGTGGGGGGAATCAGGGGGAAAAGGAGAAAAAGAGAATAAAAACAGAAAATAAAAAGAAAAAATATTTTAAAAAGAGAAAAAAAATCCAGGAAAAAAAACAGAAACAAAGAAGGACAAATCAGGAAATAGAAACAACGAGAAAAAGCAGAAAGAGCGAAAAAAATTAAAATAGCCGAATGAGAAAAGCAAAGAATCCTTAAGAATTAAAATAAAATGGAAACAAAGAAAAATTAACAAGAAATAAAAAAAGACCTAAAAACAGGAATGGAAAAAAATAAAAACAAAGAAAACCAAAAACAAAACCACAAAGGAAAACCAGAAACAATCGCTCCCAAAAA
>NW_008236948.1:4304-5544 GCF_000691975.1 Corvus brachyrhynchos | reverse complement strand
CAAGGGGGGTCCCAGCTCCATTTTAGGGGGTCCCAGCCCCACTTTTGGGGTCCCACTCCCATTTTGGGGGTCCCACTCCCATTTAGGAGCATCCCAGCTCCTTTTTTGGGGGTCCCAGCCCCACATACGGGGATCCCAGCCCCATTTTGGGAATCCCACTCCGAATTTCGGGGGTCCCACTCCAAATTTTGGGGGGTCCTACTCTGAATCTTGGGGGTCTCACCCCCATTTTGACGATCCCGCTCCGAATTTCAGAGGTCCCAGCCCCATTTTGGGAATCCCACTCCAAATTTTGCAGGTCCCACTCCAAATTTTTGGGGGTCCTACTCCGAATCTTGGGGGTCTCACCCCCATTTTGACGATCCCGCTCCGAATTTCAGAGGTCCCAGCCCCATTTTGGGAATCCCACTCCAAATTTTGGGGGTCCCGCCTCCATTTAGGGGATCCCACTCCAAATTTTGAGGGTCCCAGCCCCGTTTCAGGAATCCCACTCCAAATTTTGCAGGTCCCACTCCAAATTTTGGGGGTCCCAGCCCCATTTCGGGGATCCCACTCCGAATTTTGGGGATCCCAGCCCCATTTTGGGGATCCCACTCCGAATTTTGGGGGTCCCAGCCCCATTTCGGGGATCTCGCTCCGAATTTTGGGGGTCCCACTCCAAATCTTGGGGGTCCCACTCCGAATTTCAGAGGTCCCGACCCCATTTCAAGGACCCCAGCCCCATTTTGGGGATCCCACTCAGAATTTTGGGGGTCCTACTCTGAATCTTGGGGGTCTCACCCCCATTTTGGGAATCCCACTCCAAATTTTGGGGATCCTGCCCCATTTCGGGGATCCCGCTCTGAATTTTGGGGATCCCACTCCGAATCTTGGGGGTCCCACTCCCAATTTCGGGGATCCCACTCCCAATTTTGGGGGTCCCACTCCCAATTTCGGGGGTCCCACTCCAAATTTTGGGGGTCCCACTCCCATCTAGGCGATCCCGCTCTGAATTTTGGGGATCCCGCTCCAAATTTTGGGGATCCCAGCCCCATTTCGGGGATCCCACTCCCAATTTTGGAGGTCCCACTCCCAATTTTGGGGGTCCCACTCCCAATTTCGGGGCTCCCAGCCCCATTTTGGGGCTCCCACTCCGAATTTTGGGGCTCCCACTCCGAATTTTGGGGCTCCCATTCCAATCCCGGTGGTCCCAGGGGCTCCCCGGGGCCGTTCCCACCCCAACCCCTCCCATTGCCCGCCC
>NW_008236948.1:0-239 GCF_000691975.1 Corvus brachyrhynchos | reverse complement strand
CCCCCCCCTCGCCGCGTCCTGGGGCCGGGTCCCCCCTCGATGTTGATTTTTTTTTTTTAATTATTAAAAATCCGGGTTTTGTTTTTCCGGTTCCTCTCCTGGTCTCGTGCTGGGGGAGGGGCCACAGGCGACATCAATCCCTCCCCCTCAGCCGAGCTCTCGGCCAACTGACCTCCGACCGACCCCCAGCTGACCCCTCAAAGTGGCCCAAAACCCCCCAACTGACCCCACACCCACCC
>NW_008236947.1:7328-8357 GCF_000691975.1 Corvus brachyrhynchos | reverse complement strand
GTCTTCTCCGAGGCGTAGGCAGGACCATTATCGTTCTTCACAATAGCCAGCACGCCCAGGATCGAGAAAGCCAATTTCCAATGGGTGATGACATCATGGCCCTTCTCTCCAGTGTGAGCAGTAGCCCACATAGCTGAGAACGTGTCAATAGACACGTGCACATATTTAAGCCGGCCAAATTCTGGGATGTGAGTTACATCCATTTGCCAAAGCTGCAAGGTTTTTAGGCCTCTGGGGTTTACCCCTGGTGGCAAAGGCGCAGCGAGTCCGTGACAGTCAGCATAAGCACTGACAATGTCATGCACTTCAGTTGGCGTTAAATGAAACTGCTTCTGCAGGGTATGTGCACTTTGATGGAAGAAACCGTGCGATGCCTTGGCTTGTGCAATTTTGTCAGGCTGAGGCCCTACCCACACAGGGTTGGCCAGCATGTCAGCCCTAGCGTTGCCTTCTGTTACAAAACCTGGTAAATCGGTGTGGCTTCGAATGTGCAGAATGTAATATGGGTGGACTCGAGCCTGAATTGCAGACCACAAGGTTTGCAATAGTGAAAACAGAGCTGCATTGTTCACCTCCTTCAGAAATGAATAATCTAAGCATTGGGTTATATCTGCTACGTAAGCAGTCAGTGACCAAATTCAAAGGTTCCTGTGAGAATCGCTGAAAAGCCATGGTAACAGCCCTTAATTCAACTAACTGAGCAGAGCCTGACTCGTGGCCTTTCAGCACCTGCCATTCAGATCCCTCCTTCCAGGTAACAATGGCTTTCCCTGTTTTCCCAGAACCATCCGTAAAGACGGTGAGTCCTTGCACTGGCACTCGACTATTTCTCGGCCGCAAGGAAAGTATGGTCGATTTTGCCAACTGCAGTAATTTATGGCTGGGCAGATGGCAAGTGATCTGCCCTGAAATGTTTTGCAGTGCACTTTGCAAAGGAGCACAATGGATGAGGCACCGCTCAAAGTATTCCCCCTAGATCAGATTGACAATTACTGCAGGATCTGCCGCCATCAGTTGCAAACATCATTA
>NW_008236947.1:4044-6015 GCF_000691975.1 Corvus brachyrhynchos | reverse complement strand
TGAGGCAAAAAGACCCATTCTAGGATATGCAAAGGATCAGGCCATTGTGCATTCCACTGGCCAATGATGCCTGTAGGATGGAGGTCTGGAATAGCAATGAAAACAGTGATAGCAATGGAGGGGTCCATTCGATAAACCTGACGACTGGAAACAGCCTGTTGGACCTCCTGCAGCGCTCATTGCGCTTCCGGAGTCAACTCCCAAGGTGAATTCAGATCGGGGTCCCCCTTTAATATATTAAAAAGTGGAGAAAGCTGCTTCACAGTTAGACCTAAATAAGATCGTAACCAATTTATGACACCCAGCAGTTTCTGAGAACCATTCAAAGTTTTAATCGAATCCAGGAATCGCACCTCTTGGCGTTGGATAGTTTGGTCCAAAATTTTCACTCCTAAATATTTCCAAGGAGGATTCTGTTGAACTTTCTCTGGAGCTACCTCTAATCCATAGGCATGCAGAGCAGCAAGCAGCTGAGGCTGTATTCTCAGCAGCTCGTCCCGACTGGACACTGCCACCAGGATATCATCCATGTAGTGGTAGCAGCGTGCATCAGGAAACTGCTTGCGAACTTCAGATAAAGCTTGGGCAACATACCACTGACGGATAATTGGGCTGTTCCTCATCCCTTGAGGGAGGACCTTCCATTGGTATCTCTTAGCAGGTTCAGCATTGTTAATAGCAGGCACAGTAAAGGCAAATTTTGGGTTGTCGTTAGGATGCAAAGGAATTGTGAAAAAGCAATCCTTCAAATCAATGATCAGGTTTTCCCACCCCATAGGAGTCATGGTGGGAGAGGGCATGCCGGGCTGCAATGCCCCCATACCTTCTACTACTGCATTAACTTTCCAGAGATCCTGAAACAGTCTCCATTTCCCTGATTTTTTCTTAATTACAAAAACAGGAGTATTCCAGGGACTAGTAGAAGGTTCAAGGTGCCCCTGTTGTAACTGTTCCTGAACCAGCTGATGAAGGGCTTCTAACTTCTACTTTGGTAGGGGCCACTACGGCTCAAAGTTTGGTGTGTTAGTCAACCACCGCAAAGGCAGTGCAGGATACTGTGCGCCCTTACGCACAGTGACCTCCACTAAAAATTTGTCCCAATCTGTACCCCCCAAGCTGCCAACACATCCCACCCCCAAAGGTTAAGGGAAGTGGTAGTAACATAAGGCCTAATTGGAGCTGTGCGTCCCTCTGGGTCCCACACCATCACAGGCCGTTCGCTTAAATAGCTCTGTGTGATTTCTCCTAATCCTGTGATGGCCGATCCCACAGGGTCTAAAGGCCGTGAGGGAGGCCACGCAGAGGAGATGATAGTTACATCAGCACCCATATCAATCAAACCTCAAAGCTGAATCCGGGGCGGACGGGCGATCGACAGGATCAGGGTACATGTCATCTGTGGCCTTTGGTCAGAGATGTCTGCAGTCCAGAAGGCCTGTGGAAGTCCCGTAGATCCACTGCCGCTATCTCCATGAGTTTGTTGTTCTATCCAGGGGACACAAGACTTAAAAGGCATTAATTTAGCAAGGCAGGTCTTTCCAGGAATAGTGACGGGTTTTTTGCGTGGAGACCATAGCATGAATCTGACCTTTAAAGACAGCGTCAATAACTCCTGAGTGCACTAAGATTCCTTGATGGGCAATGTCAGGTTTTCCCACCAGCATCGCACTGGATCCCTGGGCTAAGGGTCCATATGCATCCAAGGGAACCTTATAAATACCGCTAGAGTCTAAGACGACTGCGGCTGCAGTGTGGACATCAAACCCATCTGATCCGTGGGTGCTGTCTCTAGGGTGGCTGAGTAGGCCTGTGCCTGTACCTGTGCCACTCTCTGGGGAAGTGACTGCATCGGAGAGCAATTCCCCCTCCTTACACCCTGGTGGAAGTTTCCCGACAAAGGCCGACTGTCGGCATGAGTCACAGATCTACAATAGTCCGAACAAAACCCTTGTCGGGTGGAGTCGCGGGGGG
>NW_008236947.1:360-955 GCF_000691975.1 Corvus brachyrhynchos | reverse complement strand
CTATGCCCAGAAATTAACTTTGTGCCTTTCCACGCCTCTAAATTGAGCCTGAGAGGGGAAGGAAAAAAAAACTGAGCAAAACTTTTTCAAAGCAGATTGCAGCTTGTTCAAGGTCACACAGACATAGCATTGTATCTTTTTGAGAGACCGCCTTGTCTCTTCTGTCAGGGATCTAGGGGATGCTGGACCGCCTTCCCCTGACAGCAGGTTCATAATAGGAGCTACATCCTCTGTGGTGAGTCCCAACCAGTGTCTTATATAAGTCAGTGTCCTACAGGGCTGTTGCATTTCTTCTAATGTTTTTGGGATATTATTAATTATTACTGCAACCCTAGGGTATATCATCGTGTCCTGCAGCCGTAGGGAGGAGGAGGAGAGAAGATCCAGCAGGCAGGAATTGTGCAGCAAGATTCATTTATTTAATTATTTTACAAACTCTTTTATAGACTTTTTTCTTCATAGTCTAATTGGACAAAGGATCAGCCACCCCTTGGGGTGATTGGCTAAAAATCCTAAAACATCCATTGTCAAAATATTTTCCTACTGTACTATAAACAAGGCTTTGCAAGGTTGCAGGTGTTCATAGTTTATAGAA
>NW_008236947.1:0-321 GCF_000691975.1 Corvus brachyrhynchos | reverse complement strand
GACTGGAAAGAAGCAAGAAAAATTCTTGCTAGCAGCAATATTTGTATCCACAGAAACCATTAGAAGTATTACCGCCACCTTCCATAGTCCACCCTGCCCCTCCTCCGGCACATGAGGGTCCTTCTTGGAACACAAGAGGGAGCTCAAAGACCAGTAAAAATACAAACACAGTAGGCGAGGAGGGAAATGGGACTAACATTTCCCCTCAGAGAAGTACTGATGGGAGGGGCCCATGGAGGAATAGGCCTTGTGAATGCCCCTTTAACTTCCACGGAAGTTAGAAATTTTAAGTGTGGGAGTGTGTCTTGTTTGGTTCAGTCC
>NW_008236946.1:97663-98084 GCF_000691975.1 Corvus brachyrhynchos | reverse complement strand
GTATTGGGGACATGGGGACACCCTTGGGGACACCCATGGGGACATGGGGCACTGGGGATATGGGGACACGGGGACACCCATGGGGACACAAGGACTTCCATGGGGACATGGGGACCCCCATGGGGACACAGGGACACCCATGGGGACATGGGGACACCCATGGGGCCCCGGGGATGTGGGGCCATAGGGGCATTGGGAGCATGGGGACTCCCTGGGGGACACGGGGCATTGGGGCACTGGGGACATGGGGACCGTGCCACTGCTGACCAGTGCCACCAGTGACTGCTGCTTGACTCTGACGGGTGCCACCCTTGCCCGGTGCCCCGCTGCCCACTGCCCCCGCTGACCACTGCCCCCGCTGCCCCCCCCCAGATGTCCCACCTGGACCTGCTGGGCTCGCGGGGGGCCGGGCGCGGCGGCG
>NW_008236946.1:95172-95614 GCF_000691975.1 Corvus brachyrhynchos | reverse complement strand
GGGGGCAGCGGGAATGATTCCCTGTGGAATTTTGGGAGCGTTATCCCGATCTCTCCATGCCTGCTCCCTGCCATGGGTGACCTGGGGACAGCGGGAATGACTCCCTGTGGAATTTTGGGAGCGTTATCCCGATCTCTCCACACCTGCTCCCTGCCATGGGTGATCTGGGGACACCGGGAATGATTCCCTGTGGAATTTTGGGAGCGTTATCCCGATCTCTCCACACCTGCTCCCTGCCATGGGTGACCTGGGGACAGCGGGAATGACTCCCTGTGGAATTTTGGGAGCGTTATCCCAACCCCTCCATGCGTGGTTCCTCCTGTGGGTTATCTGGGGACAGCGGGAATGATTCCCTGTGGAATTTTGGGAGCGTTATCCCGATCTCTCCACACCTGCTCCCTGCCATGGGTGATCTGGGGACACCGGGAATGATTCCCTGTGG
>NW_008236946.1:92621-93905 GCF_000691975.1 Corvus brachyrhynchos | reverse complement strand
GAATGGGATGGGGATAAAAGGGATTGGGGAACTCAGCCAGCACCCTCAGGATCCCAAAAGGGAAGCAGAGAATGGGATGGGGATAAAAGGGATTGGGGAACTCACCCAGCACCGTCAGGATGCCAAAGGGAAGGGGGGAATGGGATGGGGACAAAAGGGATTGGGGAACTCAGCCAGAACCCTCAAGATCCCAAAAGGGAAGGGGGAAATGGGATGGGGACAAAAGGGATGGGAGGAAACTCAGCCAGAACCCTCAGGATCCAAAAGGGAAGGGGGAAATGGGATGGGGATAAAAGGGATTGGGGAACTCAGCCAGAACCCTCAAGATCCCAAAAGGGAAGGGGGAAATGGGATGGGGACAAAAGGGATGGGAGGAAACTCAGCCAAAGGATCCCAAAGGGAAGGGGGAATGGGATGGGTTAGGACGCAAAGGGAACGGGGTAAAAGGGATTGGGGAACTCACCCAGCACCCTCAGCATCCCAGAGGGAAGTGGGAAATGGGATGGGGACAAAAGGGATGGGAGGAAACTCACCCAGAACCCTCAGAATCCCAAAGGGAAGGGGGAAATGGGATGGGGACAAAAGGGATGGGAGGAATCTCAGCCAAAGGATCCCAAAAGGGAAGCAGGGAATGGGATGGGGACAAAGGGATGGGAGGAAACTCAGCCAGAACCCTCAGGATCCCAAAGGGAAGGGGAAAATGGGATGGGGATAAAAGGGATTGGGGAACTCACCCAGCACCCTCAGGATGCCAAAGGGAAGCAGGAAATGGGATGGGGACAAAAGGGATGGGAGGAAACTCACCCAGAACCCTCAGAATCCCAAAGGGAAGGGGAAAATGGGATGGGGATAAAAGGGATTGGGGAACTCACCCAGCACCCTCAGCATCCCAAAATGAGGGGGAAAAGAGGGATGGGGGGAACCTTACCAAGTACCCAAAGCATCCCAAGGAGCAGGATGAGATGGGAAAGGGAAAAAGGGCCAGGAGGGATGGGAAAGGGCCAGGATGGGACCGGGGGCTCACCCAGTGCCCGCAGCACCCTGAGGAGCAGGATGGGATGGGAAAGGATCGGGATATGATGGAAAAGGGGCAGGATGGGACCGGGGGCTCACCCAGTGCCCGCAGCACCCCGAGGGGATGGATGGGATGGGAAAGGGCCAGGATGGGACCGGGGGCTCACCCAGTGCCCGCAGCACCCTTAGGGGATGGATGGGATGGGAAAGGATCGGGATATGATAGAAAAGGGGCAGGATGGGACCGGGGGCTCACCCAGTGCCCGCAGC
>NW_008236946.1:89957-90853 GCF_000691975.1 Corvus brachyrhynchos | reverse complement strand
TCCTCATCCCGCATCCCAGCCCCATCCGCTCCCGATCCCGCTTCTTATCCCAAATCCCATCCTCTATCCTCATCCCGCATCCCAGCCCCATCCGCTCCCGATCCCGCTTCTTATCCCAAATCCCATCCTCTATCCTCATCCCGCATCCCAGCCCCATCCGCTCCCGATGCCGCTTCTTATCCCAAATCCCATCCTGTATCCACCTCCCCATCCTGAACCCCATCCCCGTCCCCATCCCTGTCCCCATCCCACCCTCCTTCCCAGGACCCGAGGTTTTGGATCCAGGCAGGGATAGACCGGGAATCACACAGGGATCCAGGCAGGGATAGACGGGGGTAGACAGGGAATCACGCAGGGATAGACAGGGAATCACACAGGGATCCAGGCAGGGAATCACACAGAGATACAGGCGGGGATAGACAGGGAATCACGCAGGGATAGACAGGGAATCACACAGGATGCAGGCAGGGATAGACAGCGATCCAGGCAGGGAATCACACAGGATCCAGCCAGGGAATCACGCAGGGATGCAGGCAGGGATAGACCAGGAATCACACAGGGATGCAGGCAGGGATGCAGGCAGGGAATCACACAGGATCCAGGCAGGGAATCACACAGGGATAGACAGGGAATCACACAGGATCCAGGCAGGGAATCACACAGCGATCCAGGCAGGGATGATGCCCAGGACACCGGAATTCCCGGGATACCCGACACCATCAACACCGCCCTCTCTGCCCCTGTGGATGCCCCAAACTCCCCCATTCTCCACGAAGATCTCCATCAGGCGATCTTCCAGAGGGATTCACAATCCCGGCATTCACAGCCCTGCTCCCCCTGCAAGGCCTGGAGCAGCCCCAGCTGACCCCGGGCCCCCTCCCCACCCTGTGCCCAGT
>NW_008236946.1:87233-87942 GCF_000691975.1 Corvus brachyrhynchos | reverse complement strand
GGCACCCTGCCAGCCCTGCACCCTGAAACGCTGGCACCCTAAAACACTGGCACCCCACAACACGGGCACTTGGCACCCCGACAGCTCAGCACCCCGAAACCCCTGCATGGTACCCCCCCACCCTGATACCCCAACACCCTGGCACCCGGGTACCCCAACACCCTGATACCCCAACATCCCAACACCCTGGCGCCCCAACACCTTGACACCCCAATGCCATGGTACCCCGGCACCCCAATACCCCAACACCCGGGTACCCCAACACCTCCCAGCACCCCTGCACCCTGACACCCCCAATACCCTGGCACCCCAACACCCCAACGCTCTGATACCCCGGCATCCCAACACCCTGGCGCCTTGGCACCCTGCTACCCTACCACCCTGGCACCCCAACACCTTGATACCCCAAAACCCTGGCACCCTGGTACCTCTGCACCCTGGCACCCCAACACCCCTGCACTGTAACACCCTGGCACCCCGGTACCCCGGCACCCAGGCACCTCAACACCCAGACACCCCAACATCCCAACACCCTGATACCCCAACACCCTGATATCCCAACAGCCCTGCACCCCAGCACCTCGACACCCTGGTACCCCAGCACCCAAACACCCTGGCACCCCAACACTCCAGCACCCGTAAACCCCAGCACCTCGGCGCCCTGGCACCCCATCACCCAAACACCCTAGCACCCCAACACTCCACCACC
>NW_008236946.1:86764-87085 GCF_000691975.1 Corvus brachyrhynchos | reverse complement strand
ATCGCCCAAACACCCTGGCACCCCAACATCCGAGCACCCCTAAACCCCAGCACCCTGGCACCCCAGCACCCTGATAACCCAGCACCCAAACACCCTGGCACCCCAACAATCCTGCACCGCAACACCTCGACACCCTGGCACCCCAGCACCCTGATAACCCAGCACCCAAACACCTAAACACCCCATCACCCGAGCACCCCTAAACCCCAGCACCCTGGCACCCCAGCACCCTGATAACCCAGCACCCAAACACCTAAACACCCCATCACCCGAGCACCCCTAAACCCCAGCACCCTGGCACCCCAGCACCCCGATAACCCA
>NW_008236946.1:80335-85446 GCF_000691975.1 Corvus brachyrhynchos | reverse complement strand
GCTCATCCCGGGGCTCCCGGGCGGTTTGGGATCCGCTTCCCGGGGATTTTGATCCCTCCCCGGCCTCCTCCCGGCAGATAAACTCTTCGGGAAGCGGCTGCTCCAGGCCGGGCGCTACATCATGTCCCACAAGGCCTGGATGAAGACGGTGCCCACGGAGAACTGCGATGTGCTCATGACATTCCCGGGTAGGGATGGGCACGGGAAAAGCGGGATTGGGATGGGATGTGGCCGGAAAAACCGGGATAGGGATGTGCACGGGAAAACTGGGAGAGGGATGTGACCAGGAAAACCGGGATTGGGATGGATGTGCTCTGGAAAACCGGGATTGGGATGTGCACGGGAAAACTGGGATTGGGATGTGACCAGGAAAACCGGGATTGGGATGTGACCAGGAAAACCGGGATTGGGATGTGTCCCAGAAAACTGGGATTGGGATGTGACCGGGAGAATCTGGGATAGCCGGGGCAGGTGGGGATGGGGATGGTGGGAAGAGCCCGGGGGGTGGCAGTGGGGATGGGGGACGTGGAGAAAACGTGTGGGGTGTGGGATTGGGGAGAGATGTGGGATGTAGAGAGGGATGTGGGATGTGGGGAGGGAATGGGACCGGGATGGGGGATGTGGGAAGGGATGGGGACTGGGATGGGGGATGTGGGGACAGATGGGGCTGTATGGAGGGATGGGGACTGGGATGGGGGACAAGGGGATGGATGGGAACTGGGATGGGGGACAAGGGGACGGATGGGAACTGGGATGAGGGACACGTGGTGGAACACGGGGACGGATGGGGATTGGGATGACGGACACAGGGATGGATGGGGACTGGGATGAGGGACATGAGGACGGATGGGGACCGGGACGAGGGACACGGGGACGGATGGGAACTGGGATGAGGGACATGAGGACGGATGGGGACTGGGATGAGGGACACGGGGACGGATGGGGACTGGGATGAGGGACACGGGGATGGATGGGGACCGGGATGAGGGACACGGGAATGGATGGGAACTGGGATGAGGGACACGGGAATGGATGGGGACTGGGATGAGGGACACGGGGATGGATGGGGACCGGGATGAGGGACACGGGAATGGATGGGGACTGGGATGAGGGACACGGGGATGGATGGGGACCGGGATGAGGGACACGGGAATGGATGGGGACTGGGATGAGGGACACGGGGATGGATGGGGACCGGGATGAGGGACACGGGAATGGATGGGGACTGGGATGAGGGACACGGGGATGGATGGGGACCGGGATGGACGGGAATGGATGGGGAGTGGGATGAGGGACACGGGGGTGGATGGGAACTGGGATGAGGGACACGGGAATGGATGGGGACTGGGATGAGGGACACGGGGGTGGATGGGAACTGGGATGAGGGACACGGGAATGGATGGGGACTGGGATGAGGGACACGGGGATGGATGGAGACTGGGATGAGGGACACGGGGATGGATGGGGACCGGGATGAGGGACACGGGAATGGATGGGGACTGGGATGAGGGACACGTGGTGGGACACGGGGACGGATGGGGACCGGGATGAGGGACACGTGGTGGCACACGGGGATGGATGGGGACCGGGCTGAGGGACATGGGGACGGATGGGGACCGGGATGAGGACTGGGATGAGGGACGCGGGGACAGATAGGGACCAGGATGAGGGATACGGGGACGGATGGGGACCGGGCTGAGGGACACGAGGATGGATGGGGACCAGGATAAGGGACACATGGTGGCACACGGGGATGGATGGGGACCGGGCTGAGGGACATGGGGACGGATGGGGACCGGGATGAGGACTGGGATGAGGGACGCGGGGACAGATAGGGACCAGGATGAGGGATACGGGGACGGATGGGGACCGGGCTGAGGGACACGAGGATGGATGGGGACCAGGATAAGGGACACATGGTGGCACACGGGGATGGATGGGGACCGGGCTGAGGGACATGGGGACGGATGGGGACCGGGATGAGGACTGGGATGAGGGACGCGGGGACAGATAGGGACCAGGATGAGGGATACGGGGACGGATGGGGACCGGGCTGAGGGACACGAGGATGGATGGGGACCAGGATAAGGGACACATGGTGGCACACGGGGATGGATGGGGACCGGGCTGAGGGACATGGGGACGGATGGGGACCGGGATGAGGACTGGGATGAGGGACGCGGGGACAGATAGGGACCAGGATGAGGGATACGGGGACGGATGGGGACCGGGCTGAGGGACACGAGGATGGATGGGGACCAGGATAAGGGACACATGGTGGCACACGGGGATGGATGGGGACCGGGCTGAGGGACATGGGGACGGATGGGGACCGGGATGAGGACTGGGATGAGGGACGCGGGGACAGATAGGGACCAGGATGAGGGATACGGGGACGGATGGGGACCGGGCTGAGGGACACGAGGATGGATGGATATGGGGATATGGGGATAAATGGGTGCGGGGATATGGGGATATGGGGATGCAGGGATACGGGGGTGCGGGGTTATGGGGATACGGGGTTATGGGGTTTTGGGGATATGGGGATGCAGGGATATGGGGGTTATGGGCTTATGGGGATATGGGGTTATGGGGATACAGGGATACCGGGTTATGGGGTCATGGTGATACAGAGTTATGGGGATATGGGGTTATGGGGATGCAGGGATACAGGGTTATGGGGTCATGGTGATACGGGGTTATGGGGATGCAGGGATATGGAGATATGGGGTTATGGGGATGCAGGGATATGGGGTTATGGGGAGGGTGGGATGTGGGGAGATGGGGATACAGGGATATGGGGATGCAGGGATACAGGGACACAGGGACAGAGGGATACCAGGATACAGGGATATGGGGACACGGGGATACAGGGACACGGGGATATGGGGACACAGGGATGTGGGGACACGGGGATATGGGGACACAGGGATACAGAAACATGGGGATATGGGGATATGGGGACGCGGGGATATGGGGACGCAGGGATGTGGGGATGCAGGGATACAGGGATATAGGGACATGGGGATATGGGGATGCAGGGATGTGAGGACATGGGGATATGGGGACACAGGGATATGGGGACAGAGGGATACAGGGACACGGGGATACGGGGACACGGGGATGTGGGGACGCAGGGATATGGGGACACGGGGATATGGGGAGACGGGGATATGGGGACACGGGGATGTGGGGACGCAGGGATATGGGGACACGGGGATATGGGGACACAGGGGACATGGGGACATGGGGATATGGGGACACGGGGTTATGGGGACACAGGGATATGGGGACAGAGGGATACAGGGACACGGGGATACGGGGACACGGGGATGTGGGGACGCAGGGATATGGGGACACGGGGATATGGGGACACGGGGATGTGGGGACATGGGGATACAGGGACACAGGGATATGGGGACACAGGGCTATGGGGACACAGGGATATGGGGACACAGGGATATGGGGACACAGGGATGTGGGGACACGGGGATATGGGGACACAGGGATATGGGGACACAGGGATGTGGGGACACCGGGATATGGGGACACAGGGATATGGGGACACAGGGATGTGGGGATGCAGGGATGCGGGGATGCAGGGATATGGGGACACGGGGATGTGGGGACGCGGGGATACGGGGACACAGGGATACAGGGACACGGGGTTACGGGGACACGGGGATATGGGGACACTGGGATATGGGGACACGAGGATGTGGGGCTGCTGGGATATGGGGACACCGGGATATGGGGCTGCCGGGCCGCGTCCCCAGCGCTGTGCCCCGTTCCCGCAGTTTGCTGCGCGGGGCGGACGAGATCGGGCTGCGGAAGCCGGTGAAGGCGGAGTTCGGGGGCGGCATGCGCAGCTTCTCGTGCGAGGAGGATTACATCTACGAGAACATCGAGAACGAGCTCGGCTTCTTCACCTCGCAGGTGGGAGCGATGTGGGGTTATGGGGATGTGGGGATATGGGGTTATGGGATATGGGATATGGGGATATGGGGATATGGGAATGTGGGATATGGGATATGGGGATGTGGGGTTGTGGGATATGGGATATGGGGATATGGGGATATGGGATATGGGATATGGGGATGTGGGGTTATGGGGATATGGGGATATGGAGATGTGGGATATGGGATATGGGGATGTGGGGTTATGGGATATGGGATATGGGGTTATGGGATATGGGATATGGGGATGTGGGGATGTGGGGATATGGGGATATGGAGATGTGGGATATGGGATATGGGGTTATGGGGATGTGGGGATGTGGGATACTGGGATCTGGGGATATGGGATATGGGGTTTTGGGGATATGGGATATGGGGATACAGGGATATGATGATATGGGATATGGGGATATGGGATATGGGATACTGGGATATGGGGATATGGGGATCTGGGATATGGGGTTATGGGGATATGGGGTTATGGGGATATGGGATATGCGGATACAGGGATATGATGATATGGGATATGGGGTTATGGGGATATGGGGATACTGGGATACTGGGATATGGGGTTATGGGGATGTGGGATATGGGATATGCGGATACAGGGATATGATGATATGGGATATGGGGTTATGGGGTATGGGATAAGGGGATACTGGGATACCGGGATATGGGAATATGGGATATGGTGATGTGGGATACAGGGATAATGGGATGCAGGGATATGGGGTTATGGGAATATGGGGATTTGGGGAGGCTGGGATATTTGGATGTGGGGATGTGGGATATGGGGTAGGGGATGCAGGGATACAAGGATAGGGGATGCAGGGATACAGGGATATGGGGATGAGGGGATACAGGGATGCCGGACAAGGATTCAGGGATTCGGGGATATGGGAATGCAGGGATGAGGGGACAGAGGGACACGGGGCAGGGAGGGGAAGGGAGGGGAGGTCACCACCCCCTCCCCAGCGAGCCCCATCCCGCCTGGCACCCACCCGGCCCCGCAGTGCTGGGGACAAGGCGGGCCAGGGAGGAGGGGACAGTCCCGGGCGGGGGACAGGAACGGTGCCGGGGTGTCCCCGCAGGAGCGGCAGAACATCATCAGGTACTGGCTGGAGAACCTGCGGGCCAAGCAGGGAGAGTCCCTGC
>NW_008236946.1:74422-79470 GCF_000691975.1 Corvus brachyrhynchos | reverse complement strand
CGGGCCCCCGCCGGCCCCCAGCCCCTTGTCACCAGTGTCCCCACCCCATGGCTGGTGGCTGCATGCTGGGCACAGAGCCACGCTTACCCCAACCCCACTGACCCCACTGACCCCACTGTCCCCACTGTCCCTGTCCCAACCGCACCACACCACGTGTGGGGTGGCAGTGGGGTCCCGGGGTGGGCTGGAAGTGTCCCCACTGTCCCTGACCCCGTGTCCCCAACTCCAGGACGATGTGAGGGTGGTGGCTTCATGATGGGCACAGAGCTGTCCCCACTGTCCCTGCCCCAACCCCACCACACCGCGCCCATGTGGGGTCACAGGGGGATCTCTCACCTTGTGTCCCCTCTGTCCCTCACCCCGTGTCCTCATTGTCCCCGACCCCAACCCCGCTGTCCCCCACCCCGTGTCCTCGCTGCTCCTGACCCCGTGTCCCCGCTGTCCCCTCTGTCCCTGTCCCCTCTGTCCCCGCTGTCCCCGTGTCCCCATTGTCCCTGTCCCCATTGTCCCCGTGTCCCCGTTGTCCCCGCTGTCCCCTCTGTCCCTGCTGTCCCCGCTGTCCCCGTGTCCCCTCTGTCCCTGACCCCGTGTCCCCATTGTCCCTCACCCCTCTGTCCCTGTCCCCCTGTCCCCGTGTCCCCGTGTCCCCGTGCCCCCGCTGTCCCCTCTGTCCCTGTCCCCGTGTCCCCGCTGTCCCTGACCCCGCTGTCCCTGTCCCCATTGTCCCCGTGTCCCCGCTGTCCCTCACCCGTGTCCCCATTGTCCCTCACCCCTCTGTCCCTATCCCCGTGTCCTCTCTGTCCCTGTCCCCGTGTCCCCGTGTCCCCATTGTCCCTCACCCCTCTGTCCCTGTCCCCGTGTCCCCTCTGTCCCTGTCCCCGTGTCCCCATTGTCCCGGTGTCCCGGTGTCCCCGGGCAGTCCCGGAGCTGGCCGCACGGGGGGTGATCCAGCAGCTCTTCCCGCTGCACGAGCAGAGGATCCTCAAGCGCCTGATGAAGTCCTGGGTGCAGGCGGTGTGCGAGGCGCAGCCCCTCGGTCAGTTTTGGGGTCACCCTGGCGGCTTTATGGGGTCCCAGCCCCTCGGTGAAGCTTTGGGATGACCCCGGTGGGGTTTTGGGGGTCCCAGTCCCTTGGTGAGGCTTTGAGGTCACCCTGGGCAGTTTTGGGGTCCCATTTGGGATGACCCCAGTGGGGTTTTTGGGTTCGGGTGAGGCTTTGGGGTGACCCCGGTGGGGTTTTTGGGGTCCCAGCCCCTCAGTGAGGCTTTGGGGTAACACCAGCGGGGTTTTTGGGTTAGGGTGAGGTTTTCAGGTGACCCTGGTGGGGTTTTTGGGATCCCAGCGCCTCGGTGAGCTTCGGGGTCACCCTGGCGGGTCTATGGGGTCCCAGCCCCTCAGTGAGGCTTTGGGGTAACACCAGCGGGGTTTTTGGGATCCCAGCCCCTCAGTGAGGCTTTGGGGTAACACCAGCGGGGTTTTTGGGATCCCAGCCCCTCGGTGAAGCTTTGAGGTCACCCTGGGCAGTTTTGGGATCCCATTTGGGGTGACCCCAGCGGGGTTTTTGGCGTAGGGTGAGGTTTTCAGGAGACCCTGGTGGGGTTTTTGAGGTCCCAGCCCCTTGGTGAGATTTGAGGTCACCCTGGGCAGTTTTGGGGTCCCATTTGGGATGACCCCGGTGGGGTTTTTGGGGTCCCAGCCCCTCAGTGAGGCTTTGGGGTAACACCAGCGGGGTTTTTGGGGTCCCAGCCCCTCAGTGAGGCTTTGGGGTAACACCAGCGGGGTTTTGGGGTCCCGGCCCTGCTGACACCCCCCTGTCCCCCCCAGATGACATCTGTGACTATTTTGGGGTGAAGATCGCCATGTACTTCGCCTGGCTGGGCTTCTACACCTCGGCCATGGTGTACCCGGCCGTCTTCGGCTCCATCCTCTACACCTTCACCGACAGCGACCAGGTGAGGCCACGGGGCCACAGGGGACGGGATTTGGGGTCACGGGGAGGTTCCCGGCCTTCCTGGAGGGTTTTCATCCCTCCTTGTGGGTTTCAGTCCTTCCCTGCGGGGTTTTTTTCCCCCCCTTTTTTGGGAATTTTCATCCCTTCCTTGTGGGTTTTCCATCCCCTCCTTGTGGGTTTTCCATCCCCTCCTTGTGGATTTTCCAATCTTCCTGGAGGGTTTCTAGCCCTCCTTGGGGTTTTCTGTGTCTCCTTGTGGGTTTTTCTTCCCTCTGTGGGGTTTCCGTCCCCTCCTTGTGGGTTTTCAGTTCCTCCTTAAGGGTTTGCATCCTTCCTTGTGGGTTTCCACCGCTGTTTTGGTGTTTTGATTCCCTCCCTGGAGCTTTCCAGACTTTCTTGGGGTTTCCATCCCTCCTTGGGGGTTTTAATTCTCTCTGTGGGGTTTCCATCCCTCCTTGGGGGTTTTAATTCTCTCCTCGGTGTTTCCATCCCTCCTTGTGGGTTTTAATTCTCTCCTCGGGCTTTCCATCCCTTCTGGTGGATTCCCAAAATTCCTTGAGGGTTTCCATCCCTCCTTTGGTGTTTTTCACTCCCTCTTCGGGCTTTTCATCCCCTCCTCATGGGATTTCCTTCCCTCCTGGGTGGTTCCTCTCCCTCCTTGTGCCATTTCCACCCCTCCTCGAGGCTTTTCCATCCTTCCTCGTGCATTTCCACCCTTCCTCACCTCCTTCCCTCCCTCTTCCCCCAACTTTTCCCCCCCATTCCCCACCCCTGCCATTCCCGCTGCGTTCGGGTTCCTCCCAACCCTACAGGGCTGGGTTTGGGGCACATCGGGGCCACGAGGGGACCAACCCCGGTGCAGTTGGTGCCATCCGTCCCCCAGACCAGCCAGGACATCTCCTGCGTGGTCTTCGCCATCTTCAACGTCATCTGGGCCACGCTGTTCCTGGAGGAGTGGAAGCGCCGCGGCGCCGAGTTCGCCTACAAATGGGGCACGCTGGACACTCCCGCGGAGTCCATCGAGGAGCCCCGGCCCCAATTCCGGGTCAGACACCCGGGAATGGGCTCCCAACCCTTGGGAAAGGCCCCGTTCCTTCAGGAGGGGTCCCTCCTATTGCTTGGGAAGGTTTCCATCCCTTGGGGGGGTCCCAGTTGTTATGGGGAGGTCCCGTTCCTTGGGGAGGGTCCCTCCCTTTTGGGGATCCCATTCCTTGGGGAGATCCCATTCCTTGGGGAGATCCCGTTCCTTAAAGAGGGTCCCATCCCTTTTGGGGATCCCATTCCTTGGAGAGATCCCATTCCTTAGAGGGGGTCCCATTCCTTTTGGGGGTCCCATTTGTTATGGGGAGATCCCGTTCCTTGGGGAGATCCCATTCCTTAAAGAGGGTCCCATCCCTTGTGGGGGTCCCATCCCTTTTGGGGGTCCCATTGCTTTGGGAGATCCCATTCCTTGGGGAGATCCCATTCCTTAAAGAGGGTCCCATCCTTTGTGGGGGATCCCATTCCTTGGGGAGATCCCATTCCTTGGGAGAGGTCCCATCCCTTGTGGGGGTCCCGTTCCTTGTGGGGATCCCATTCCTTGGGGAGATCCCGTTCCTTGTGGGGATCCCATTCCTTGGGGAGATCCCGTTCTGTAGAGAGCGTCCCATCCCTTTTGGGGATCCCAGTTGTTATGGGGAGGTCCCGTTCCATAGAGAGGGTCCCATCCCTTGTGGGGATCCCATTCCTTGGGGAGATCCCATTCCTTGGGGAGGGTCCCATCCCTTTTGGGGATCCCATTTGTTATGGGGAGATTCCATTCCTTGGAGAGGGTCCCATCCCTTTTGGGGGTCCCGTTCCTTGGGGAGATCCCATTCCTTGGGGAGATCCCGTTCTGTAGAGAGGGTCCCATCCCTTGTGGGAATCCCATTCCTTGAGGGATCCCATTCCTTGGAAGATCCCACCCCTTTTGGGGGGGTCCCATTCCTTGGGGGATCCCATCCCTTTTAGGGGGGGTCTCATTCCTTGGGGGTTCCCATCCTTGTAGGGGGATCCCATCCCTTGGGGGATCCCATCCCTTTTAGGGGGGGGTCTCATTCCTTGGAAGATCCCATCCCTTTTAGGGGGGGTCTCATTCCTTGGAAGATCCCATCCCTTTTGAGGGGTCCCATCCCTTGGGGGATCCCATCCCTTTTAGGGGGGTCCCATCCCTTGGGAAGGTCCCCAGGGCTGGGACACCCCGTGGCGAGGTGGGGCTCACAGAGGGATCCCACGGAGCCCTGGGCTCACCCCCCGCCGCGCCGCCCCGAACGCAGGGGATGAAGCGGATCAGCCCCGTGACCAGCGCGGAGGAATTTTATTATCCCCCCTGGAAGCGGCTCCTGTTCCAGAGCCTCGTCAGCCTCCCCGTCTGCCTCGCCTGCCTCTGCCTCGTCTTCCTCCTCATGCTCGGCTGCTTCCAGCTCCAGGTGCGTCCCTGGCCCTGCAGGGATGGGCTGGCAGCGGCTCTTGGGGACAGGGATGGTGGCACTGGTCCTGATCCTGATCCTGATCCTCATTCTGTTCCTGGTCCTGATCCTGATCCTGATTCTGATCCTGATTCTGGTCCTGATCCTGGTCCTGGTCCTGGTCCTGGTCCTGATCCTGATCCTGATCCTGATCCTGAATTCTGTTCCTGGTCCTGATCCTGATCCTGATTCTGATCCTGATTCTGGTCCTGATCCTGGTCCTGGTCCTGGTCCTGGTCCTGATCCTGATCCTGATCCTGATCCTGAATTCTGTTCCTGGTCCTGATCCTGATCCTGATTCTGATCCTGATTCTGGTCCTGATCCTGGTCCTGGTCCTGGTCCTGGTCCTGATCCTGATCCTGATCCTGATCCTGAATTCTGTTCCTGGTCCTGATCCTGATCCTGATTCTGATCCTGATTCTGGTCCTGATCCTGGTCCTGGTCCTGGTCCTGGTCCTGATCCTGATCCTGATCCTGTTCCTGGTCCTGATCCTGACCCTGACCCTGATTCTGGCCCTGTTCCTGTTCCTGTTCCTCTCCCTGTCCCTCTCCCTTTCCCTGCCCCTGTCCCTGTCCTATCCCCATCCCATCCCTGTCTCATCCCTGTCCC
>NW_008236946.1:73888-74343 GCF_000691975.1 Corvus brachyrhynchos | reverse complement strand
CCCATCCCCCCCCAGCCCACCCCATCCCTGTCTCATCCCTGTCCCATCCCATCCCATCCCATCCCATCCCATCCCATCCCATCCCATCCCATCCCAAAAATCCCCTCAGGAGCTGGTGCTGAGCATCCCGGAGCTGCCGCGCATCCTCCGCTTCCTGCCCAAGATCATCCTGGCCGTCATTGTCACCGCCTGTGACGAGCTCTACAAGAAAGTGGCCTTGTGGCTCAATGACATGGGTGCGTGGGGACCCTGGGGGACACCGAGGGGACACCGGGGGTGGCCCTGGCAGGGGCTGGCACCCCCCAAACCCCGCTGAGCCTCCCTGTGCCCTGCAGAGAATTATCGGCTGCAGAGCGCCTACGAGAAACACCTCATCATCAAAATCGTCCTGGTGAGGGGACACTGGGACACGGCGGGGGCACTGGGGGCCACTGGGGGGGTCCCAGTGGCTCTTG
>NW_008236946.1:71180-71609 GCF_000691975.1 Corvus brachyrhynchos | reverse complement strand
GGGCGGTGGGGCTGCCGCGTCCCCGCCCCATCGGGAGTGGTCAGCGATGGGTGGGGGGGTGACCCAGGAGGGGACACGCCGGGGTTGGGGTGTCCTGAGCGGCCATCGAGGCCATCGAGGGCCGGAGGGAGAGGGGGGGACACTGCGGGGGTGGCAGGGAGGAGCGGGGACATCGCAGGGGCAGCAGAGATCTTGTGGGGAGAGCAGAGAGGAGCAGGGACCCCTCGGGGACGGGAGAGAGGAGGAGGGACACCGCGGGAGGAGCAGGGACACCGCGGGAGGAGCAGGGACACCACAGGAGGAGCAGGGACACCACAGGAGGAGCAGGGACACCACGGGGACACCAGAGAGGAGCAGGGACCCCTCGGGGACGGGAGGGAGGAGCAGGGACACCACGGGAGGAGCGGGGACACCAGAGGGGACACAGCG
>NW_008236946.1:70226-70550 GCF_000691975.1 Corvus brachyrhynchos | reverse complement strand
GGACACGAGAGGAGGAGCGGGGACACCAGAGAGGAGCAGGGACACCACAGGAGGAGCAGGGACACCACAGGAGGAGCAGGGACACCACGGGAGGAGCAGGGACACCACAGGAGGAGCAGGGACCTCGAGGGGACACCACAGGAGGAGCAGGGACACCGCGGGGACGGGACGGAGGAGCAGGGACACCACGGGAGGAGCAGGGACACCAGAGGAGGAGCAAGGACACCGCGGGGCCAGGCCATGGGGACACCACCTCCTGTCCATCCCCCGCGGGTGAGAGGGGGGGGGAGGTGACACCGTGGCCACCGTGTCCCCCCAGATGCT
>NW_008236946.1:67928-69643 GCF_000691975.1 Corvus brachyrhynchos | reverse complement strand
GCGGGGCTGGGGAGGGGGGCGAGGAGGAGGAGGGAGGAGGAGGAGGGAGAGGAGGAAGGGAGGAAGCGCAACCGCGCGTCCTGGATCGACCCCCCCGAGGAGGATTACTCCACGCAGCTGACGCAGGCCGAGGTGGAGAGCTGCATGAAGAAGTACGAGGTTGGTGGCCCGGTGGCCTTCGTCACCTTTTTGTCCCCATTTTGTCCCCTTTTTGTCACCTTTTTGTCCCCTTTTTGTCCCCTTTTTTGTCCCTTTTTTGTCCCCTTTGTCCCCTTGTCCCTGGACCTGCTGGGCTCGCCAAGGTGTTCCTGGGGCTCCCTGAGATGTCCCAGTGGCCATCGGGATCCCCAAGGTGTCCTTCAGGGCTCCTTGAGGTGTCCTCGTGGTCGGTGGCCTCACCAAAGTGTCCCTGGAGCTGGTGGCCTTCCCGAGGTGTCCCTGTGGCCATCAGGATCCCTGGGAATAGTTGGCTTCCCGAGGTGTCCCTGTGGCCATCAGGATCCCTGGGAATGGTTGGCTTCCCGTGGTGTCCCCGTGGCCATCAGGATCCCTGGGAATGGTTGGCTTCCCGTGGTGTCCCTGTGGCCATCAGGATCCCTGGGAATGGTTGGCTTCCCGAGGTGTCCCCGTGGCCACCTGCAGGGTGGTGGCAACAGCTGGACACGAGCCCGGGTGTGCCCAGGTGGGCAAAGGGCACCTGGCTTAGAGCAGGGCAGGGATTGTCCCCAAATCCTGTGTCCAGTTCTGGGCCCCCATGGCCAGAGGGGCTGGAGAGTGGCTGGAGCTGGGGAAGGGCTGGAGAATTCCTGAGGGAGCTGGGAAGGGGCTGGAGAATTCCAGGCTGGGAAGGGGCTGGAGAATTCCTGAGGGAGCTGGGAAGGGGCTCAGCCTGGAGCAAAGCGGGATCAGGGGGGACATTCCCAATCTCCACCAGTCCCTGCCAGGAGGGCACAGCCGGGGGGGATCCCAGGGGACACCAGGACAGGAGGGAACGGCCCCAAGCTGTTCCCATCAGCGGGAATTTCCTCCTGGAAAAGGCGCTCAGGGGTTGGAATTCCCCAGGGAAGTTGGGAATCCCCACCTCAGCGTGGTGTGGATGACCCCAAACTCCTTCCCAAGGTCTCCATCCCTAAGAAACCCCATCCCAAACCCCATCCCAACCCTGACTGTTGCTCTCTTTTCCCTTCCCCAGGGAAGTTCAGAATCCCCCCCCCGGGAGCCGTCCTAGGAACGTGGCCGTGGGCGACCAGGTGGGGATCGGCCATGGGTCAGACTCGGCGACCTCAGGGGATCTTCCCAACCTGCAATTCCATAAAAATCCCCCAGCAAACCCCAAACCCCTCCCAGAGCCGGGCTCTGACCCCACTCCCCTCTCCCCAGAACACTCCAGAACATTCCAAGGGACACCCAAGAACCTCCAAGCCGTGGATCGGGGGAGGCGCCCAGCTCAAGACTCCACGACCTGGGAACTCTTTCCGAGCTCACCCATTCCCCGATTTCTCCCTCAGGACACCTTCCAGGACTACCAGGAGATGTTCATCCAGTTCGGCTACGTGGTGCTGTTCTCCTCGGCCTTCCCGCTGGCTGCCATGTGCGCCCTGGTCAACAACGTCATCGAGATCCGCAGCGACGCCTTCAAGCTCTGCACGGGGCTGCAGAGACCCTTCGGCCAGCGCGTCCAGAGCATCGGCCAGTGGCAGGTGGCCACCTCGGGG
>NW_008236946.1:65747-67883 GCF_000691975.1 Corvus brachyrhynchos | reverse complement strand
GCTGCTCTTGCAGAAGGTGATGGAGGCCATGGGTGTCCTGGCCATCGTGGTCAACTGTTACCTGATCGCCCAGTGCGGGCAGCTGCAGAGGCTCTTCCCTGGGCTCAGTCCCGAGGGAGCCATCGTGTCCGTGGTGGTGCTGGAGGTACCGGAGAGGGGGCTCAGGGTTGGCTCCGCGCTTTGGGGTTGGGATGCCGAATTTCAGCCCCGTCCGTCGTAGGTAGCGATGGGGTTGGGTGGGAATGGCTGTGGGAGTTCACGTTCCTGGGGTAGAAAGTGCCTGGGAGCTCCTATCCCTGGAGATTCCCATTCCTGGAGATTCCCATCCCTGGAGATTCCCGTCCCTGGAAATTCCCATCCCTGGACACTCCTACATTCCCATCCCTGGACGATCCCATTCCTGAACACTCAATTCCCTGGAAATTCCTATCCCGGGGCATTTCCATCCCTGGACACTCAATTCCCTGGACATTCCCATTCCTGGACATTCCCATCCCTGGAGATTCCTGTCCCTGGAGATTCCCATCCCTGGAAATTCCCATTCCTGGACAATCCCATTCCTGAACACTCAATTCCCTGGAAATTCCTATCCCTGGACACTCAATTCCCTGGACAATCCCATCCCTGGACACGCAAATCCCTGGAGATTCCCATTCCTGGACATTCCCATCCCTGGAGATTCCCATCCCTGGACACTCCTATCCCTGGAGATTCCTGTCCCTGGACACGTAAATCCCTGGAGATTCCCATCCCTGGAAATTCCCATCCCTGGAGATTCCTGTCCCTGGACAATCCCATTCCTGGACACGCAAATCCCTGGACAATCCCATCCCCGGAGATTCCCGTCCCTGGACACTCCCATCCCTGGACAATCCCATCCCTGGACACTCAATTCCCTGGAGATTCCTGTCCCTGGAAATTCCCATTCTTGGACATTCCCATTCCTGGACACTCAATTCCCTGGATATTCCCATTCCTGGACACTCAATTCCCTGGAGATTCCCATCCCTGGAGATTCCCATCCCTGGACAATCCCATCCCTGGACCATCCCATTCCTGAACACTCAATTCCCTGGAAATTCCTATCCCTGGACATTCCCATCCCTGGATATTCCCATTCCTGGACATTCCCATCCCTGGACACTCAATTCCCTGGACATTTCCATCCCTGGACCATCCCATTCCTGAACACTCAAGTCCCTGGAGATTCGCATTCCTGGAAATTCCCATCCCTGGACGATCCCATTCCTGAACACTCAATTCCCTGGAAATTCCTATCCCGGGGCATTTCCATCCCTGGACACTCAATTCCCTGGACATTCCCATTCCTGGAGATTCCCATCCCTGAACCCGTTCCCTGTGGTCAGTGGGGTGGGGTCTGGAATTCCCCCGGCTGTCACCGAGGCTCTCCCCACCCCCCATTCCCTGCGGGGAAGATTTTGGGATGAAAGGGCCGGATTTGGGATAGAAGGGCTGGATTTGGGATAGAAGGGCTGGATTTGGGATGGAAGGGCCGGATTTGGGATAGAAGGGCTGGATTTGGGATAGAAGCACCGGATCTTGGGATGGAAGCACCAGATTTTGGGATAGAAGGGCTGGATTTGGGATAGAAGCACCGGATTTTGGGATAGAAGGGCTGGATTTTGGGATTGTGGCGGGGCCGGGGACGCTCAGGTGGCCACCGTGTGCCCCCAGCACTTCGCCCTGCTCCTGAAGTACGTCATCCAGGTGGCCATTCCCGACATTCCCGCCTGGGTGGCCGAGGAGATGGCCAAGCTGGAGTACCAGCGCCGCGAGGCCTTCAAGGTGGGTCCTGCCCGGGTGGCATCCCCAGGGTGCCCCCAGGGTGTCCCCAAGGGCCTGGGGGGTCCCCAAAGTGTCCCCGGTACCCGCTGGGCTCCCAGAGATGTCCCCAAGGTGTCCCCAGGTGCTGGTGGCCACCCAGGGGTGTCCTGGTGCCCGGTGTCCCCCTCCATGTGTCCCCTGAGGTGTCCCCATGCCCACTGGCCACCCCGGGGTGTCCCCGTGCCCAGTGTCCCCTCGATGTCCCCGTGCCCGGTGTCCCCTCGATGTCCCCTCACCACCCCCGTGCCCAGTGCCCCCTCGATGTCCCCTCGCTGTCCCCTCACCCTCCCC
>NW_008236946.1:64603-65067 GCF_000691975.1 Corvus brachyrhynchos | reverse complement strand
CCACCCCCAAGCGCCCCAGCTCGCTGCTGGCCACCAACAACGTGATGAAGCTCAAGCAGATCATCCCCCTGCAGGGCAAATTCCTGTCCGGTGGCACCGCCGCGGGTGGCACCGCCACCGCCCGCTCGCCGCAGTCACCGACGGGCAGCGAGAACAAACTGCCGGGATTCCTGAGCTTCAAATTCCTCAAATCCCCCGAGACTAAGCGGGACGCGGGCACCGAGAAGGTGCAGTCGCCCACCAAGCCCTTCAACCCCGGCAAGCTGTTTAATTTCGGCAAGTCCGAAGGGCTCGGTGCCAACGGGGGCACTGCCGGAGCGTCCCCGCAGCCCCGGGCAGGGCCCTCGGCGGACGCGGTGCCCGGGAAGGCGCATCTCAACGAGGAAGGGGCACGGGAGGAGCAGGAGAGCCGGGCGGAGGAGGAGGGCGGCGGTGGCGCGCCCTGGCCCGGGGCGCGGGGGGGC
>NW_008236946.1:62935-63727 GCF_000691975.1 Corvus brachyrhynchos | reverse complement strand
GGAGGCGTTATCCCGGTCTGGGTGGAGCATCCCGGTTGCCATGGACACCGGGAGGCGTTATCCCGGTTTGGGTGGAGCATCCCGGTTGCCATGGACACCGGGAGGAGTTATCCCGGTTTGGGTGGAGCATCCCGGTTGCCATGGACACCGGGAGGAGTTATCCCGGTTTGGTTGGAGTATCCCGGTTTCCATGAGCACCGGGAGGAGTTATCCCGGTCTGGCCGGAGCATCCCGGAATTTTCCACGCTCCCGCTCCGGCTGGAGCATCCCGGTTTCCAGACTCACCCGCCGGAATTATCCCGGTTTGACCGGAGCATCCCAAAGCTTTCCACGCTCCCGGTTTATCCCAGACGCCCTCCCACCTTTGGCCCCCCCGGGAGCCCCCTCCGCCACATCATCCCCGCTCCTGGAATCCTTGGAATCCCTGGAATCCCTGGAATCCCGCGATTCCCGGGCCCAGCCCGATCCAGCCGTGCCTCAGCCCTCCGAGCCCCGCTCCCTCCGCCCGCCTGGATGATCCCGGCTGGCAAATCCCAAATCCCGGATCCCAAATCCCAAATCCCGGAGATCCTTGCCAGCTTCCCAGGCCCTTTTCCAGGCGGGAAGGGAAGCGCATCCCTCGGGAATGCCGCGCATGGATGGATGGGGCAGCGTTTCTTGCACTAAATCCCGACCCAGCCCCGCCGCCGGTGCCGCTTCTCTCTCATCCCAAATTCCCAGCGGGAAATTCCCGGCTCCAGCTCCGAATTCCTTGGAATTCTGTCGCAATAAGGGGTGGCGGGATAAGGAGGG
>NW_008236946.1:60119-62683 GCF_000691975.1 Corvus brachyrhynchos | reverse complement strand
GGGGTGGGAGCCGCTTCGCTGCTGCCGCGGGAAGGATTCCCTGGATTCGCTTTTCCAGAGGGATCCGTGCTGGGAATGCGCTGCCGGGAATCGGGAATTCGCTGCCGGGAATTCGCTCCCTCCTTTCCCTGCTTCGCTTCGCGGGGTGGTGGCACCTGGGGACATTCCCAAAGGGAAAAATCTGGGAAAAGAGGGAAGGGCTGGAAAAAAAAAAAAAAAAAAAAAGGGGGGGGGGGGGGATTTTCCCTCTTCCCAAAAGTCAGGTTGGAATTTTTTTGGGATTTTTTCCCCCCCTCCTTCCTCCTCTTTGGAAGAATCCATGGAATTTTTTGGGGGTCGGGGGTTTTTTTTGGGAAGGGGGGGATCCCAAATGGAGCCATTTTCCACAGCAATAAGGGCGGGAAAGGCCGGGATTCCCAAGGGAAAACTCCGCTCTGGGGTGGGGGAAATCCAGGGAATTGGGGGAGATTGGGAATGTTGGGAGAGATTTGGGATTCTGGGAATTGGGAATGGAGATTTGGGAATTGGGGATGGAGATTTGGGATTCTGGGAATTGGGGATGGAGATTTGGGAATTGGGGATGGAAATTTGGGGTTCTGGGAATTGGGGATGGAGATTTGGGAATTGAGGATGGAAATTTGGGATTCTGGGAATTGGGGAGGGAGATTTGGGAATTGGGGATGGAGATTTGGGATTCTGGGAATTGGGGATGGAGATTTGGGAATGTTGGGAATTGGGGATGGAAATTTGGGATTTTGCGAATTGGGGATGGAGATTTGGGATTCTGGGAATTGGGGAGGGAGATTGGGAATGTTGGGAATTGGGGAGGGAGCTTTGGGAATTGGGGAGAGATTTGGGAATTGGGGCTGGAGATCTGGGATTGAGGAGGGAATTTTGGGATTGAGGATGGATATTTGGGAATTGGAGATGAAAATTTGGGAATCAGGGAGAGATTTGGGAATTGGGGATGGGAATTTGGGATTCTGGGAATTGGGGATGGAGATCTGGGATCGGGGATGAAAATTTGGGAATGCGGGGAGAGATTTGGGAATTGGGGATGGAGATCTGGGATTGAGGAGGGAATTTCGGGATTGAGGATGGATATTTGGGAATTGGGGATGGAAATTTGGGAATCGGGGAGAGATTTGGGATTGAGGAGGGGATTTTGGGATTGGGGATGGAAATTTGGGATTGAGGAGACATTTGGGAATTGAGGATGCAGCTTTGGGATTCTGGGAATTGGGGATGGAGATTTGGGATTGGGGAGGGAATTTTGGGATTGAGGAGGGAATTTGGGGATTGGGGATGGAGCTTTGGGAATGTGGGACCAGAGCTTGGGAATCGAGGATGGATTTTGGGATCGAGGACAGGGATTTGGGATCGGGGACAGAGATTTGGGAATGCGGGGCCAGGAGAATCCCAATTTCCCCCCACCTGGAATATCCCGGAGAGATCCCGGGGCAAATCCTGGGGAAAAGTGGGAATTTCGGGAAGTCCCGGGAGGCTCCGGCTCCTTTTCCCTCCCTCCATCCCACGGGATTTTCCCGCTCTGCCCATCCCAAAAAAAAACCCCCACTGGGCTTCCCGGGAATGGCTTCGATCCCATTTCCCTCGGGAGCGGAGAATTCCCGGATCCATCCGTGAATCCCGAAGGGAAAAGCCCCAAATCCAGGGAATTTTTATCCCTTTCCCACCTCCAAAAAAAGGAATCGATTAAAGAATCTCTGGAATGTCGGAGGGGGAAGAATTCGGGAATGGTTTGTTTCCTTTGGGGTTTTTCTTTTCCCTTGGAGTGGGAATTCCGTGGGAATTCCGGGGGAATTCCGGGAAAGGAAGGAAAAGGGGGAAGGGGGAGGAGGGGGGAGGGGATTTAATTTATTTCGTTTTAATTTATTTTTGTAAAACCTGCAATAAAAAAGAAATTTATTTCGACAGCTCATTTGCATCTCATTTGCATATCCGGAGATGCCAATCCGGCAGCGGCGGCGTTCCCAACCTTTGGAAAACGGGATCCAAATCCTCCCAGGTGGAATTGTGGGAAATGAAATTCCCGGGAAAAGAATTCCGACGGGAGATCCGGGATCATGGGAAAACGCAGGAATTTGGGAAAATCGAGCCAAGATTTTGGGCGGAATCAGAAGGATTTGGGAGGTTGGAAAGGAAGAGATGGAAAAATCCTGGAGCTGGGAATGTTGGAGCCTGCTGGGATTTGGGAATGGCGAAAGTTGGGGGGAAAATTCCCAAGAAATTCAGGATCGAGCTCCGGATGAGTTTGGGCTCCGGGAATTGCGGGAATTCCAAGCCCTGGCGGTGCTGGAGAGGAGAACGCCGGGATTTGGGTGCTGCAGGACACGGGAAATCCCGGGATGAGGAGGAAGAGGCGGGAATTGTGCACAGAGAAGCGGGAAAATCCCAGGATTTGGGGCCGGATTTTGGGAATTTGGGGCTGGAAGGCACCAGGAAGTCGCAGCCAGAGAGGATTTTCCAGGGAATATTCCGGGTTTTTTTCCATGCGGATACAGGATTGAGGTGGGCGGAGCTCCTGAAATTCCAGGGAAAGTCAG
>NW_008236946.1:59785-60038 GCF_000691975.1 Corvus brachyrhynchos | reverse complement strand
GGGGATGAGGGGGGGGGGGGAGGGGAGGGGGGGGGGGGGGGGGATGAGGGAGCCCAAATGCAGGGATGGGATCAGGATCCCGAATTCCGGGATGGGATGAGGGAAGAGAGCAAATCCCAAATCCATGGGATCAAATCCATGGGATCGGGAGTCACTGCAGGGATCCCAAATGAATCCATGGGTGAGGATCCCAAATCCGGGGATGGGATCGGGACAAACTCCAGGGATCCCAAATGCAGGGATGGGATCAGGA
>NW_008236946.1:57937-58575 GCF_000691975.1 Corvus brachyrhynchos | reverse complement strand
AAAAAAAAAACGGGAAAAAGGTTCGGAGGCAGCGCCAAAGTTCTGGATTCAATTCCAGTCCCAAACTCCGGGAATTCCGACCGGGAGCCGTGTCCTGCTCTTCCCGAGGTTCTGCTTCCGGCGCCGGCGGAATTTTGGCCGTTCCCAGCCCGGAATTCCGAGGACGGATCGGGATTTGCTGGGAAAAGAGGCGGAGGGAGCCCCACGAGCGTCGGAGCCGGGAATTTTTTGGGATCTCCCGGAAAAATCCCCATGGATTTCTCGGCAGGGGGAGGGGAAACGGCTCCGAATTCCGGGATTTCCGCAGGAATCGGCTCCTCTTGGAAAAGCAGATGGAATTTTGGGGTTAAGCTCGTCCTTTCTTGGCTTTCCCCAAGGTTTTCCAGGAATCCTGAGCCTCTGGATCATCCCAGAAGGGCGGCTGGGAATTGTCTCAATCCCGAGGGATTTTGGGGATTCCGGAGTGTTGGATCGGCTCCACATTCCCGGGATTCTTCCAGCCCAAATTCCGGCCTGGATCCCGGATTCCAGCCTGGATTCTTCCATCCCAAATTCCAGCTTGGATCCCGGATTCCAGCCCAGATTCTTCCATCCCAAATTCCGGCTTGGATCCCGGGTCTCAGCCTCGGTTTCTTCAT
>NW_008236946.1:55745-57894 GCF_000691975.1 Corvus brachyrhynchos | reverse complement strand
TCCAGCCTGGATTCTTCCATGCCAAATTCCAGATTCCAGCCCAGATTCTTCCATCCCAAATTCCAGATTCCATCCCGGATTCCATCCCGGATTCTTCCATCCCAAATTCCAACCTGGATCCCAAATCCCATCCCGGATTCTCCCAAATCCAAGGGCGGAGCCGCTCCCAGTCCGCTCCCAGCTCCATCCCTTTGGAATTCCGAGCGATCCTTCGGAGAGGATCCGATGATTTTCCCGGGAAGCACAAAAAAAAAAAACCCCAAAACCCCAAAAAAAACCCTGGAAAAAAGTCGGGATTGAAGGATGGAAAAGAGCAACGATTCCGGCAGAAAATCCCTGGATCGAGCCCCTCCCCCCCCCCCCCCCCCCTGCCACTAATGAGACATTGAGAATAGAACAAAAACCACGTGGCCCAGAACAGGAGTCCATCTGTGACTGGTGATGCACTTATGGATAGTCTGAATGCCAGGGCTCTGATCAGGCTCAAGAAGATGGGAGGAAGGGCAAGCAGCTGCAGCAGTAGCAGTATGATCCCATGGCTCTGCTCTCTGTTACGTGGAAAGATGAGCTTCCCTCCTTGCATGCTGGTCAAAGGCTGCAGGGAAGGACCACAGCTGAAATTGTCCTCCCCCTCCCCCCATAAAAATCCTGGGATCCAAATTCCCGGGAATGGGCTCCAGCCATGATCGGAGCCCGGGAAGGGCTTGGGAATTGTATGGAAAAATGGGAAGGCCTCAGTTGGGTGCTTGGATTGGGAATATCCAAAGGATTCCTGGGAATATTTCAAGGGGGAGAAGGGGGAAAAAAAAAAAAAAATCCCAAAAAAACCTCCTGGAATTTCAGAAGGAGGAATCCCAGGAGAAGGGGGAATTTTGGGAATGAGCTCTCCTGGGAAATCACAGGAGGAGATCTGAGTTATCCCAGGAAAAGGGGGAATTTTGGGAATAAGGAATTCCGGGATATCGAAGGGAGAAGAAGTCAGGAATCCCAGGAAAAGGGGAATTTTGGGAATAAGGAGCTCTCCTGGGAGATTTTAAGGAGTAAATCCAAATAATCCCAGGAAAAGGGGGATTTTTGGGAATAAAGAATTCCGGGATATCCCAGGGAGTGCAGGAAGAATTTTGGGAAGGGAGGAGATGCCACCAAGCCCCTCCCCCCCCCCCAAAAAAGTTGGGAAATTTAGGGAAAAACAAAGGAATTCTGGGAGATTTTAAGGAGGAGATGCCGGGAAAAGCGGAATGCTGGGAATAAGGAATTCCGGGATATCCCAAAGAAACCAAAAAACCAGGAAGAATTTGGGGAAAAGACCGGAATTGTCTCCCAGAGAGATTCCAAGGAGCAAATCCCAGCAATCCCGGAAAAAAAGCGGAATTTTGGGAAGGGGATTTTGTTTTTTTTTTTCCTAAAGATCCCAAATTTTCCCTCTCCATCCAAATTCCCGCGGCATAAATAGAAAAAAAAAACCGGGAAAGAGGCGAATCCCAAATAAATAGGGCGGATCCCGGGAAATCCGAGCGCTTTGGGAACGGAGGAGGAGGAAGAGGAAGGAAGGGGGAGGGGAGTGGGGGGAAGTGAGAGGTGAAAAAAGCGGGAAGAGCCTCGGGAATTCCCGGATTTCCGGGATTTTTAAGTGTCCTCGGTCATGTCGTGGCTCCCGGTCCGGGCGATTTTCCGCGGCGGAGCCGAGTTCTCGCCCTCCAGCTCGCCCTGCTCCTGGTCCCGCTTCTTGGCCGCATTCTGGGAACGAGATCCGAGCGGAGCCGTTCCCGACCGTTCCGGGCACGGGGGGACTTCCCCACATCCCAAATTCCCTAAATCCCAAATTCCCCAAATCCCAAATTCCCCAAATCTCAGAGTTCCCAAATCCTGGAGTTCCCCAAATCCCAAATTCCCCAAATCCCAGAGTTCCCAAATCCTGGAGTTCCCCAAATCCCAAATTCCCCAAATCCCAGAGTTCCCAAATCCTGGAGTTCCCCAAATCCCAAATTCCCCAAATCTCAGAGTTCCCAAATCCTGGAGTTCCCCAAATCCCAAATTCCCCAAATCTCAGAGTTCCCAAATCCTGGAGTTCCCCAAATCCCAGAGTTCCCAAATCCCGGAGTTCTCCAAATCCCAGCGTTCCCCAAATCCCAAATTCCCCAAATCCCAG
>NW_008236946.1:49381-55310 GCF_000691975.1 Corvus brachyrhynchos | reverse complement strand
TTCCCCAAATCCCGGAGTTCCCCAAATCCCAAATTCCCCAAATCCCGGAGTTCCCCAAATCCCAAATTCCCCAAATCCCGGAGTTCCCCAAATCCCAAATTCCCCAAATCCCGGAGTTCCCCAAATCCCAAATTCCCCAAATCCCAGAGTTCTCCAAATCCCAACATTCCCCAAATCTCAGAGTTCTCCAATCCCAGAGTTCCCAAATCCCAAATTCCCTAAATCCCAAATTTTCCAAAACCCAGAGTTCCGAAATCTCAACATTCTCAATCCCAAATTCCCCAAATCCCAGAGTTCTCCAAATCCCAGTTCCGAAATCTCAACATTCTCAATCCCAACGTTCCCCAAATCCCAGTGTTCCCCAATCCCAAATTCCCCAAATCCCAGCGTTCTCCAATCCCAGAGTTCCCAAATCCCACCATTCCCCAAATCCCGAATTCCCCAAATCCCAGAATTCCCCAAATCCCAACGTTCCGAAATCTCAACATTCTCCATCCCAACATTCTCCAAATCCCCACGTTCCTCAAATCCCGGCGTTCCCCAAATCCAGAGTTCCCCAATCCCAACATTCCCCAAATCCCACCATTCCCAATCCCAGCACACCCAAATCCCAACATTCCCAATCCCAGAATTCCCCAAATCCCAGAGTTCCCCAAATCCCAACATCCCCAAATCCCAACACTCCCAATTCCAACACTCCCAAATCCCAACATTCCCAAATCCCAGCACT
This sequence comes from Corvus brachyrhynchos, assembly GCF_000691975.1. Lineage (NCBI taxonomy): Eukaryota > Metazoa > Chordata > Aves > Passeriformes > Corvidae > Corvus > Corvus brachyrhynchos. The sequence continues at coordinate 54,580 of NW_008236946.1, read as the reverse complement.
CCCAATCCCAACATTCCCAATTCCAACACTCCCAATCCCAACATTCCCAAATCCCCACATCCCCAAATCCCAGCACTCCCAATCCCAACATTCCCAAATCCCAACATTCCCAAATCCCACCATCCCCAAATCCCAACATTCCCAAATCCCAGCAAATTTCCTCCCAAAATTCCCATTCCCCTCATTCCCAGAGGCTGATCCAGGCCGGGATTTCCCGGCTGCCATTCCCAAGAGCTGAATTAAAATCCCAAATTCCCGGGAAAATCCCTCGGGAATTCGGATGCCAAAGGTCACCTTTTTGTCCCACTGCTGGTGGAGGTAGCGCAGGAGGATGTTCGTCTTCTCTGTCACGATAACTGGGAAGAATTCCAAGGAAAAAGCGGGAAAAACATTCCAGGTTGAGGAGGATTCCATGGATTGAGGAGGGAGGGAAATTTGGGAATTGGTGGGGGAAAGTTGGGAATGAAGGAAGGGGAGAAATTGGGAATAAAGAAGGGAAAAATTGGGAATAAATGGGGGGAAATTGGGGATAAATGGGGGGAAAAATTGGGAATTAAGAAGGGGAGAATTGGGAATAAAGAAGGGAAAAATTGGGAATAAATGGGGGGAAAGTTGGGAATAAATGGGGAGAAAATTGGGAAGAAATTCAGGGAAAATTGGGAATAAATAAGGAGAATATTTGGGATAAAGAAAGGGAAAATTGGGAATAAAGAAGGGAAAAAATGGGAATAAAGGGGGGAAGATTGGGAATTAAGAAGGGGAGAATTGGGAATAAAGAAGGGAAAAAATGGGAATAAAGGGGGGAAGATTGGGAATTAAGAAGGGGAGAATTGGGAATAAAGAAGGGAAAAAATGGGAATAAAGGGGGGAAGATTGGGAATTAAGAAGGGGAGAATTGGGAATAAAGAAGGGAAAAAATGGGAATAAAGGGGGGAAGATTGGGAATTAAGAAGGGGAGAATTGGGAATAAAGAAGGGAAAAAATGGGAATAAAGGGGGGAAGATTGGGAATTAAGAAGGGGAGAATTGGGAATAAAGAAGGGAAAAAATGGGAATAAAGGGGGGAAGATTGGGAATTAAGAAGGGGAGAATTGGGAATAAAGAAGGGAAAAAATGGGAATAAATGGGGAGAAAATTGGGAATAAATGAAAGGAAAATTGGGAATAAATGGGGGAAAATTGGGAATTAAGAAGGGGAAAAATTGGGAATAAATGGGGGGAAAATTGGGAATAAATTAAGGGAATGTTGGGAATAAATAAGGAGAATATTTGGGATAAAGAAAGGGAAAATTGGGAATAAATGAACGGGAAATCAGGAATTAAAGAGAGGAAAAACTGGGAATAAAGAAGGGGAAAATTGGGAATAAATGGGGGGGGAAGTTGGGAAAAAATGAAGGGAAAAATGGGAATAAATAAAGAGAAAATTGGGAATAAAGAAGGGAAAAAAAGGGAATAAATGGGAGGGGAAGTTGGGAATAAATGAAGGAAAATTGGGAATAAATTAAGGGAAAATTGGGAATAAATGGGGAGAGAATTGGGAATAAAGAAGTGGAAAACTGGGAATAAATTAAGGGAAAGTTGGGAAAAAATGAAGGGAAAATCAGGAATAAATGAAGGGAAAATCGGGAATTAAGAAGGGGAAAAATTGGGACTAAAGAAGGGGAAAATTGGGAAAAATGGGGGGGAAATTGGGAATAATTAAGGGGAATATTTGGGATAAAGAAAGGGAAAGTTGGGAATAAATAGGGGAAGATTGGGAATTAAGAAGGTGAAAAATTGGGAAGAAATGGAGGAAAATTGGGAATTAAGAAGGAGCAAATTGGGAATAAATGGGGGGAAAATTGGGATAAAGAAGGGGAATATTGGGAATAATTAAGGGGAATATTTGGGATAAAGAAAGGGAAAGTTGGGAATAAATAGGGGAAGATTGGGAATTAAGAAGGTGAAAAATTGGGAAGAAATGGAGGAAAATTGGGAATAAAGAAGGGGAAAAATGGGAATAAATGGGGGGGGAAGTTGGGAAAAAATGAAGGGAAAAATGGGAATAAATGGGGGGGGAAGTTGGGAAAAAATGAAGGGAAAAATGGGAATAAATGGGGGGGGAAGTTGGGAAAAAATGAAGGGAAAAATGGGAATAAATGGGGGGGGAAGTTGGGAAAAAATGAAGGGAAAAATGGGAATAAATAAAGAGAAAATTGGGAATAAAGAAGGGGAATATTTGGGATAAATTAAGGGAAAGTTGGGGATAAATAAAGGGGAAATTGGGAATAAATGAAGGGAAAATTGGGAATAAAGAAGGGGAATGTTGGGAATAAATGGGGGGAAAATTTGGGAATAAATGGGGAGAAAATTGGGAATAAAGAAAGGGAAAGTTGGGAATAAAGAAGGGAAAAAATGGGAATAAATGGGGGGGGAAGTTGGGAATAAATGAAAGGAAAATTGGGAATAAATGGGGGAAAATTGGGAATTAAGAAGGGGAAAAATTGGGAATAAATGGGGGGAAAATTGGGAATAAATTAAGGGAAAATTGGGAATAAATTAAGGGAATGTTGGGAATAAATAAGGAGAATATTTGGGATAAAGAAAGGGAAAATTGGGAATAAATGAACGGGAAATCAGGAATTAAAGAGAGGAAAAACTGGGAATAAAGAAGGGGAAAATTGGGAATAAATGGGGGGAAAGCTGGGAATAAATGGGGAGAAAATTGGGAATAAATGGGGAGAAAATTGGGAATAAAGAAAGGGAAAGTTGGGAATAAAGAAGAGAAAAAATGGGAATAAATGGGGGGGGAAGTTGGGAATAAATGAAAGGAAAATTGGGAATAAATGGGGGAAAATTGGGAATTAAGAAGGGGAAAAATTGGGAATAAATGGGGGGAAAATTGGGAATAAATTAAGGGAATGTTGGGAATAAATAAGGAGAATATTTGGGATAAAGAAAGGGAAAATTGGGAATAAATGAACGGGAAATCAGGAATTAAAGAGCAGTGGGAGTGGGAATGGTGGGAATGGGAATGGGAGAACACTGGGATTTGGGAATGGTGGGAATGGGAATGGTGGGAATGGGAATGGGAATGATGGGATTGGGAATGGTGGGAATGGTGGGAATGGGAATGGGAGAATGGTGGGATTTGGGAATGGTGGGATTTGGGAATGGTGGGATTTGGGAACTCTGGGAAGTGGGAATGGTGGGATTTGGGAGGGTGAATGGGATGGGAACACTGGGATTTGGGAATGCTGGGAAGTGGGAAAGCCGGGATTTGGGAATGGTGGGATTGGGAATTGTGGGAATGGGAATGGTGGGAATGGTGGGATTTGGGAATGGTGGGATTGGAAGAACATTGGGACTGGGAATGGTGGGAATGGGAGAACACGGAGATTTGGGAATGCTGGGAATGGGAATGGTGGGAATGGGAATTTTGGGATTGGGAATGGTGGGAATGGGAGAACACTGGGATTGGGAATGGTGGGAATGGGAATGGGAATTACGGGATTGGGAATGATGGGATTTGGGAATGCTGGGATTTGGGAATGCTGGGAATGGGAGAACATTGGGAGTGGGAATGGTGGGATTTGGGAGGGTGAATGGGATGGGAACACTAGGATTTGCAAGGCTGGGATTTGGGAATTGGGATGGGAGAACACTGGGATTTGGGAATGCTGAGATTTGGGAATGGGAGAACACTGGGATTGGGAATGGTGGGAATGGGAATGGTGGGAATGGGAATGGTGGGACTGGGAAGTGGAAAAACTGGGATTTGGGAGGGTGAGGGAGATGGGACTGCTGGGATTTGGAAGGCCGGGATTTGGGAATTGCGGGGTTTGGGATGGAAGAACACTGGGATTGGGAATGGTGGGACTGGGAATGGTGGGATTTGGGAATGGGAGAACACTGAGATTTGGGAATTGTGGGATTTGGGAATGCTGGGAAGTGGAAAACCCAGGATTTGGGAGGGTGAGGGGGATGGGAATACTGGGATTTGGGAGGCCGGGATTTGGGATGGGAGAACACTGGGATTGGGAATGGTGGGAATGGGAATTTCGGGATTGGGAATGGTGGGAATGGGAGAACATTGGGAATGGTGGGATTTGGGAATGGTGGGATTTGGGATGGGAGAACACTGGGATTTGGGAATGGTGGGATTCAGGAACTCTGGGAAGTGGGAATGGTGGGATTTGGGAGGCTGAGGGGGATGGGAACACTGGGATTTGGAAGGCCAGGATTTGGGAATGGTGGGATTGGGAATGGTGGGATTTGGGATGGGAGAACACTGGGATTTGGGAACGCTGGGATTTGGGAATGGGAATGGTGGGATTGGGAATGCTGGGATTTGGGATGGGGAACACTGGGATTTGGGAACGCTGGGATTTGGGAATTGCGGGGCTTTCAGGAACAGCGGGCTTTGGGACTGCTGGGATTGGGGAATTCCGGGATTTGGAAGGCCGGGATTTGGGAATTGCGGGGTTTGGGATGGGAGAACACTGGGATTTGGGAACGCTGGGATTTGGGAATTGCGGGCTTTCAGGAACAGCGGGATGGGGAATGCTGGGATTGGGGAACGCTGGGATTTGGGAATCCGGGCTCGGGAGCACTCACGGAAGCTTTGCAGACGGAATCCGCATGGAATCTGCTGAAGTTGCTCTTGTTGTACACCGGGAGCCCCTTCAGGAAATCTGCCTGGAGAGCCAGAATTCCCAAAAAACAAAAACCACCTCAGGAAAGGAGCAGGGAGAGCCCAAGGAATGCTCGGAGATCCCAGGGATTTGTGTCCCTCCAACCAACCCCACACCCGGCCCCAAATTCCAGGGGATCGAGCGGAAAAGCTGAGAATTCCCAGGATTTGGGCAGCACAAAGTTTCCTTTTCCCAGGGAAAATTCCCAAGGGTGATCCCAAGGCTCCGATTCCCAACCCTTGGGATACCGGGGAATGGTGGCTCGAAATCAATCCCATGGAATAATTCCCATCCCAAAATTCCCAAGGGATCATCCCAGGGCTGGGGGAGGGGCTCCTGGGATCCAATCCCTTCAATTCCCATCCCAAAATTCCCAAGGGATCATCCCAGGGCTGGGGAGGCTCCAATCCCTGACTTCCCAAAAAACTTGAGGGTGGAAAAGCTCCCAAAACCCAGGGGGATCCCAAAATATTCCAAACTGCCCCCAAATATTCCAAAGGGGAAACACCCAGCACCCCTCAAACCCCC
>NW_008236946.1:47090-48054 GCF_000691975.1 Corvus brachyrhynchos | reverse complement strand
CGGGAGTTGTAGTTTGGGCGGTGGGTCGGCGCGTTAATTAAGAGGCTGCTCGTTAGGCGGCGCGGGGAGAAGGAGGAGAATTCTTCGCGTCCATCCCATCCCAGAGGTGGTGCTGGGATCAGGATGGAGCAACGAAGGCGCAGAGGCGCTGCTGACACGGACAATCCTAAATTCCACCCCCTGAATCCTTCCATCCTCCCCAAACATCCTTCCCCCCTCCTCATTAACCTTCCCAGCACAACGAACGCACGGAAGTCCCGGGCGAGACGCCGCGATTCGAGCACACTTCGCATTCCCACGTTTATCTCGGAATAAACACAAACCCTCGGCATTTAAACACAAAAAACCCCCCCCCAGGATAATTTCACAACTTAAGCAGCAGCCGCGTCCCAAACCCCTCCGGGAGCAAGGGCCGGGCACCACCTCCACGGCTCGGCGGGATCATCCCGAATTCCCGGCGGGATCATCCCGAATTCCTGGCGGGATCATTCCCAAATTCCCGGCGGATTCCCGAGGCTCCCTCAGTGGCTCAGGGATTTCCTGCCCTTGAGCATGCGGCGCAGGATCACGGCGATCCCGCCGGCAGAGCTGATCCGCTTGATCCAGCCGTGAGTCCTCTTCCGCTTCCAGTTGTTGGGTTGGTACTCGTTCCCTCGGGATTTCCCACGGATTTGCTGGAAATTCCACGCTGGAACCGGGATGCGGCCGTGGACGGACGGGTTGGAAGCGCTGGGAAGTGGCTCCAGAGGGTTTGGGAGCAGCGGGAAAGGGCTGCGGACGGAGCGGTGCAGCAGGCGTTCCCTCGGGATTTCCCACGGATTTGCTGGAAATTCCACGCTGGAACCGGGATGCGGCCGTGGACGGACGGGTTGGAAGCGCTGGGAAGTGGCTCCAGAGGGTTTGGGAGCAGCGGGAAAGGGCTGCGGACGGAGCGGTGCAGCAGGGCAAGCCTTGGGAAGAGTGA
>NW_008236946.1:27299-27659 GCF_000691975.1 Corvus brachyrhynchos | reverse complement strand
CTGCGCGGCAAGGGTTGATGGGGGTTGTAGTCCTCGGGGGTGGGGGGTCGTGGCGGAGTTACCATGGCAACAGCCCCACTGCGGCCTTGTCGCCATGGGGGTTGTGCTCAGCGCTGTCGCGATACGCGGCGCGATATGCAGGCCTCAAAGCTGCTCGCAGGGCCTAAAAGGGCTCCCAGAGGGCTGGAGAGGGGCTTGGGATAAGGGATGAAGGGACAGGACGCAGGGAATGGCTTCCCATGGCAAAAGGAGAGATTCGGGTGGGATATCGGGAAGGAATTCCCGGCTGTGAGGGTGGGGAGGGAATGGGATGGAACTCCCAGAGGAGCTGTGGCTGGTCCCCGGACCCCTGGCGTGTGT
>NW_008236946.1:21348-23371 GCF_000691975.1 Corvus brachyrhynchos | reverse complement strand
AGGGATGATCCCCCTTTTCCTGCTCCCTTTTCCTCAGGGATAATTCCCCTTTTCCCTGTTCCCTTTTCCTTAGGGATAATTCCCTTTTCCCTGCTCCCTTTCTCTGCTCCCTGTTCCTTAGGGATGATCCCCCTTTTCCTGCTCCCTTTCCCTGCTCCCTTTTCCGTAGGGATAATTCCCTTTCCCTGCTCCCTTTTCCTTGGGGATGATCCCTGTTCCCTTTTCCTTAGGAATGTTCCCTTTTCCTTAGGGATAATTCCCTTTCCCTGCTCCCTTTTCCTTAGGAATGTTCCTTTTTCTCTTTTCCTTAGGGATGATCCCTTTTCCCTGCTCCCTTTTCCTTGGGGATGATCCCCCTTTCCCTGCTCCCCTTTCCCTGCTCCCTTTTCCTTAAAGATAATTCCCTTTTCCCTGTTCCCTTTCCCTGCTCCCTGTTCCTTAGGGATGATCCCTTTCCCTGCTCCCTTTTCCTCAGGGATAATTCCCTTTTCCCTGCTCCTTTTTCCTTAGGGATGATCCCTTTTCCCTGTTCCCCTTTCCTTGGGGATGATCCCTTTCCCTGCTCCCTTTTCCTTAGGAATGTTCCCTTTTCCCTTTTCCATAGGGATAATTCCGTTTCCCTTTTCCCTTTTCCTTAGGGATGATCCCCCTTTTCCCTGTTCCCGTTCCCTGCTCCCTTTTCTGTAGGGATAATTCCCTTTTCCCTGCTCCCTTTCCCTGCTCCCTGTTCCTTAGGGATGATCCCTTTCCCTGCTCCCTTTCCCTGCTCCCTTTTCCTCAGGGATAATTCCCTTTTCCCTGCTCCCTTTTCCTTAGGGATGATCCCTTTTCCCTGTTCCCTTTCCTTGGGGATGATCCCTTTTCCCTGTTCCCTTTCCCTGTTCCCTTTTCCTTGGGGATGATCCCTGTTCCCTTTTCCTTAGGAATGTTCCCTTTTCCCTTTTCCGTAGGGATAATTCCGTTTCCCTGTTTCCTTTTCCTTGGGGATGATCCCCCTTTCCCTGCTCCCTTTTCCTTAGGAATGTTCCCCTTTCCCTGCTCCCTGTTCCTTAGGGATGATCCCCCTTTTCCTGCTCCCTTTCCCCGCTCCCTTTTCCATAGGGATAATTCCCTTTTCCCTGTTCCCTTTTCCCTGTTCCCTTTCCCAGCCCTGTTCCTTAGGGATTTTTCCCCTTTCCCCGACCTCCTTTCCCTGTTCCCTTTGCCTTAGGGTTGATTCCCTTCATTGATCCCTTTTCCCAGCCCTATTCCTTAGGGATGTTCCCTTTTCCCAGTCCCGTGCCTTAGGGATGATCCCCCTTTTCCTCCTTAGGAATGTTCCCTTTTTCCTGCTCCCTTTCCCTGCTCCTTTTCCTTAGGAATGTTCCCCTTTCCCTGCTCCCTTTCCCTCCTCCTTTTCCAGCTCTTTTCCTCAGGAATATTCCCCTTTCCCTGTTCCCCTTTCCCAGCCCTTTTCCTTAGGAATGTTCCCTTTTTCCTGCTCCCTTTCCCTGCTCCTTTTCCTTAGGAATGTTCCCCTTTCCCTGCTCCCTTTCCCTCCTCCTTTTCCAGCTCTTTTCCTCAGGAATATTCCCCTTTCCCTGTTCCCCTTTCCCAGCCCTTTTCCTTAGGAATGCTCCCCTTTCCCTGCTCCCCTTTCCTTAGGGATAATTCCCTTTCCATATTCCCTTTTCCTTAGGAATATTCCCCTTTCCCTGTTCCCTCTTCCTTAGGGATAATTCCCCTTTTCCTGCTCCCTTTTTTCAGCCCTGTTCCTTAGGAATGTTCCCTTTTCCCTTCCCTTTGCCTTATGGATGCTCTCATTTCCCTGTTCCCTTTCCCAGCCCTGTTCCTTAGGGATTTTCCCCCTTTCCCTGTTCCCTTTCCCTGTTCCCTTTTCCTTAGGAATGTTCCCCTTTCCCTGCTCCCCTTTCCCTCCTCCTTTTCCAGCCCTTTTCCTTAGGGATATTCCCCTTTTCCTGCTCTTTTCCTCAGGAATATTCCCCTTTCCCTGTTCCCCTTTCCCAGCCCTTTTCCTTAGGAA
>NW_008236946.1:15860-21202 GCF_000691975.1 Corvus brachyrhynchos | reverse complement strand
CCCCTTTCCTTTCCCCTTTCCTTTCCCCTTTCCTTTCCCCTTTCCTTTCCCCTTTCCTTTCCCCTTTCCTTTCCCCTTTCCTTTCCCCTTTCCCCAATTCCCTTTTCCCAGCCCTTTTCCATACAGATCTTCCCTTTCCCCCATTCCCTTTCCCCGATTCCCTTTCCCTGCTCCCTTTTCCTTAGGGATATTCCCCTTTCCCAGCTCTTTTCTTTAGGAATGTTCCCCTTTCCCTGCTCCCTTTTCCTTAGGAACGCTCCCCTTTCCCCAATTCCCTTTTCCCAGCCCTTTTCCATACAGATCTTCCCTTTCCCCCATTCCCTTTCCCCGATTCCCTTTCCCTGCTCCCTTTTCCTTAGGGATATTCCCCTTTCCCAGCTCTTTTCTTTAGGAATGTTCCCCTTTCCCTGCTCCCTTTTCCTTAGGAACGCTCCCCTTTCCCCGATTCCCTTTTCCCAGCCCTTTTCCATACAGATCTTCCCTTTCCCCCATTCCCTTTCCCTGCTCCCTTTTCCTTAGGAATGTTCCCCTTTCCCTGTTCCCCTTTCCCAGCCCTTTTCCTTTTCCTTAGGGGATAATTCCCTTTCCCTGCTCCCTTTCCCTGTTCCCTTTTCCTTAGGAACGCTCCCCTTTCCCCAATTCCCTTTCCCAGCCCTTTTCCTTAGGGATAATTCCCTTTCCCTGCTCCCTTTCCCTGTTCCCTTTTCCTTAGGAACGCTCCCCTTTCCCCAATTCCCTTTCCCAGCCCTTTTCCTTAGGGATAATTCCCTTTCCCTGTTCCCCTTTCCTTTAAGAATGTTCCCCTTTCCCTGCTCCCCTTTCCCTGCTCCTTTCCCAGCCCTTTTCCTTTAGGAATGTTCCCCTTTTCCAGCCCTTTTCCTTAGGGATAATTCCCTTTCCCTGCTTCCTTTTCCTTAGGAATATTCCCCTTTCCCTGTTCCCCTTTCCCCGATTCCCTTTTCCCAGCCCTTTTCCATACGGATCTTCCCTTTCCCTGCTCCCTTTCCCCGATTCCCTTTTCCCTGCTCCCTTTTCCCTGCTCCCTTTCCTTTAGGAATATTCCCCTTTCCCTGTTCCCCTTTCCCCGATTCCCCTTTCCCAGCCCTTTTCCTTAGGGATAATTCCCTTTCCCTGTTCCCCTTTCCTTGAAGAATGTTCCCCTTTCCCTGCTCCCCTTTCCCTGCTCCTTTCCCAGCCCTTTTCCTTTAGGAATGTTCCCCTTTTCCAGCCCTTTTCCTTAGGGATAATTCCCTTTCCCTGTTCCCCTTTCCTTGAAGAATGTTCCCCTTTCCCTGCTCCCCTTTCCCTGCTCCTTTCCCAGCCCTTTTCCTTTAGGAATGTTCCCCTTTTCCAGCCCTTTTCCTTAGGGATAATTCCCTTTCCCTGTTCCCCTTTCCTTGAAGAATGTTCCCCTTTCCCTGCTCCCCTTTCCCTGCTCCTTTCCCAGCCCTTTTCCTTTAGGAATGTTCCCCTTTTCCAGCCCTTTTCCTTAGGGATAATTCCCTTTCCCTGTTCCCCTTTCCTTGAAGAATGTTCCCCTTTCCCTGCTCCCCTTTCCCTGCTCCTTTCCCAGCCCTTTTCCTTTAGGAATGTTCCCCTTTTCCAGCCCTTTTCCTTAGGGATAATTCCCTTTCCCTGTTCCCCTTTCCTTGAAGAATGTTCCCCTTTCCCTGCTCCCCTTTCCCTGCTCCTTTCCCAGCCCTTTTCCTTTAGGAATGTTCCCCTTTTCCAGCCCTTTTCCTTAGGGATAATTCCCTTTCCCTGTTCCCCTTTCCTTGAAGAATGTTCCCCTTTCCCTGCTCCCCTTTCCCTGCTCCTTTCCCAGCCCTTTTCCTTTAGGAATGTTCCCCTTTTCCAGCCCTTTTCCTTAGGGATAATTCCCTTTCCCTGTTCCCCTTTCCTTGAAGAATGTTCCCCTTTCCCTGCTCCCCTTTCCCTGCTCCTTTCCCAGCCCTTTTCCTTTAGGAATGTTCCCCTTTTCCAGCCCTTTTCCTTAGGGATAATTCCCTTTCCCTGTTCCCCTTTCCTTGAAGAATGTTCCCCTTTCCCTGCTCCCCTTTCCCTGCTCCTTTCCCAGCCCTTTTCCTTTAGGAATGTTCCCCTTTTCCAGCCCTTTTCCTTAGGGATAATTCCCTTTCCCTGTTCCCCTTTCCTTGAAGAATGTTCCCCTTTCCCTGCTCCCCTTTCCCTGCTCCTTTCCCAGCCCTTTTCCTTTAGGAATGTTCCCCTTTTCCAGCCCTTTTCCTTAGGGATAATTCCCTTTCCCTGTTCCCCTTTCCTTGAAGAATGTTCCCCTTTCCCTGCTCCCCTTTCCCTGCTCCTTTCCCAGCCCTTTTCCTTTAGGAATGTTCCCCTTTTCCAGCCCTTTTCCTTAGGGATAATTCCCTTTCCCTGTTCCCCTTTCCTTGAAGAATGTTCCCCTTTCCCTGCTCCCCTTTCCCTGCTCCTTTCCCAGCCCTTTTCCTTTAGGAATGTTCCCCTTTTCCAGCCCTTTTCCTTAGGGATAATTCCCTTTCCCTGTTCCCCTTTCCTTGAAGAATGTTCCCCTTTCCCTGCTCCCCTTTCCCTGCTCCTTTCCCAGCCCTTTTCCTTTAGGAATGTTCCCCTTTTCCAGCCCTTTTCCTTAGGGATAATTCCCTTTCCCTGTTCCCCTTTCCTTGAAGAATGTTCCCCTTTCCCTGCTCCCCTTTCCCTGCTCCTTTCCCAGCCCTTTTCCTTTAGGAATGTTCCCCTTTTCCAGCCCTTTTCCTTAGGGATAATTCCCTTTCCCTGTTCCCCTTTCCTTGAAGAATGTTCCCCTTTCCCTGCTCCCCTTTCCCTGCTCCTTTCCCAGCCCTTTTCCTTTAGGAATGTTCCCCTTTTCCAGCCCTTTTCCTTAGGGATAATTCCCTTTCCCTGTTCCCCTTTCCTTGAAGAATGTTCCCCTTTCCCTGCTCCCCTTTCCCTGCTCCTTTCCCAGCCCTTTTCCTTTAGGAATGTTCCCCTTTTCCAGCCCTTTTCCTTAGGGATAATTCCCTTTCCCTGTTCCCCTTTCCTTGAAGAATGTTCCCCTTTCCCTGCTCCCCTTTCCCTGCTCCTTTCCCAGCCCTTTTCCTTTAGGAATGTTCCCCTTTTCCAGCCCTTTTCCTTAGGGATAATTCCCTTTCCCTGTTCCCCTTTCCTTGAAGAATGTTCCCCTTTCCCTGCTCCCCTTTCCCTGCTCCTTTCCCAGCCCTTTTCCTTTAGGAATGTTCCCCTTTTCCAGCCCTTTTCCTTAGGGATAATTCCCTTTCCCTGTTCCCCTTTCCTTGAAGAATGTTCCCCTTTCCCTGCTCCCCTTTCCCTGCTCCTTTCCCAGCCCTTTTCCTTTAGGAATGTTCCCCTTTTCCAGCCCTTTTCCTTAGGGATAATTCCCTTTCCCTGTTCCCCTTTCCTTGAAGAATGTTCCCCTTTCCCTGCTCCCCTTTCCCTGCTCCTTTCCCAGCCCTTTTCCTTTAGGAATGTTCCCCTTTTCCAGCCCTTTTCCTTAGGGATAATTCCCTTTCCCTGTTCCCCTTTCCTTGAAGAATGTTCCCCTTTCCCTGCTCCCCTTTCCCTGCTCCTTTCCCAGCCCTTTTCCTTTAGGAATGTTCCCCTTTTCCAGCCCTTTTCCTTAGGGATAATTCCCTTTCCCTGTTCCCCTTTCCTTGAAGAATGTTCCCCTTTCCCTGCTCCCCTTTCCCTGCTCCTTTCCCAGCCCTTTTCCTTTAGGAATGTTCCCCTTTTCCAGCCCTTTTCCTTAGGGATAATTCCCTTTCCCTGTTCCCCTTTCCTTGAAGAATGTTCCCCTTTCCCTGCTCCCCTTTCCCTGCTCCTTTCCCAGCCCTTTTCCTTTAGGAATGTTCCCCTTTTCCAGCCCTTTTCCTTAGGGATAATTCCCTTTCCCTGTTCCCCTTTCCTTGAAGAATGTTCCCCTTTCCCTGCTCCCCTTTCCCTGCTCCTTTCCCAGCCCTTTTCCTTTAGGAATGTTCCCCTTTTCCAGCCCTTTTCCTTAGGGATAATTCCCTTTCCCTGTTCCCCTTTCCTTGAAGAATGTTCCCCTTTCCCTGCTCCCCTTTCCCTGCTCCTTTCCCAGCCCTTTTCCTTTAGGAATGTTCCCCTTTTCCAGCCCTTTTCCTTAGGGATAATTCCCTTTCCCTGTTCCCCTTTCCTTGAAGAATGTTCCCCTTTCCCTGCTCCCCTTTCCCTGCTCCTTTCCCAGCCCTTTTCCTTTAGGAATGTTCCCCTTTTCCAGCCCTTTTCCTTAGGGATAATTCCCTTTCCCTGTTCCCCTTTCCTTGAAGAATGTTCCCCTTTCCCTGCTCCCCTTTCCCTGCTCCTTTCCCAGCCCTTTTCCTTTAGGAATGTTCCCCTTTTCCAGCCCTTTTCCTTAGGGATAATTCCCTTTCCCTGTTCCCCTTTCCTTGAAGAATGTTCCCCTTTCCCTGCTCCCCTTTCCCTGCTCCTTTCCCAGCCCTTTTCCTTTAGGAATGTTCCCCTTTTCCAGCCCTTTTCCTTAGGGATAATTCCCTTTCCCTGTTCCCCTTTCCTTGAAGAATGTTCCCCTTTCCCTGCTCCCCTTTCCCTGCTCCTTTCCCAGCCCTTTTCCTTTAGGAATGTTCCCCTTTTCCAGCCCTTTTCCTTAGGGATAATTCCCTTTCCCTGTTCCCCTTTCCTTGAAGAATGTTCCCCTTTCCCTGCTCCCCTTTCCCTGCTCCTTTCCCAGCCCTTTTCCTTTAGGAATGTTCCCCTTTTCCAGCCCTTTTCCTTAGGGATAATTCCCTTTCCCTGTTCCCCTTTCCTTGAAGAATGTTCCCCTTTCCCTGCTCCCCTTTCCCTGCTCCTTTCCCAGCCCTTTTCCTTTAGGAATGGGATTCTTTGGGGTTTTTGGGATTCTCTGGGGTTTTTTGGGATTCTTTGGGGTTTTTGGGATTCTCTGGGGTTTTGGGATTCTCTGGGTTTTTTGGGATTCTCTGGATCCAAGGCTGGCCCTGTGGGAAACGCCGTCCTTGGGCTGATTTGGGATTTTTTGGGGGTTCAGGATTTCCCAGGATTTCCCTTGGCAGGGATGAGGGGTCTCCCTGAGCAGGGGGAGCTTTTGGCCATTCCCAGCATTCCGGATTTTTGGGATTCGGGGCTGTCCCTGTGCAGGGACCCAGCGGGGACGGGGCCACCAGGGGCAGCTTGGGGCAGGTGGCGCTTTTCCTGTGCCATTCCCATGTCCCTGGTGCCATTCCCAAGTTCCCTGTGCCAGGCCCGTGTCCCCTGTGCCACCCCTGTGTCCCTGTGCCACCCCCGTGTCCCCTGTGCCACCCCTGTGTCCCCTGTGCCAGCCCCATGTCCCC
>NW_008236946.1:12106-14922 GCF_000691975.1 Corvus brachyrhynchos | reverse complement strand
TGCCAGCCCCGTGTCCCCTTTGCCCCCCTGTGCCGCCCTGTGTCCCCTGTGCCACCCCATCCCCTGTGCCACCCTGTGTCCCCTGTGCCACCCCATCCCCCTGTGCCAGCCCCGTGTCCCCTGTGCCATTCCATGTCCCTTTGTGCCATCCCCTGTGCCACCCCCGTGTCCCCTGTGCCATGTCCCTTGTGCCACCCTGTGTCCCCAGTGTCACCCCCACATCCCCTGTGCCAGCCCCGTGTCCCCTGTGCCAGCCCATCCCCTGTGCCAGCCCATCCCCTGTGCCACCCCCGTGTCCCCTGTGCCAGCCCCGTGTCCCCTGTGCCACCCCCGTGTCCCCTGTGCCAGCCCCCCCTTTGGCAGGATACCAAGGGCAGGATCCCGATGGCTCCAGGATCCCAAGGGCAGGATCCCGATGGCTCCAGGATCCCAAGGCCGGATCCCGATGTCACGATCCAAATAACAGAATCCCAAGGGCTCCAGGATCCCACAGCAAGATCCCGAGGCAGGATCCCCCCAGCTGGATCCCAACGTTGGGATCCCAACATCAGGATCCCAAGGCTGGATCCCAATGTCAGGATCCCGAGGTGGGATCCCAAGGGCTCCAGGATCCCAATGGCAGGATCCCAGTGTCGAGATCCCAACATCAGGATCCCAATGTCAGGGTCCCAAAGGCAGATCCCAGTGTCAGGATCCCAAGGCCGGATCCCAGTGCCAGATCCCAGTGTCAGGATCCCAATGTCAGGATCCCAAAGGCAGATCCCAGTGTCAGGATCCCAAGGCCGGATCCCTCATCCAGATCCCAATGTCAGGATCCCAGGACCAGATCCCTCATCCAGATCCCAGTGTCAGGATCCCAATGTCGGGATCCCAAAGCCAGATCCCAGTGTCAGGATCCCAACATCGGGATCCCAAGGCCGGATCCCTCATCCAGATCCCAGTGTCAGGATTCCAAAGCCAGATCCCAGTGTCAGGATCCCAAGGCCGGATCCCAGTGCCAGATCCCAACATCAGGATCCCAAGGCCGGATCCCTCATCCAGATCCCGCGGCCGGATCCCGCCGTTCCCGCCCCCCTGCCGTGCCCACCCTTCCGTACCGGGCATTCCCGAAATGCCGCCGGCAGCGGGGCTGGGAAGGAGCCGGGATGAGGCGGGAAGGGGGGGTTGGGATAATGGCGTGTGTCCCACCCCCCCCATCCCGTTTCCATGGCAACCGGCATCATTCCCACCTTCCTGGCATCCATCTGGATCCTTTTCCAGCCCTTTTCCTCCCTGGATGTTCCCGTCTGCCGCCGGAGCGGGGTCATGGAACGCGTGGGAGGTGCGAGACGGGAATTGTTCCCTTCCCGACGCCGGGATGGAGCTGAATTCCCACAACCTCCAATTCCCGCCGGGATTTATCCCGGAGAGGCACCGGGATGCGGCGCTTTAGGGATAAGGAGTGGATTTTGTGATCCCACCGGGATTTCCTGGCCTTAATTCCAGGATTTCGGGGGGGTTGTGCAGGATCCGTCAGGGATGGGCAGATCCCGGACCTGGATCTCCAACCTGGGTGTATCCAAGCGGATCCAGCCCTTCCAGAGGGATCCGGAGCCGGAGGCAGCTCCGAGGCTCTCCAGATTCCCTGGATCTTCCTCCAGAGCTCCCAACTCCAGAGCCATCCCACAAATCCATTTGGGAATTCCCAGGAGCAGTTCAGCTCCGGGAATCCCATTCCCGCTCCATTCCCGGCTCACCGCGCCATGGAGGACGGGCATTTGTAGGATCCCGATTCCACAGGCTGAGCCGGACGCGATCCGGGATTCCCAAATCCCACTGGGTTTTCCGGCTGCTCCATCCCTCTGCTCAGCATTCCCAGCTCGGAGCTTTGGGATCAGGAGCTGCCCGTGTCCGGCAAGGACAGCTGGACACTCCGGCCACGGCTCCCGCCACGGCCCGCGCCGCGGAGGCTCCGGCCGGGCCGCTGCCATTCCTTGGATCGGGATCCCAGCTGGAATTGCGGCCCCACAGAGCAGCTCCGAGATCTCGCAGCTCAGCAGGGATCGGATCCCGCATGGATGGGCTGGGATCCAGCGGGAATTCATGGATCCCAGCTCGGCACCGATCCGTGCAGAGCCGGCATTGCCATTCCCAGTTTCGGGAGAGCCCCAAGGGATCAGGAGCCCCCTGCCCGTTCCCGATCCCATTCCACACCCGGATGCTCCGTGGGGTTTGCGTGGGAGTCTCGAGGAGGATCCAGGCCTGGCGGCTGTTCCCGGAGCTGGCAGCATTCCCGGGATGAACCATTCCGGCTGCGCCCAGGGAATCGGTGCCTGGATCGCGGCCTGGAGATCCCAGTTCCCATTCCTGCGGGGTCAGGATCCCAATTCCTGTTCCTGTGGGATCCCAATTCCCATTCCTGCAGGGTCAGGATCCCAATTCCCGTTCCTGTGGGATCCCAGTTCCCATTCCTGCGGGGTCAGGATCCCAATTCCTGTTCCTGTGGGATCCCAATTCCCATTCCTGCAGGGTCAGGATCCCAATTCCCGTTCCTGTGGGATCAGGATCCCGGTTCCCATCCCTGCAGGATCCCAATTCCCGTTCCTGCATGGTCAGGATCCCAATTCCCATTCCTGTGGGATCAGGATCCCGGTTCCCATTCCTGTGGGATCAGGATCCCAGTTCCCATCCCTGCAGGATCCCAATCCCATTTCCCGTCCCTACAGGATCCCAGTTCCCATCCCTGCAGGATCCCAATCCCGGTTCCCATCCCTGCAGGATCCCAGTTCCCATCCCTACAGTATCCCAATCCCAGTTCCCATCCCTGCAGGATCCCA
>NW_008236946.1:5669-6013 GCF_000691975.1 Corvus brachyrhynchos | reverse complement strand
GACACCTCCCACTGTGCCAGGGTGCTCCAAGGGGCACTTCCAGGGCTGGGATGTGACCATGGGACACCTTGGCACGGCCATGGGACACCTTGGCATGGGCACGGACACCTCCCACTGTGCCAGGGTGCTCCAAGCCCTGTCCAGGGACACTTCCAGCGATGCCACAGGACCATGGGCATGGCACAGGACCGGATCACACCTTATCCCACCCACAACCACAACCACCACCCCCTCCCCCAAGCTTCCTCCAACCTCCCCCACTCCATCCCTCCGTCACCCTGGCATCACCCCGGCATCATCCTGGCATCACCCCGGCATCACCCCGGCCTCACCCCGGCATCACA
>NW_008236946.1:2661-5570 GCF_000691975.1 Corvus brachyrhynchos | reverse complement strand
GTGGGGGGCTGGGGGCTCCGGGTACCACCCAGGGGGCACGGTGGCATTGGCACTCTGAGGGAGGGGACTGGGGATGGATTTTTGGGGGTCTGGGGTCTCCTGGTACCACCCAGGGGGTCATGGTGGCATTGGCACTCTGAGGGAGGGGACTGGGCTGGATTTTGGAGTGCTGGTACCACCCAGGGGGGCATGGTGGCATTGGCACTCTGAGGGAGGGGACTGGGTGGATTTTTGGGGGGGTTGGGAGGTTGGGTGTCATCCCAGCACTGCCACTCTAAGGCAGGGGATGGATTTTGGGGAGCTGGGGTCTCCTGGTACCACCCAGGGGGCACGGTGGCATTGGCACTCTGAGGGAGGGGACTGGGGATGGATTTTTGGGGGTCTGGGGTCTCCTGGTACCACCCAGGGGGCACGGTGGCCACTGAGGAAGGGGGTAAAGGGACTTTTTGTGGGGCTGGGGTCTCCTGGCACCACTCAGGGGGGTCATCCTGGCACTGCCACCACTGAGGAAGGGGGTAAAGGGACTTTTTGTGGGGCTGGGGTCTCCTGGCACCACTCAGGGGGGTCATCCTGGCACTGCCACCACTGAGGAAGGGGGTAAAGGGACTTTTTGTGGGGCTGGGGTCTCCTGGCACCACTCAGGGGGGTCATCCTGGCACTGCCACCACTGAGGAAGGGGGTAAAGGGACTTTTTGTGGGGCTGGGGTCTCCTGGCACCACTCAGGGGGGTCATCCTGGCACTGCCACCACTGAGGAAGGGGGTAAAGGGACTTTTTGTGGGGCTGGGGTCTCCTGGCACCACTCAGGGGGGTCATCCTGGCACTGCCACCACTGAGGAAGGGGGTAAAGGGACTTTTTGTGGGGCTGGGGTCTCCTGGCACCACTCAGGGGGGTCATCCTGGCACTGCCACCACTGAGGAAGGGGGTAAAGGGACTTTTTGTGGGGCTGGGGTCTCCTGGCACCACTCAGGGGGGTCATCCTGGCACTGCCACCACTGAGGAAGGGGGTAAAGGGACTTTTTGTGGGGCTGGGGTCTCCTGGCACCACTCAGGGGGGTCATCCTGGCACTGCCACCACTGAGGAAGGGGGTAAAGGGACTTTTTGTGGGGCTGGGGTCTCCTGGCACCACTCAGGGGGGTCATCCTGGCACTGCCACCACTGAGGAAGGGGGTAAAGGGACTTTTTGTGGGGCTGGGGTCTCCTGGCACCACTCAGGGGGGTCATCCTGGCACTGCCACCACTGAGGAAGGGGGTAAAGGGACTTTTTGTGGGGCTGGGGTCTCCTGGCACCACTCAGGGGGGTCATCCTGGCACTGCCACCACTGAGGAAGGGGGTAAAGGGACTTTTTGTGGGGCTGGGGTCTCCTGGCACCACTCAGGGGGGTCATCCTGGCACTGCCACCACTGAGGAAGGGGGTAAAGGGACTTTTTGTGGGGCTGGGGTCTCCTGGCACCACTCAGGGGGGTCATCCTGGCACTGCCACCACTGAGGAAGGGGGTAAAGGGACTTTTTGTGGGGCTGGGGTCTCCTGGCACCACTCAGGGGGGTCATCCTGGCACTGCCACCACTGAGGAAGGGGGTAAAGGGACTTTTTGTGGGGCTGGGGTCTCCTGGCACCACTCAGGGGGGTCATCCTGGCACTGCCACCACTGAGGAAGGGGGTAAAGGGACTTTTTGTGGGGCTGGGGTCTCCTGGCACCACTCAGGGGGGTCATCCTGGCACTGCCACCACTGAGGAAGGGGGTAAAGGGACTTTTTGTGGGGCTGGGGTCTCCTGGCACCACTCAGGGGGGTCATCCTGGCACTGCCACCACTGAGGAAGGGGGTAAAGGGACTTTTTGTGGGGCTGGGGTCTCCTGGCACCACTCAGGGGGGTCATCCTGGCACTGCCACCACTGAGGAAGGGGGTAAAGGGACTTTTTGTGGGGCTGGGGTCTCCTGGCACCACTCAGGGGGGTCATCCTGGCACTGCCACCACTGAGGAAGGGGGTAAAGGGACTTTTTGTGGGGCTGGGGTCTCCTGGCACCACTCAGGGGGGTCATCCTGGCACTGCCACCACTGAGGAAGGGGGTAAAGGGACTTTTTGTGGGGCTGGGGTCTCCTGGCACCACTCAGGGGGGTCATCCTGGCACTGCCACCACTGAGGAAGGGGGTAAAGGGACTTTTTGTGGGGCTGGGGTCTCCTGGCACCACTCAGGGGGGTCATCCTGGCACTGCCACCACTGAGGAAGGGGGTAAAGGGACTTTTTGTGGGGCTGGGGTCTCCTGGCACCACTCAGGGGGGTCATCCTGGCACTGCCACCACTGAGGAAGGGGGTAAAGGGACTTTTTGTGGGGCTGGGGTCTCCTGGCACCACTCAGGGGGGTCATCCTGGCACTGCCACCGCTGAGGGAGGGGGTAAAGGGACTTTTTGTGGGGCTGGGGTCTCCTGGCACCACTCAGGGGGGTCATCCTGGCACTGCCACCGCTGAGGGAGGGGACAGGGGGTGGCTTTTGAGGGCTGGGGTCTCCTGGCACCACTCAGGGAGCTCATCCTGGCACTGCCACGGCTGAGAGAGAGGGGCAAAGTGACTTTTGAGGGGCTGGGGTCTCCTGGCACCACCCAGGGGGTTCATCTCGGTATTTAGGATCCTGAGGGAGAGGGCAGAGGGACTTTTGAGGGGCTGGGGTCTCCTGGCACCACTCAGGGAGCTCATCCTGGCACTGCCCACCCCCAGATCCTGCTGATCGCCTTCCTGAAGGTGATCGACGAGGGCAGCCACATGGTGATGCTGGAGTGTCCCGACACCGTGAACACGCTGCTGCACGAGTTCGTCCTGTGGGAGCCCGACACGGCCGCAGGCGACGGCGACACCAAATAAAGGCCAGCGCCACGCCGGGACACCGGGCTGCTCCCTCGGGAGAG
>NW_008236946.1:0-1224 GCF_000691975.1 Corvus brachyrhynchos | reverse complement strand
TGCCACCAGGGCTGTGCCCCCCGCCCTTGTCGCCAGCCGGCTGCGGGGTCACAGCTCTGTGCCACCTTCCGCTTGTGCCCCCGCCGCTGCCACCACCGCCGCGTGTTCGTGCCACCGCACCCAGTAAAGCCGTGCTGTATCCCAGCCGTGTCCAGTTCCCTACTGGGAGCGCCGGGAGCGCATCGGAGCAGGGCCGGGATCCCAAAATTCCCGGGAGGATCCGGCCCGGTGAAGATTTATTGAGGAAAAAATCGGAATATTCGGCCTTAAAAGAGGCACCCTGGGGTGCTCGGGGGCACCCTGGGGACCTTGGTGGCACCCTGGGGGTGCTCAGTGTCCCCTGGGGTTCTCAGTGTCACCCTGGGGTGCTGAGTGTTACCCTGAGGTCCTTGGTGTCCCCATGGGGTCCTCAGTGTCCCCCTGGGGTGCTCAGTGTCACCCTGGGATGCTCGGTGTCCCCTGGGGTGCTCAGTGTCACCCTGAAGTCCTTGGTGTCCCCCTGGGGTGCTCAGTGTCACCCTGGGATGCTCGGTGTCCCCTGGGGTGCTCAGTGTCACTCTGAGGTCCTCGGTGTCCCCATGGGGTGCTCGGTGTCACCCAGGTGTGCTCAATGTCCCCATGGGGTGCTGAGTGTCACCCTGGGATGCTCAGTGTCACCCTGAGGTCCTCAGTGTCCCCATGGAGTCCTCGGTGTCACCCAGGTGTCCTCAGTGTCACCCTGAGGTGCTCAATGTCCCCCTGGGGTGCTCGGTGTCACCCTGAGGTCCTCGGTGTCACCCTGGGGTGCTCAGTGTCACCCTGGGGTGCTGAGAGTCACCCTGGGATGCTCAATGTCACCCTGAGGTCCTCAGTGTCCCCCAGGTGTCCTCGGTGTCACTCTGTGGTCCTCGGTGTCACCCTGGGGTGCTCAATGTCCCCATGGGGTGCTGAGTGTCCCCCTGGGGTGCTCAGTGTCACCCTGAGGTCCTCGGTGTCCCCCTGGGGTGCTCAGTGTCACCCTGAGGTCCTCGATGTCACCCAGGTGTGCTCAGTGTCACCCTGGGGTGCTCAGTGTCCCCCAGGTGTCCTCGGTGTCACCCTGAGGTGCTCAGCGTCCCCCTGGAGTGCTCAGCGTCCCCCGGCGATGTCCTCAGGCCGCAGCTGGCGCTCACCCTCGGCCAGCAGGACGCCCATGGCGCGGTGCAGCAGGAGGACGCCCAGGCGCCGGCGCCTCTCGGCCGCCCA
>NW_008236945.1:0-207 GCF_000691975.1 Corvus brachyrhynchos | reverse complement strand
AGACACAAAGTGCAGACCCATCAGTCGTGAACCTGGGAACCCCAGAGCTTCCCTGTACAAAGCAGGCACAAGCGCCCTCCCACACAAACCCTTGTCAAATATAAATTTGTGTGACATGATCCATGGATGCTCTTGGTATACAGGTATAAGCTTTTATTTAATCTTGGAGGGGGTCATTTTTTATTAATAATATTTATATTTATTACT
>NW_008236944.1:0-672 GCF_000691975.1 Corvus brachyrhynchos | reverse complement strand
GCTGAATCCTCACATATTTTTACAACTTATTATATTCATAAACAGTCGCTTACCAATTCTTTATCCTAATTGTTTCAATCTGTCCATTCTTTTCTCTGTAGCAAAAGAACTGTATCATTCAATTTAAATGAGCATATTTCAGCAGAAGCTAAACTTCACTCAAAATAAATGTTACTCAAAAGTAACAGAAAGTAAACTGAACTTAGTTAACATCACTGAAATTGAACAGAAATTAACTTTAATATAACTCAAACTTACAAGACTTTTAAAATAACAAAACTTAAACTGAACATTCTTAGACTTGACTTTGCTTAAACTTAACAACACTTTAACAGAACCTTAAATGTAACAGAATATCAAATTAACAGAACTTAAACTTGACATGACTTAAATTTAACAACAGGTAAACTTATTAGAATTTAGCCTTAGCATCACTTAAACTGTAAAAACTTCCACTTAGCAAAACTTAATATTAGCAGCACTTAAATTTAACAAAACTAAGGTCAGAGTGGAGAGTGTTCCTTTAAATGTGTCAAATACAGCAGAATGTAACTCATCTTGACTTCATCAGTGCAAGAAAGCTACCAAAAATTTTGTCACATACCAGTTAAAAAACAATAAGCAAACAGACAACTGATTTGTGTTGGAATTGTAAAAGGACAAGAGCCCGGG
>NW_008236943.1:6774-7252 GCF_000691975.1 Corvus brachyrhynchos | reverse complement strand
CAGCGCCGCTCTACCCCCCGAGTCCTCCCGCCTCTGTGGCCCCGCGGTCCTCCAGGAGTTTTCCCGCCCTTTTCGCAGCGCGCGAAGCCCTGAGGGGAAGGGGGGGGGCGGAACGAAGGACGCGGCACAATTAAACCTTTGGGGGGGGATTAATTAACATTTCTCGCTAATTAAGCCCCAAACGAGACACTCTAGGGGTTTCCAGCGGGTTTATTGGTCCAGCGACACCCCCCCAGTTCTTCCCAGTGCTCCCAGTTCAGCCCAGTAACCGGCCGTACTCGGCCAGGGCGGATGATTTCTTCACCCCGTCCCAGATCCGGGCAGCGTAGTGGAACCTGCGACCAGTATGGACCAGTAGGAACCAGTACGGACGAGTACAGGTCAGATACGTCCTCCCAGTTACCCCCAAACCCCCTCCCAGTTCCTCCAAGTTGCTCCCAGTTCCTCCCAACCCCCCTCCCAGTTCCTCCCAGTGCCC
>NW_008236943.1:3918-4218 GCF_000691975.1 Corvus brachyrhynchos | reverse complement strand
GGGGCAGATCTATGGGGCAGATCTATGGGGCAGATCTATGGGGGACAGGATCTGGGGCAGATCCATAGGACAGGGTATATGAGGCAGGATCTATGGGGCAGATCTGTGGGGCAGATCTATGGGGCAGATCTGTGGAGGGCAGATCTATGGGGAGCAGATCTATAGGGCAGATCTATAGGGCAGATCTGTGGGGCAGGATCTGTGGGGCAGATCTATGGAGGGCAGATGTATGGGGCAGATCTGTGGGGGGCAGGATCTATAGGGTAGGATCTATAGGGCAGATCTATGGGGCAGATCTAT
>NW_008236943.1:0-3808 GCF_000691975.1 Corvus brachyrhynchos | reverse complement strand
CTATGGGGGACAGGATCTATGGGGCAGATCTATGGGGGACAGGATCTATGGGGCAGATCTATGGGGCAGGGTCTATGAGGCAGATCTATGGGGGGCAGATCTATGGGGCAGACGTGTGGGGCTCACCCAGGTGTGGGTAATACTCCGAGGGCTCCTCGGCGTAGGGGTCAGTTTTGGGGTCATTCAGGGGTCAGTTTTGGGTCACTTAGGGGTCAGTTTGGGGTCACTTAGGGGTCAGTTTTGGGGTCATTCAGGGGTCAGTTTTGGGTCACTTAGGGGTCAGTTTGGGGTCACTTAGGGGTCAGTTTTGGGGTCATTCAGGGGTCAGTTTTGGGTCACTTAGGGGTCAGTTTGGGGTCACTTAGGGGTCAGTTTTGGGGTCATTCAGGGGTCAGTTTTGGGTCACTTAGGGGTCAGTTTGGGGTCACTTAGGGGTCAGTTTTGGGGTCATTCAGGGGTCAGTTTTGGGTCACTTAGGGGTCAGTTTGGGGTCACTTAGGGGTCAGTTTTGGGGTCATTCAGGGGTCAGTTTTGGGTCACTTAGGGGTCAGTTTGGGGTCACTTAGGGGTCAGTTTTGGGGTCATTCAGGGGTCAGTTTTGGGTCACTTAGGGGTCAGTTTGGGGTCACTTAGGGGTCAGTTTTGGGGTCATTCAGGGGTCAGTTTTGGGTCACTTAGGGGTCAGTTTGGGGTCACTTAGGGGTCAGTTTTGGGGTCATTCAGGGGTCAGTTTTGGGTCACTTAGGGGTCAGTTTGGGGTCACTTAGGGGTCAGTTTTGGGGTCATTCAGGGGTCAGTTTTGGGTCACTTAGGGGTCAGTTTTCGGTCACTTCGGGGTCACTTAGGGGTCAGCCCCACCTGTAGAGCCCCAGGTCTGTGAACCAGTCCTGCACCAGCAGCACCACGTGGCACACGGTGAACAGGAAGGCGGCGATCTGCAGCGACTGCCGGCCCGTCCGTTAGCGCCATTAGCATAATTAACGCCTCATTAGCATAACCGCCCCGCCTCCCGGCCCCGCCCTCACCTGCGTCTCCACGTAGGCGTGGGGCAGCGCGAATTCCGGCGGCAGCTTCCGGTCGTTGTTGATCAGGTGATCCAGGTGGGCGGGGCTAAGGATGGGCTGGGGGGTGGAGCCAAAGAGGGTGTGGTCAACGGGATGCCACGCCCACCCCCGGTATGCTAATGAGGGGGCGGGGAAAGGGGGAGTTGATTAATGATGGTAATTGTGGGTAATTACGGTAATTGTGGGTGATTATGGTAAAGGGGGTAAATACGGTAGTTGGGGTAATTACGGTAATGGGGCTGAATATGGTAAGGGGGTAATTACGGTAATCGGGGTAATTACGGTAATTGGGGTAATTACGGTAAAGAGGATAATGACGGTAATTGTGGGTAATTATGGTAATTATGGGGAATTACGGTATTTGTCATAATTTCGGTAATTGGGGCAATTACGGTGAAGAGGGCAATTGGGGTAATTGTGTGTAATTACGGTAAATGGGGTAATTACGGTAATTGGGGTAAATACGGTAATTGTGGTTAATTATGGTAATTGTCATAATTATGGTAAAGAGAGTAAATACGGTAAAGGGAGTAATTACGGTAAAGGGGGTAATTACGGTAATTGTGAGTAATTACGATAAAGAAGTAAATACGGTAGTTGGGGAAATTACGGTAATTGGAGTAATTATGGTAATTGGGGTAATTACGGTACTTGTGGGTAATTATGATAAACGGGGTAAATACAGTAATTGGGGTAATTACGGTAATTGTGGGGAATTACGGTATTTGTCGTAATTACGTTAATTGTCGCAATGACGTAATTGGGGCAATTACGGTAAAGAGGGCAATTGGGGTAATTGTGTGTAATTAACGGTGAATGGGGTAATTACGGTAATTGGGGTAAATACGGTAATTGTGGTTAATTATGGTAATTGTCATAATTATGGTAAAGGAGGTAAATACGGTAAAGGGAGCAATTTCGGTAATTACGGTAATTGTGGGTAATTACGGCAAAGGGGGTAATTACGGTAGTTGGGGTAATTACGGTAAAGGGGTAATTACGGTAGCTCGGGTAATTACGGTAAATGGGGTAATTACAGCAATTGGGGGCAATCACAGGGTGATTAGTGCTGAATATCGACTAATTAACAGCAATTAAGGCATAATTAGGGCCAATTAGCGGCAATCAGGTCGAATGGTGACGTAATTACTGCTAACGACCAGGTAATTAGGTGGCTTTTTGGGGTAATTACGGTTAATTAGAGGCAATTACGGGGGACGCGCTAATCCTCGCGATAATTACAGAGCGATCAGTGACAACTCTGGGGTAATCAGCAGCTAATTAGCGGCAAGCAGTTAATTAAGCGCTACCCCGGGCGATGAAGCCCCATTAACCCCTTCGGCGCTGGGGGTTTTTTTCCCTCGTTAGCGCTAATTAGCGGCGGTGGGGGCCAGGCGGGGCCGGTTGATCAGCAGGGCTGGTTAATTAGCCTCCCAGACCCCTCCTAGTACAGCCCAGTATAGCCCAGTATAGCCCAGACCCCTCCCCAGTATAGCCCAGTACAGCCCAGACCCCTCCCCAGTATAACCCAGACCCCTCCCAATATAACCCAGTGCAACCCAGTATAACCCAGTACCTCCCAGACCCCTCCTAGTACAGCCCAGTATAGCCCAGTATAGCCCAGACCCCTCCCCAGTATAGCCCAGTACAGCCCAGACCCCTCCCCAGTATAACCCAGACCCCTCCCAATATAACCCAGTGCAACCCAGTATAACCCAGTACCTCCCAGACCCCTCCTAGTACAGCCCAGTATAGCCCAGTATAGCCCAGACCCCTCCCCAGTATAGCCCAGTACAGCCCAGACCCCTCCCCAGTGCAGCCCAGTATAACCCAGTATAGCCCAGTACAGCCCAGACCCCTTCCAGACCCCTCCCAATATAACACAGTGCAACCCAGTACAGCCCAGTACAACCCAGACCCCTCCCAGTATAACCCAGTACAACCCAGATCCCTCCCCAGTACAGCCCAGTATAACCCAGTACAACCCAGTACCTCCCAGACCCCTCCCAGTACAGCCCAGTACCTCCCAGACCCCTCCCCAGTACAGCCCAGTACATCCCAGTATAACCCAATATAACCCAGTACATTATAACCCAGTACCTCCCAGACCCCTCCTAGTACAGCCCAGTATAGCCCAGTATAGCCCAGACCCCTCCCCAGTATAGCCCAGTACAGCCCAGACCCCTCCCCAGTATAACCCAGACCCCTCCCAATATAACCCAGTGCAACCCAGTATAACCCAGTACCTCCCAGACCCCTCCTAGTACAGCCCAGTATAGCCCAGACCCCTCCCCAGTATAGCCCAGTACAGCCCAGACCCCTCCCCAGTACAGCCCAGTACAACCCAGTACCTCCCAGACCCCTCCCAGTATAACCCGGTGCAACCCAGTATAACCCAGTACCTCCCAGACCCCTCCCCAGTACAGCCCAGATCCCTCCCAGTACAGCCCAGTATAACCCAGTACAGCCCAGACCCCTCCCCAGTACAACCCAGTACAACCCAGACTCCTCCCAGTACAGCCCAGTACATCCCAGACCCCTCCCAGACCCCTCCCAGTACAATCCAGTATAACCCAGTACAGCCCAGTACATGGCAGTGCAGCCCAGTACATCCCAGTACCTCCCAAACCCCTCCCAGTACAACCCAGTATAACCCAGTCCCCCCAGTACATCCCAGTACAACCCAGTACAGCCCAGTACAACCCACTCCCTCCCAGTTCCCCCCCAAACCCCTCCCAGCAGGT
>NW_008236942.1:22872-23577 GCF_000691975.1 Corvus brachyrhynchos | reverse complement strand
CCACTGCTCGACCCAAACAGGGTCATCTGTTAATCAGGTGAGAGCCCATATGGGCAGCTGATCGGCAGCAGCCATCAGCATAAATGCTGGTTTGTGGTGAGTACAAGGCCTAGCTGCGCGAGGATGTCGCATCCAATCAGGCCTTGTAGGGTCTGAGGGAGCTTCATAATGTAGGGGCGACACACAATGGTTTGATTGTCTTCAAATTCTAGGGCGATCAGGGTTGCACTTACTTGGGGGATTTGTGTTCTTCCCACCCCTACCAGTGTGGCTGCTGGTTTTTCCAGTCCTCAAACAGGTGGCCATACGGCTTGGTTGATTATGGTAACATCAGCACCTGTGTCGAAAAGCAGCTGTATTTTGATGGCTTCTGCCCCCCTTCGCAGGATCACTTGCCGCTGAGGTCTCTGGGCCAAGTTCAATGTCCAAAACACGTCAAACCCAGAGGACCCAAAACCGTGGTCTCCGCGGACATTGTTGTTGCTGGTCCCCCCGTTGGTCATTAGGGGAATGGGGACGATTTGGGCAATGTGACTGCCCTGCGGGATAGTCACGGGTGATTGCAGCGTGTAGGCCATGATCTTAATTTCACCAGTGTAGTCAGCATCGATGACTCCAGGGAGCACCACTACTCCCTGCCGACTGGTCGATGACCGCCCCACGAGTAGGCCACCCAGACGAGGGGCCTCTGATGACACACGGCCC
>NW_008236942.1:18111-20238 GCF_000691975.1 Corvus brachyrhynchos | reverse complement strand
CTTCTGCAACAGCCCTGGGATGCCCAAGCTCTCCTGGGGTATCCTATGCCCTCACTCCACAAGGAATTCCTCTACAGTAGTGTAGGAACCCAGAGTGCAGAGAATATTTCTCTGCCTGTTTTTAAGCGGTTTTACCCCCCTGAACAACACTGTTTTGACCTCCAACCTTGGAAAAAACTGCCTAGTATTAGAAAAGAACTAGAAACTAAACTGGTGTGAATTAGGTGATAGAATACTACCCCACTCTATCAGCATCACGTCTACCCTCCACTATCCCTCTGACAACACCACTCAGAGAATTATCACGATAATCGCACGATGTTAAACCACATCTCCCACACAGCTTCAGTGAGACAAGATCTATGCTATCTCCACAAGAGAAGGAGGACTTTTTCAAATATATCCTGACTCCTCTTCCACCACAGCAAGATGAAGCACATATTATCCCTGTTAAAAGCGAAGTCTCAGAGCAAGACATATCAATTCAAGCACATTCTCCTCGAACTTCTCAGGGACACTCAGCTGATTTTATGGGACTTTTTCATCCTCAAGTGCCTGTTCAGGACCTCAGTGGGGAGGATATGGTGATCATCACAGCTTCAGAAGGCATTCCTATATCTTCTCAAGCTTCATCTCATTTTTTTACAAGCAGTATGATTCCAACTTTTCGCATGCCTCTTTCAAGGCTTTGAGTTCCACAACAGCAGGCATCTGATCCTTCATCGTTCCACCGTCGCTTTCAGCTTTCTGATGACTTTTTCGTCATCTTTATTTCCGACTCAGGGAATGTGCAAGAGATTATCTACCTCAAGAGGTTGGAGCACTGGGTCCCCAGCCCTTACCCATCCCGCATGGTGGCAGGACCCCACCCAGATCCACTGTACCCTCTCCTCCCGTGTCTAGATCAAAGCTACCTGCTATGGCAGGTTCTACCTGCTATGGCAGGTTCAGCCACTCCTCATTTATTACCTCACAGTGCACAACTGCGGATACCCTTCCCAATTCCTCATCCAGGAGAGGGAGAAGAAGACGGAATGCATGGATTCTTCGGTGAAGAAGGACCTGCATCCTCTCAAGCTGCAAGTCCATAGAATGCTGGTATGGACTTGGTTTCATCTAACTGTGGGAGTGTGTCTTGTTTGGTTCAGTCCGGGTCTCCCCTTTGGGTTTCGTGTTATTGTACCATCCCAGTTTATACCCTCCTGGTTTCGTGTTCATAACCCTGCTTTCTCTATTTGCCTCCTCCCAGCCCCCTGCCAATCGCTCCAGCACCCCTCCCAAGCTTCTAGAAAGTTCTGGCAGGGGCGTCGAGTGATTGGTCTTGGGGGGAGGATCCCTCCCTTCCTTTCCCAAGATAGGTTCCCTTGTGTGTCCCTCATCCCGCAGACCGGTTCTTCTCCTTCCCTGATTCGATGCCTTTGTCATCCCTCCCCCGTCGCCACCCCCCTTAAAACCCCTGGCAGGCACGTTCAGGGTTGCTCATTGCTGGACACCCACAGGGGGCAAGGACCCTGTTTGGAGACACAATAAACCTTCCGGATTTCATCCACAATTGAGCCTGCCTCCTTCTTCCACCTCGCCCGGGTGCCGGGGCACGGCCCCGGGAGCCAGACCTCTGGTCTCCCGGATTCCGGAGGCTGGCCCCCGCAGCCTCCTGCGTCCAGAGCTGACCGGGCAAAGTGGGAACTGCTCCAAAAAGGACGCAGAGGCATCTAACAAATATGTCTCAAGAGATACATCTGGTTCAACAGACTGGGCAAGTATTAGGAAAAAAGGACTCAAAGAGAGGGACTTTAATATGGCCGAAACAGATAGTATTGTAATGCCAGTTACGTATTCCACACAAAATCAAAATCCTCCTGTATGGCAACCTATGGATCATCAAGTCATCAAAGATTTAATGGATGCAGTGAAAAATCATGGATTGGGAAGTCCATACTTCAAACAACTTTTGAGAGGCACATTTAACAATTATGATTTGGGACCTTTTGACTGTAGAAGTATTGCCTCGACAATTTTTACAGATGCACAACTCCTGCTATGGGATGCAAGATGAAGAAGAGCACTTCGTGAACTGAAAGAAAGATATGCAGGAGGACCACATGCAGCTCTCACATTAGAGCAATT
>NW_008236942.1:17148-17951 GCF_000691975.1 Corvus brachyrhynchos | reverse complement strand
TACCTCATTCGTCGTCTTACGCAAGCCTTGGACAGACAAGTCGGTGATGAAGCAGCAAAACCATATCTGCTACGAGGTCTTGCTTTTGCAAATGCTAATGCAGAGTGCAAACTTATAATCAGTGCTATACCTGGTCAAGCGACCATAGCCGAAATGATAGAAGCATGCAGTAAGGTGGGCACACCTCAGCATGTTGCAACAGTCCAAGCAAACATTTTTAGACAAGAACTTGGAAAAATCCTTAAAGAGCAAGTGGCAGCGCTTTGTTCAGATCTACAACAAAGTAACTCCACAGAAGTAATGGCGGCAGAACTCTCAAGAAGGCCATGCTTCAGGTTTAGAAAATTTGGAGACATCAAGAGATTTTGCCCTGAGTCTACAGAGGATACAAGAGTACCGAATCACTGCACAAGATACAGCGCTTAGAACCTGCTTCAACAATCGGCAGGATCTACAGTAGCTCTTAGGAACAATAAATTGAATTAGAACAATTTTGGAGAACACCAATGATGGGCTGTCATGGGTTAGCAAAGCATAGTCCCGAAGTGATGTTCTTGCAAAGGGGTTCTTACAGCTCCTCTATGACCTGACAGAACCTATCAGCTGGCTAGTTTGAATACGGACAATTCTTTAAGCCACTTAAAATTTTGACCGCCTCTGTGGTCCACACTTAAGAATAGACAAACCCCGGGCAGAGCTCTCTCTCGTTTCCGGCACTAAGACAGGTGGCTGCGGGCCCTGTGCAGGGGCCAGTGGGCCCGGCCCGGGCCCGGCCCAGGCCCTGCCCGGGCCAGGCCAGGCTG
>NW_008236942.1:15655-15917 GCF_000691975.1 Corvus brachyrhynchos | reverse complement strand
TCACTCCTTCGGTATTCCTCATTCTCCTACAGGGCAAGCAATCATTAAAAGAACACACCAAACTTTAAAATCCCCTTTTGGATATACAAAAAAAGGGGGGAGGCAGAGGCTACGCCTCAAATGCACTTGAATAAAGCGCTGTGCGTTTTAAATTTTTTAAACAGTTGTTGGAAAAAAGGTCCACGGACTCCGGCGGGGGGAGGAATTGCAGTCCAAACCAATACGGTTGATAAAAGCAAGCTCCGTTTATTGGCAATCGCGA
>NW_008236942.1:14334-15633 GCF_000691975.1 Corvus brachyrhynchos | reverse complement strand
TTATATAGTATACCAGCTTGTTAACTCTTAAGTGGCTTAAAACTTATCAAAGCGCATTTCTGCTTCTACATAATTGGACTTACATTGGCAAGCTTCTACAGTTATGTTATGATTAAAAGAATTCAGAGTTCAGCCTCCCTCCTCCTGGTCAGCACATCTTATCTGCACAGCTGCATCGCTTCAAAACTCCCTTCTTGTTTCCCAGACCTGTTTCTCACACAGGGATTTTTCTCATGCAGACAGTTTCTCACGCTAACCTTTGCTTGCAGGCCTATTGCTTGTATAGTTCTTTTATTGATCCCTTAATTCTATCAATGATCTATGTCCCTGATCCTTTAACCATTTCCCAACAAACAGTTCTTTTGCAGAATCAAATTCGCCTATAATTAGACATTTTTTCAACACCATATAGGCAAAGTTAAAGGCAAACCCTTTGGTTTAGATCAGAAATTCAGAGATAGGGAAAATTGAAAGTACATTTCAACTCATTTCAACTAATAACTTGGGGCAAAGGGTATGCTTGTGTCTCAACAGGTGCAGGACCGAAGTGGATTCCAGCAAAAAACGTGAAACCTTATCAAGTCCAGAAACAAGCAGGAATCGACTCTGGGAACAAGGAGGCGAGCACGCAGGAGTGAATCAGTGTCAACACTACTGTCGATGCCACAGACATCAGTGATCTTTCTGTGCAGGAACTGTGGATTGAGTCTTATGTAAAACAGTGGGAAAGTTAAGGGTGCAAATTTTGTATGTAAGTGTGGTAGAAGTTATGTTACAGATCAGAGATTCCTAAGTTAGATAAAGCTGTTGAACGTGAAGCTCAATCAGGCATTACACTTGTGCCTTATCATCTCACTGATTGCCTTAATCAATGCAGCTTTCCCAGTGAAACAACCAAAAGAAAATGTCTGGGAGACTTTGGCCAACGCATCAGGCCTAGATACCATCTGTCTAACTCGTTCAAGGCCAAAGAAGCCATTTTCAACATGTTTGGTTGGTCTACCAGCAGACAAATGGCCACCTTCCAAACATGCTAATCTAAAACTTTCACGATTCGGTTCGAATCCAGTGGAAAGTTGGGATGCTTGGACCAAATCCTTTCTGGAGGCTCCTTACGAACCTCAGGAACTGGAAATTCTTGCAAGTTGGGATGCTTGGACCAAATCCTTTCTGGAGGCTCCTTACGAACCTCAGGAATTGGAAATTCTTGCTTCAATAAAAATGGAGTTTTGTGTAGTATTCAGTTCTCCAGGGTTGAAACAAAATAAAGACAAGATAACAGATGTCACTCCAAATTAC
>NW_008236942.1:11815-12623 GCF_000691975.1 Corvus brachyrhynchos | reverse complement strand
TAACACATGATTCTAGTTTTCCTTTTCTTAACCTATCCTGGTCTAACAGTCATAAGTCTTACACAAGTATTACATAGGTATTACACCGATTTGCAAATATAGTTTCTATCAGCTCTTATTATTTATGTGAACACTATCTAAAAAATGTGAGCAGTATAATTCTATCTATATTTTGTCTAAAGTAAAGAAATTCTGTGAAAAGGTAACACTGCTGCAGTAAGAACTGTGTTGTAAGGTCTCTGCTGCAGCTTTTTAATGTTTAAGGCACTTAGCATATATTTCTACTAGAAGTTAAAAATCTATATTTCTATTTCACTTTGGTGTGGCTTCATGTATCTCAGCTTGTCCAAAGGTTTTAATTCAACCCCTGTGCTTTGGCTTTCCTCTGGGCCTGAGTCCAGAGAAGCTTTCACTCTAACACTAAAGGGGTCTCTGGTGGTCGTAATCACTGAACGCTTCGATATTATAGAGGACCTTTTGTTGAACTTTTTCTTTGGGCATGGGCTATTGCTTCTTGTTACATAACTTGCCAAAAAAACCACTCTAGTCCTCATTATCTGTTTCTCCACTGGTTTCAGCTATGTTTATCATCCTGTGTGCATACCTGTCATAGGTTAGCAAGCATAGTCCCAGAAGGGATGTCCTTGCTAAGGGGTGCTTACAGTTTCCTCTGGGAACTGATAGAACCTATCAGCTGGCCAGTTTGAATATGGACAATTCTCTAAGCCACTTAAAGTTGTGATCACCTCTGTTATCCACATTTAAGAATAGGCAAACTCCCCCTCCAAGCTCTCTCTCGTTTCCGGTG
>NW_008236942.1:8746-10612 GCF_000691975.1 Corvus brachyrhynchos | reverse complement strand
GCAGAGCTCCGGCCATGCGGCTGGAGAAATAAACATCTCTCTGAAACAGCTATCAAGAATCTGTCTGTCCATATATATTTCCTTTCCACGGGACTCCTGGTTTGATATATGCGTGTTGCAGTATCCCCACTGCAACACTCCAGGGAAACAGAAAATTTATATTTTAAGGGGCACTGGCACATGCTGTGTCCCCACCTGGGTGCTCCCTGCCAGGGACTCCAGGAATCTTTCAGGGTTCAGAAGTTGTGCTTGCTGTCCCTTTGTACGTGCTCAAATACAGAATGAGAGAGGTTCATACCTGTATTTCTCATTTTGTTCTCTTAATAACATTTATTATTAATGAAAAGACAATAAAATGACTTATTTTCCATTCTGCTTTTGTGAACCAGGGCATTTTCTAGTGCTCAGTGGTTACTCCTGCAGTATAACAGGTCTGTTCAGTCTCACTTTGCTTCCTGCCCACTCTTGCTAGTTTGTTTTCATACTTCTGAAAGATAATATTTATCAAAAGTGGCAAATACTTTAGTTTAAATGAGAATTTGTATCTAAATTATCAGGTTTTGTATTATCTTGTATGCTTTCATGCCAAGCACTGTTGTTTGTTTATTCTTTTTATTCTTTTGTACTGTCAATTCCCAAGTAAAAAACGTTGAAGTTGCTCCATTTGGGGTGACTGAAAAATTGTCATTGCTCCTTAAATTGCCAGGAGCTTGGAAACTCCCCCTTCTGTTCTCTCCCTGGACTGTTTTCTCTTTTTATATTGCTGCTGCATTAGGAAAAGCCCATGGACAGCCCGGGGAATAATGGACCCTGCTCAGCACTCTCACCTGGCTGAAGGAACCATCAGCTCCTTCTCTTCCAGTCCTGTGCTGATGCTTTACTAGAACAGCTTCTAATGCTTGATATTGTGTGCTAAATTCAATAGAAAAGTATTTATAGCAAATTATTACTAAACTTAGGTAGCTCTGGCATTTCCAGTGATTTTACCATATTAATAGAAGGATATCATGATGTTTTTAACATGCTGATGACTGACAGAAGGTATTCAAAAGAAGAAATTCTGTTTCCTGGCTGATGAACTGTTGTCCAAGTATAACACACTGTATGTGGGTTTGTGAAGGGTAGCTGCGTTTCCCTGAAACATCCCTGGCAAAGGATCGTTCCGGTGGGTGCAGTATAGCACTCCAGCAAGCTTACTCCTTTCACCCGCGCAGCTGTTAGGCACAGATTCTTCACACACACACGCACGCACACTCAAGCCGGATAGTGTGGTGATCTGTTCACCCATTGCTTTTCCTACCCCACATTGTTTCCTATTACCGCAGGCCTAGGCCCTAGGGTATATCACCGTGTCCTGCAGCCGTAGGGAGGAGGAGGAGAGAAGATCCAGCAGGCAGGAATTGTGCAGCAAGATTGATTGATGGAGTGTAACAGCTTCCCGATTACCCCCAGAATCCTCAAATCTATTTGGCATTCCAAGTGTTTCCAATAACTTCCAATGACCCTCCTCCAAAGCCCGCATTTTAACTGACTCTAAGAAGCGATTGTAGTGGGTCAGACGCACTGTTACCGTGCAGTCCTGAATGGTCCAGGGGCGAGACCGGAGCAGCCTTTTCCTTCGCCACCCGGCTAAGGCAGCTTTACGCCCCGGGGCCAGAACCTCATCTGCTTCACTGCCCGATGATGAATCATCAGGCAAAGGCAACACTGAGACGCTGGGAACGAACAGAGGTGGGCGGAGAGGAACACTTTGGCTAGGTTGGCTAGTGGCCGGACACACAGCACAGACTACAGCTGGCTGCGCTGCAGTTTGAACAGCAGCCTTTTTACAGGATGCCGTCTCGGCTGGTCCCGACTGAACTGGTA
>NW_008236942.1:3778-7911 GCF_000691975.1 Corvus brachyrhynchos | reverse complement strand
AATGGAGGTTTGCAATATGCTAAACACACCTTTCCAGACCATTACCACAGCGTCGGTTTGTGAGCCGCTGTCTGCCATTTCTCAGTCCTGTCAGACCTCCCGGTCCCAGGGGGGAAGGGGAACAGCGTACCTCTAGAGAAATTCGGCTTGGCTCGCAGCAGCAGGACACTTCGTAGCGTGCAGATCACGTCAGGGTCACCAAATATTACTGTATCCCGCAGCCATAGGGAGGAGGAGAGAAGATCCAACAGGCAGGAATTGTGCAGCAAGATTATTTAATTATTTTATAAACTCTTTTATAGACTTTTTTCTTCATAGTCTAATTGGACAAAGGATCAGCCACACTCTGGGTGGATTGGCTAGAAATCCTAAACATCCATTGTCAAAATATTTTTCTACTGTACCATAAACATAGTTCTACAAGGTCGCAGGTGTTTATAGTTTATAGAACTTCTGCTAATCTCTTCGTGAGAGAGAAAAGTATCTCACAGCTTAGAAAGCAGCAGGAAAATTTCTTGCTAACAGCATTTTTGTATCCACACCCTGGTTGGCTCCTGGTGTTAGCCACACCCCCGTACTTAAGCCTGAGCTGTCATGTGCTCGGGGTCATTTGCCTCTAGAAACCTTCACAAGTTGTAGCAATAAACTGCTTTCTGTGGAACTCTACGCAAGGACCCTTCTCAACTCCTTGCCATCGGCTTAATATAACTGAAGCTATCCCTGCGTCTGTGTGTTCATGCATATGAGCCACAGAACCATAGGGAACTCGGTAATAAAAGCAAGACAATATATGTAATAAAGCAATAAACTCACACTGAGCAAAAATAAGCAAGGTAATACATGTAATCCACAGCACACGACAAAAGGATAGTGGTTTAGAACAATACACCCTCAATTGCCTAAATACCGTACTGTTGCTATGACCCAGCCCACTGCGGGGCTGGAGCAGCAAGATGCCAATCAATCCCAAGCTGCCTCCCCGTGTTCGGGAAATTTCTCGGTTACTCGGTTGTTCATGGGTTCTTTGTTATACCTCCTGCCTCTCGGTTTCCCCCATTGGTTCTTGTTGAATTGTATCCTCCCCCTGGCTTGTAACTCATTGGTTGTTTTCCCCTTTCCCCGCAGTTTTCAAACCCCCTATAAAACTGAGGGAAAAGCCTCTTGGCGGGATCCCAGATTAAGATCATTGCCATGTTCTGGTTGCGAAACTTGTTAGAACCCTTACCAGACCCCTTCTCTCTTTCTTTATCTCCGAACTAATGTGAGCCTATATCATTGGCTCCTGCCGTGTCTCCTCTGCAAAGAAGCCAGCGAGCGGGCCCAGCCAGTGCCTATCCTGATGCCGAAGTAACTTCTGTGGCGCACAGAAGTAACGCAACTGGACTGTCTCTGATTGAGGGCACTCCAGAGCTCGTGCCACGAGCACAGAACTGCGTTACTGTACCATCACCCAGAGTCTGCAGTAGCTGGCAAGCCCTGGTTCACAATGAGGACCTGGAGAAACCTTCCTGGGCAAGGCTTCCAAGTGTACCTCGAAGGGGGGTCCAGTTGTTATAAGCCCAAATTGGCAAGTCAAAGTTACCTGATTACATGTTTAGTGCAGAAACACCTGGGTCTGTTGGCATACCTCCCAACCAGGTAGGGCCAGGGCTTGGCCAGAGCCAAGGCCTTAACTGGAAGGGTTACTCAAACATATCCTAGAAACAAGCCTATATTAATAGCAGCTGGGAAAGTTTCCTAAAAAGATACATGTCTTGCAGATAGCTACACAATGGTATGTGAAAGCTTGTAAAGCAGCCAGCTTTGTCATTTATCTTTAGCTAAGTAGTAAATGGTACCATGAACAAACTGCAAACAACCAAAGACATGCATATGTGTAACATCAAATAATATGCATAATGCCCTTTATAAAAAGTGAATTCTTGCTATATTAAGAACATATTCAGAATCGATAATACAGCAACAGCAACTGATCTAAGAAATCAAGAGTATATTTCTCCACACATCTATGTATGTATGACAATAAAGCAAAATGAAAGCAAGCAAGAAAGCACTAAACAGCTTACAATCAATAATATCCATAACCTGGAATTGTTATTCATCCTTCTCTGCTACCTATGAAAGATAAAAAAGCAAAGACTGTTATGAATAATCATCTTAAGTGAGCAATACAGAGCTCTTATACCCATCGAATTTTAACTTCATTCAAACTTAACATCATTTAAACATAACAAAGTAAACCGAACAGAACTTAAAGTTAACATCACTGAAACTGAACAAAATTTAATCTGAATATAATTTAAACTTAACAGAAATTAAAATAACAGAACTTAAACTGAACACACTTAAACTTGAAACTTAGCAGCACTTAAATGTGTCAGAAATTAAACTCAACAGAACTTAAGCTTAACAGAACTTAAATCTAATAGAACCTAATCTTAACAGAACTGAAATGCAACAGAACTTCAAATTAACAGAACTTAAACCTAACATCACTTAAATTTTACAGAGCTTAAACTTAACAGAACTTAAAATTAACATCACTTAAATAGAACAAAACTAAAGTCAGAAAATTACAACATCGTATGTCTTTCAGTACCTTCCTGGTATAAGCATAAGTTTGCCAGGGTTTGTTTGGTTTTTTTTAACGTGCAGCTTTACTCAGAATTGCACTTAAAACCTGCTCAGTTCCCAGATAGTAAGACAGCCTTTTATGATTGTCAGTACAATAGAATTGACCTTGGACTATTAAAAGTAATGGGATATGAATACGTAAGGATAAAATACTGAGGACCTAGTTATATAATACTGCCTTGAGTTTTGCACACGTAACTCTGTTAGGTCAGTGGGTGTATAAAACTGACATGTATATATAAACAGCTACAAAGCCATGGTTTCAGATAATTCTAAAGGAGTGTGCTACTGTTTACTCCACTGTGATACTTTTTCCATAAGAACAGAGAATATTAGAAATTCAGCCACTGAGCAGATAACACATACTCATTGGGCAAGTCTGTTCTGTAAGGTGGTGTCACTTGTAGTCAATCTTCTGGTCCATCACTGTACTTAAACTGTTTTGATATCAAGTCCAATTTATAAGTGGAAAGGAAGAATAACTGCACTTGAACCACTAAATAGCTGTACCTATTTGAAAAGCTGTCACATGTTTGTTCATGGCAAAATATCCACAATAAAATTACCTTATGAAAGCTGTGGGGCAAAAAAGCAAGCGAAGTAGTAAAGCTAGCACAAATCTGCCTGCCTTTACAGTGGGGAGTCGTGAGGCAACTGTATTTATAACTCGAATAGCTTCTGCAGATAACATTGATAGGGGAGCAAGGAAAGGAATGCTCAATTGATGAGTGGCTAAACTTACCATGGGCCTCACCCAGCTAATTGCTCCCAGTACCTCTTGTAAATCATTCAAAGTTTTGACATCAGGCTTTAGAGTTCTAAGGGGCCACAGAATAATAAGTTATGCTCTGAGGGCACCGAGATTGTAAATATTTTTCCAGGTATACAAGTTTCTAATTTTTGTGGTAACAGCTGACATTGTACCTAAGCAAAGAATCAGTATTAATTCAGACCAATTAGACTTTTTAAAATCAAAATTCTTAGAATGGCAGCATACATCTTACATGACAAGTTGTACCAATCATGCAATATATAAGCATTTCTGTTGAAGAATTTTGGACCTTGCGAAGCAGCCTCAAAGCAAGGAATTACGTAATTCTACTGGCATGCAGAAAGACACTACATTCATAAGGCTAGCCTTGAATCTCTCCAATAAACAATCCTGTCAGAACCTACAGCTTACTGAAAATACAAAGTTACTTTTAACAAAAGCCAAAAATGTTCTTGAGATGCAGTAAAATGTATTTTTTAACATGAGTAATTTTCATTTGTAAAGACACTGACTGAGTTTAGGACAAATTAAGTGTTTCCCAGAAGCTCAAAACAAGATAGAAGTTTCCCTAACTATGAAATGGAATGTAAACATATGGTCTTGTAGGTTACTTTATCTCTTCACTTCAAAGTAGCTCTTGGCAAGGGGGGGCCATGTAGCCCACAGAGTCCAGGGGGCCCAGAAGGGGGGAGGCCCTGTCACCGCTGCGGGGGCCTACTGTGGCCTG
>NW_008236942.1:2383-3660 GCF_000691975.1 Corvus brachyrhynchos | reverse complement strand
CCTGTAGAGCAGCTGCTGCAGGGGGGCACCGGAGGGGCCGACAGCCCTGGGAAGTCAGCTTCTAAAGCCAGCCGAGCTGTTCCAGGGGGTCAAGAGGGAGCATTCTGCTCCAGGAGGAGCTCCGGTGGGGCATGAGTCGTGCCCGTATCACCATGCATATCGTAAGTTCATTACTCTAAGTTGAGGATCGATCAGTTCCCTGGATCTGTTCTCTGGATCTGTGCCCTGGATCTGTGCCTAGGTTCATTATCGGTAGCCTTCCTAGCAGTCCCTGTCGCAGATACGTGCAGGAGTTTTGTTAACATCAAAGCCGTTCTAATTTAGGAAACAGTTACAGGGTCTTTTAACCCATAATGAAAGTTGCTCCAATGTGGAGAATGTGCTGCAATATCTTTAAGCTGCACCTACGCTCCCGGGGCACCTCCCCAGTACCAGGACACTCACAGTCCCGTGGTTCTTCGTCCAGCAAACACCAGTGACGTAACCTTATAGGCTGTGCCAGCATCTTGCTCTCCGTCAGATTGTGGTCTGCAAAAAAGTCCCCTGTCTTCGTAGCAGGGTCTGAGCTCTGCTCTCTGCCCGCAGAGTCCCCAAGTCTATGTTCCCAGTCGCTCACCTTTGGTCAGGTGTCTCTTTCTGCTTTCGTAAATTGTCCGGACTTCTAGGTTCTCACTCTCCACCTGTCTTGATTGATTGGGCTCCACCGCTGGCTGCTCTCAGGTCCGCAGTCATGATCTTATCACGTCGGGGTCACCATTTGACGGTAGACAAAAGACTGACGCTGAAGATGGTGGCAAGCATCAGCACTTTATTACAAAAACCCAGCCTTTTTAAGCAGTTAGCTGGTTATCAGTTTACATCGTTTTAAAGCATAACAAGCATAATTCAACCAACCACCATACACCATCATGTAAACACGCGATGGTCACGCAGCATGTTTTTCTACCCCGAATTCAGCTGAGTCATTACCCAGAATCCTTTTCTACTTAACCAAAGTAACAGAAATAGGCCATGATTTTACAAAGGCAACAAGGCCTTCATTTTATAAGGTTTTACCTATATGCCACAGAAAACCCTTTCTGTATTTGTTGTAATAAAAGTCTCTTTTTGGCTACTGGAAGAAGATATGGTCAAACCAGTAATATTTGTACTGACATGCAGTATATTCTTAAGCTGTAAAGTCAGGTATGGGTTGTGCATATTCTTGATAAGTTTTTTTTTAAGCTCCTCATTCCCCTGAGATTCTTGTTTAAAATTCAGTTTGTTCTTCTAATTTT
>NW_008236942.1:0-2349 GCF_000691975.1 Corvus brachyrhynchos | reverse complement strand
AATCTCACTGGTGAGGGCAAACAAAACTTAAAAAAAAATATCTGCCCATTGCAAAGAGCAGAATTAGTATTTGAATGTTCACTTCTTGAATCTTTTGGAAAATATATACTTAAATAGTTATTTAACAGGTGGAGAAAAGTCTTCTAATGGTGTTTTGCTAATTGCATTAAAGAAATTATTTCTGCATGTGTTCCAGAAAACACTCGCTTTGTTTGAATTCTGACTGATATACGGAAAAGACTCCACTACTGGAATAAGTAATAAAGTAGGTATGTTTATTTCAGCTCTGGGACGCATGGGGGATAGCTCCTCCAAAGTCATGCGTGTGTTGGGGTCTCCTCCCCCACCGTGTAGCCCTGGGAGAGGGGCCCTGAGGGGACAGACACGGGGTTTCCCTGCCCCTGGTCAGCCTTGTTCCCCATTGGTTGGTTTGTGTTTCACTGCGCGGGCAAAGGACCCTTGGTCTGGTGACTGTAACAGTTCCTGAGCACAGCCCTGGCCATGCGGCTGGAGAAATAAAGATCTCTGAAACGGCTATCAAGAATCTGTCCGTCCATATATATTTCCTTTCCACGGGACTCCTGGTTTGATATAGGCGTGTTACAGTAATCCCCACTGCAACATGTGTGCCCACAGCTGCATTCAGCTTGGTGTATATCGGGTTACAAACTCCATATTCATTAAGTTTCCCAATAGACCTATACATATTCATTACCTAGCCCTGCCTAGCCTCAGCTCGTATTATAATGAGCCCAAAAGTAATTTACATCTGTGTTGCGCTTGCGCAGTGTTGTCTGGTGGTCG
Organism: Corvus brachyrhynchos; assembly: GCF_000691975.1. Classification (NCBI taxonomy): domain Eukaryota; kingdom Metazoa; phylum Chordata; class Aves; order Passeriformes; family Corvidae; genus Corvus; species Corvus brachyrhynchos. Next base: position 1,545 of record NW_008236942.1, on the reverse strand, counting down.
TGGGCAGGGGTCTTCGGGATGAAGTAAGGGTCTTCCTCAAATGAAGTAAAGGGTCTTCCTGATTCTGAACTTTTCACCTTGCTTCCCTGCGCATGCTCTTTATGTCCCTGGCCCAAGTCCAAACTTCAAGTCTGGTTTAAGTTAGTTTTAGGTTCGAAAACAGGATCTTTGGTCAAGATTCCTTCGCCTTATCAATAGTCTTCTATCTTTTCATCCTGCTTTGGTAGGCACAATAAGTGTTGAGCAAGCTGTATGCATTGTTTTTAACAAACAGCTTCTTAGCAAATCATTTAACGTCTGCTTCCCCCTCCTCCCCCTGATTCATGACTTAAACTTGGGATGTAAGAATGTAAGAGTAAAGATAGAGGTAATTTTTTTAAAAAATTTCTCCCATACCACCTCTTCTTCCCCGCTATGATAGGATGTATTTCTAAAACTGCTGTTACCATTCTACTCTCAAATTGGTAGGCTTGATACAGTAATTATTTCATTAAATGTTATTTAGGAATTATGTAGGAGGTCAGAAAAAATTATCTATGTAGTTTATGCAGCTTTAAATTTTGTTAATTCTTTTTAAATTTTAGAGACTTGAACATTAGGGAGATTTGACCACAAGTATTGTGTTTCAGTGTGGAAGCATAACTAGCAACATTAGACATGAACAAAATTAAGGAGTCCCTAACAGATCTTGTGGAATTTTATATTAATGAACTAGAGATATGTTTTGTTGCATGTGTGTAAATTAGACAAAGAAGTACTTAAATGCTAGAAATGCATATTTACCTGTAAAAGTGATAAGACTGATCAACAGTTAACTCATGTAAGCACAGTTAACTATTGGGAGACAGCAAATGTTGATCATAAAACCTATGAAGCAGGATTCACCTTAATCTTGTCAAGATCAAAGGAACAAGAATTTACTTGAGACCAACACAGAAGCTGCTGAATCATCCTACAAAGGACTACTAATGCCCCAGAAAGAAAAGTGAAAAGTGCATTGTGATGAAGACTACTGATCTGCATCAGAAAGACCCCCGAGGAAGAAGAGGAGCCTTCCTCAGTGAGACCACCAGGACACACCACGCATGTGTGACACATATGTTAATGGTATTAATGACTTCTGAGAACTAATTTGTATAACCACTCCTATCCCAAAGAATGTGATGACTATTCATGAATTTTACCCATAATATTGTGTTGTAGGAAGTGCCGTGTGTGTGTGTTTGGAGGAGTGATCCCCCACACACCCGGCGCCGAATAAAGCAAATACCCACTTCTCTGACTCTGTCTCTGAAGTGTCTCCTGGCCCAGTTTGGGTCAATTCAAAAGTTAAATGGAAGCTCTCTCACCTTTTTAACAAAAAGATGTTTGTGGGATTTGCATCCCATCAGCAAAAGCTTTTTCAAGAGGTTTAATATATTCCTCCTGTCTTGCCTCTGATGAAACATTGTGACTGAGGGGAGAGAGAACAAATAAACTTGATATAAATTAGTCGTGTCATTTTATGGGTTTTGATGCCTTTTCTTGGTCTTAAGAGTCATACAC
>NW_008236941.1:12054-12588 GCF_000691975.1 Corvus brachyrhynchos | reverse complement strand
GGTTGGAAAACCTGATGTTGCCCATCAAGGAATTTTAGTGCACTCAGGAGTTATTGACACTGTCTTTACAAGTCAGATTTGCACTATGGTCTCCACGCAAAAACCTCCTGTAACTATTCCTGAAAAGACCTGCCTTGCTAAATTAGTGCCTTTTAAGTCTTGTGTCCCCGGGATAGAACAGCATCTCACGGAGATAGTGGCAGTGTATCTACAGGACTTCCGCCGGCCTTCTGGACTGCAGACATCTCGGACCAAAGGCCACAGATGACATGTACCCTGATCCTGCCGAACGCCCGTCTGCCCCGGATTCAGCTTCGAGGTTTGATTGATACGGGTGCTGATGTAACTATCATCTCCTTCTCTGCGTGGCCTCCCTCATGGCCTTTAGCCCTGGTGGGATCGGCCATTGCAGGATTAGGAGGATCCACACAGAGCTATCTAAGCGAACGGCCTGTGGTGATGAAGGACTCAGAGGGGCACACAGCTACAATCAGGCCTTATGTTGCTACCACTTCCCTTAACCTTTGGGGACGG
>NW_008236941.1:11219-11435 GCF_000691975.1 Corvus brachyrhynchos | reverse complement strand
TATCTCTTGTGGTGACTGACATTTGATGGTTTCAGCATGAGAGAAGGCTGCCCCACCCCAACAGTTAAAGCCTTAAGGACATATTTAGAATAAATAACTGATGCAAATTTCTCTTTAGGATTAATAGTAGAATTGTTCTCTTATCAAACAAAAAAGGAGAATTGTAGATACAAAAATGCTGCTAGCAAGGATTTTCTTGCTATTTTCTAAGTCCGT
>NW_008236941.1:4863-8340 GCF_000691975.1 Corvus brachyrhynchos | reverse complement strand
AACACCAAATTCCAGTCATTATTATCCAATCACAAGAGTAAGTAAGTTACAATTTAAGCTTACAACGGAAAATTCTCAAACCTCTCTTTTTCTTCCTACATCGACATTTCTTGTTTGCCTGCCATATCTCTCTTTTTGGTAAAGACATGTTTTCTATTTACTTATGCTCTTCTTGAGACTTATTTACTTGGTGAAAAACATGTCTTTGTTTGTAGTCACATACCTTTGTCCTACTCCTAGAAATCTCCATCCAATTCATCTCCAACCTTTGCCTTCTCAGTTACTCAGCGATCAGTGTTTCAGCAAAACATCTTTTATTCTATACCAAAACTTGCTTCCATTTCTACCTCATCCCCAGTTTCTACATTCAGAGATCTTTCTGCCAAGCCTACATACCTGTGAAACTTTCTTACCAAACTTTCATCCTCCCCAACACTACGCAAGCTTCCTCTGTTCGGGTAGCTATTAAAAGGTCATCTACATACTGCAATAGCTTCCCTTCTCCTGGTGGGGCTTCCCAGGACTCTAGGTCTTTTGCAAGTTGTTCTCCAAACAGGATGGGACTGTTCTTAATTCCTTGAGGCAACACTGTCCATGTGAGCTGAGTTTTGCGCCTACTCTTAGGGCTTTCCCATTGGAATGCAAAAATGTTCTGGCTGACTTCATGGAGAGGGAAGCAAAAGAAGGCATCTTTTAAATCTAAAATGGTAAACCAAGTTAGCTTTGGTGTTAAGCATGTTAACAGAGTGCCTTACGGGAGAGCCCTCCTGACTCTGTGCCTCTGGTATCGCTATCTGGCTTGTGTGTATGTGTGATATCCGTGCCTAAACAGCCGCGCGGGTGGAAGGGGTAAGCTTGCTAGCATGCTTTACTGCACCATCTGAGTGATGTCTTGCCAGGGATGTTTCAGGGAAAACGCAGTGAACTTCCCATCTGAAATCCATGCACTGTGATAAGTGGCCGCCCGAACTTGGACTTCTGCTAAAAAGTCACTGAAAACGTCCCTGGGGCCTCCGGGCTACCAGGGGTCGTGTTTTGGTGCTGCTGCTCCCGAGGAGAAGATCTATGTTATATTAGGCCTGTTTCGAGGGTGGCTGGGACCCCTCCAGAGACAGGAGGACGAGCCAAACACCAGAGGACCATGCTGGGAATTTCATTTGATCCCCGGAGCGCCAGAGCTGTGTAAGTGGCACTTTGTTTGGGTCCCTTTTTGCAATCTTTTGTTTTTCCTTTTCCTCTCAGTGCTGGGAAGAGTTTTCTGGGGAAGGATGGGTGGAAAATTAGCTCTTCCCCAAAAGGAGGTATATTCCCAAATTAAGAATTATCTTAAGGCAGGAAAATTCCCTTTTTCTTAGAGAAATCTGAAATGCTTTGTCCGTTGTCTGTTTGAATTTTTCCTGGGTGTGTCTAAGGCTTCTTTCCAGTCTCTGGGGTTCTGGGACAGAGTGGGGGAGAAGCTGACACTTCTCAGGCAGAGTGGAGACTCCTCTGTTGCTAGGTTTTTCCCTCCGTTAGTCGTAATTTATAAATTCGTTAAGAATTCAGAGACTGAGTCAGCAGTGCCGGGGAATCCGGGTCCCTTTGGTGATGGTATCCCTTTGTTTCTTCCCTCTCCCTGTGTTTCCCCCGCTCCGACCCCCAGGAGGAACCAGAAAGTGCAAATCACCACACGGTGCAGAGGAGCCACCAGCCCCCTGACCTTTCTGGGTCCCCCCTAGTCTCTCCTCAGGTTGGGAGTGATCACCTCACCCCAGAGAGACCCCTAACCCTCCTTCCAACCCCTCAATGTCCTGCTGTGTCGACCCTAGTTAGCTCACCAGATGGCGCCAGCCACGTGCTAGACTGCGCCATGTTGCCTCCTTCTTCTTCAAATTTGCCCATGCTTACGGTGATGCCATGAAGATTTTTTGCCTTTTCCTTTTTACCCCGTTATACCTTTTCTACAAATTCTGTATTCTTAGTACTTTTTCCTGCATTCTTGGACTTGTTTGTTCAGCTAGGAGACTAAACATTTTAGAAGCTTCGTAGGTAGAGGATAGTGTGCCCCAGACTTCAAGGTCCTCTCCAGAACACATTCTGTAAACTAAGATAGAACCATCCAGGGGAAGGTTCCTTGGGGAGGGGGGGCTCATTCAAGCCTCTCATTGGGGAATTTTTGATAGATATGCTAATTAGTAAGACCTATAATGTTATACCAGATCTTTTGGGTGTATGATTTGTGGTGTGCATTGGGGTGCATTTGACCTGGACGTGTGCACCTAAGGATCCTTAAAATAAATACCAAGGTAAAATCCCTTTTCCCCTTCTAACCGTGTATGACTCTTGATTTCAAGACCAGGAAAAGGCATCAGTTGCTGACGACCACGAAGGGACCCTAAAGACCTTGAAACTCGCAGTCTTGGGTTGGAACACATCTTGCTTTGCCCCTTTCTTTGCTGGCAAATTACAGAAGGGCTAGAGCGATGATCCAGGACTGTGACCGGGACTTCAGGACCCAGCACAAAAAGGAAGAAGCACAGAAAGGAAGGTGAGGTAAAAGGGGACCAATATTACAAATATTGTGCTAGCACTAGGGAAGGGTTGGAAAGGTTGGGGGCAGAGAAACCCATGAAAGGGGAAAGCTTAAACCTTTCCCCTGCAAACTGTGGAAAGGGAACGCCCTCCGTGGAATCCACAAGAACCCAGAGGCTGCACTCCACACAGCTGCAGGAGTAGCTCAGAGGCTTGAGAGGTTGGTTAGTTGGGACATCAGGAGGCTGTGGGTTTGAATCCTGTTGAGACCAGATTTTCGTGTGCACGCATTTACTGTTTGCTAAAACTAGTTGCTTTTTAGTATTTTAAAGTGCTGGTTTAAGTGTTTGTGTAGTAAGCTAGATAAACTGCCTGGGAAGTCGGAATTCTGAGGCCGGATTGCAGGCTGAATTCTGGAAGTAAAAGCTTCCCTCTGGCAGAGCTTTTCTGTCTGTGAGCAAACACGAGTGGTGTTTTTTCAGATGAAAATGAAAAAAATCCCTCCTAACAGCCCATTAGAATTGATAATAAAACACTGGAAATTGCTGACAGGGTGAAAAACTACTTTGGACATCTGAGAATTGATCAGACTGTCCACACGGGTTTGGCCGACTTTAAAATTAAGTCAAGGAAATTGGCCTCGCTATGGGAGTTTGGAAAATAACATCATTACTGACCTGATGGTAGAATTGAGATCATTACGTAGGTTTGATGAACTAAGATATGCAGCACTTTTTACTATGTATCTGAATAGGGAAGAAGCATATGTGGTAGACAAAAGTAATATGGAAATGACTTTGAGGAGGAGAAAGGGAAAGAAAAAGCCGCAGCAAGCTGACTCGTATACTAATACGGACAGGGAGATTGATATGACAGATACAGATATGGTAGCACCAGCTTTGCGCAATGGGGAGGGGTCTCCCCTCCCTGTCCAACCGCCGGGGCAGCCCGCACAAGTGGGGGTGC
>NW_008236941.1:2038-4616 GCF_000691975.1 Corvus brachyrhynchos | reverse complement strand
CCCATCGCCCCTGGACTTTTCCAGAGGCAGAGACGGGGAAGGGGGTGGGGAGGGGAAGGGGCGGGCTGGCTGCCTTTCACCGAGTTCCCCGAACACAGAAGTGAAGGCAGAAATGGGCAAGGGCAGTTCCAAGTGCACTCGCCAGTGCAGCGAACTGCAAGTTTCCGAGCCAGAGACAGGAGGAGATGGTCGCTCTCCCCACCCTGCGGTGCGGCCAGTGTTAAAGGTGAGGGCAGACGGGATGGCCCCGACCCAGGCGCCTCTTGCGGAGCTAGAGACAGGAGAAGCTGCTTGCAGGCCCTGCCTTCCTGCTCCTCCACCGCCGTAAAAAGCAAGGCAGTCCCTGATCAACATTCGGCTGAGACAATCTTTAATACCAATGAAGCAGTTTCAATCAAAAGCGAATGAGATGATTCGGATACAGATGGTTCTGGTGGGGACGGTGGTAGAAAAAAGGGGAAGATAGTCCAAGAAGCCATGAAAGCAGTCAGTCCCATCGCTAAACACACAAGGTCAAAAGCAGATAAAGGGGGGAGGGAAGGACCTGTATTTGAAGTACCTCTGAGACAGGCTGTGGGAAATCAAGGGGTGATTTATATAAAGACACTATTCTCCCTCGGAAAACTACAGTAGAGGAAAAACTCTAATACATTGGATAACACAGAGAAAGAAATGGTCAACAAAGCTGCTATATTTGCTATAGAAACTAAGATTGCAGCTGGGAATCTCCATGGGTCAGTTAATGATATTTATCCCCTAGCAAACCCTGGCTGGGATCCCAATGTCCCAGAACAGATGGAAAAGCTGAAGCGATACCAGAAATGAGTGGTTGTTGGGTTAACAACATATTGTGTGTTAAATACTTTAAAAGGTAAACTGAGTCAAGACACTGTGGATGTGATTGGAGCTACAGGGGTAAGTGAAACAAGGCCTTTTCTCCAACTCATTTATTGGAAAAATTGGAAGCAGAAATTAAGTTTTCAAAGGAAGGGGGAGTGAAAGTTATAACCCCAGAATCTAAAATTATCGAAGCAGCTGCTATACTTGTACAGGAATGCCATGGAAAAATTCCCAAAGAAGTTGAAGAGGCTGTCATTCAAATAGTGTGGGCCGATGATTCTCCTGGGAGATCCAAAAAAGCTGAACCTGTGAGTACCACACTCAAAGCAGGGGCTACTTCAGTAAGACAAAGACAATATCCTCTGAAATTAAAAGCTCATAAGGGATTGGTACCTGTGATTGAAAAGTCTCTCAAATTTGCGTTGTTAGTAGAATGTGAATCCAGGTACAACACACCAATCTTGCCAGTAAAGAAAGCTGATGGTAAAAGCTACAGGTTGGTACAGGATTTGAGGGAAATCAACAAGATAACACAGGACATACACCCAGTGGTAGCAAATCCTTACACACTTTTGACAACACTAACAAATGAATTAGGGTGGTTCACTGTTTTAGATCTCAAGGATGCCTTTTTCTGCATTCCTGTGCATAAGAATAGCCAAGAACTCTTTGCTTTTGAGTGGGAGAATCCAGAAACAGGGAGGAAGACCCAGCTCACCTGGACAGTTTTACCACAAGGATTCAAAAACAGCCCGACCATATTCGGAAACCAGCTGGCAAAGGAGCTTGAGGACTGGAGGAAACAAGAACCAGGGGGAGTGGTTCTCCAGTATGTTGATGACATCTTGATAGCAGCCAAGACACGAGATGACTGCATCGAGCTCACTGTAAGTCTGTTGAACTTTTTAAGCCAAAGTGGGTATGGGGTCTCAAATGAGAAGGCACAGGTTGCCAGGGAAACAGTAGTATACCTGGGCCTGGAAATTTTCCATGGACATCGACAACTCAGCAGAGAACGGAAGGAAGCCATCTGTCGACTTCCAGAGCCCCATAGCATAAAGGAGATGCAGGCCTTCCTGGGGATGGTAGGTTGGTGTTGCCTGTGGATATCAAACTATGGATTACTGGTAAGACCTCTGTAGGAGGCCCTTAAAGCAGCTGAAAAGGGGACAATCGTGGACAGAGAATGCCAGGGCTGCATTTAAACAGCTGAAACATTCCTTGATGTCAGCCCCAGCTCTGGGGCTGCTGGACCTGACTAAACCTTTTGAACTCTTTACACATGAGCGACTGAATGTTGCTCTGGGGGTACTGGCACAGCACCTTGGAGACCAGCGAAGAGCTGTGGCCTATTTTTCAAAACAACTAGACAATGTAGCCCAGGGTTGGCCAGGATGCTTGAAAGCTGTGGCAGCAACAGTCCGTCTGATACAGGAGGCCCGTAAATTCACCCTTGGGCAGCACATTGTCGTGTATGTACCCCATGCAGTGATAAATGGGCTGGAGAAAAAAGGAGGGACGCTGGCTATCCCCTAGCAGAATGCTCAAATACCAATCTGTATTGTTAGAACAGGATGATGTTACTCTAAAGACAACTTGTGCGGTAAACCCTGCAATGTTTTTATCATCCACGTTACTTAACAGTGTTCCTGAGCATGATTGTTTGCAGACAATAGAGGAAACTTATTCCAGCAGACCAGACCTGAAAGATGTTCCTTTGAAAGATCCAGACTGGGAA
>NW_008236941.1:0-785 GCF_000691975.1 Corvus brachyrhynchos | reverse complement strand
AACCAATGAGAGTGGGCCCCCCCTCCCCATCCATTCCAGCCTGGAGACTGGGTCTACATCAAGTGGTGGGACAGCAACCTCTTGCAAGCCAAGTGGAAGGGACCATTCCAAGTTTTGCTGACCACTTTTACTGCGGTCAAGGTTGCTAGCAAGGGACCATGGATTCACTACTCCAGGGTGAAGAAAGCTTCTGCTTCTAAAACTACCAAGAAGACAGAGACTAATACAAATCAGAAAGATGCAGTCTAAACTGTTTTTTACATGTTTGCTGTTTGCCCAACTGGTAATCATGGTTCAGGGTTCACCCCATGATTTGCATAGGACTGTGGTCCAAAATGTGTCCAAAATTCTTAATAAGAGCGATTGCTGGATCTGTACTCAGTTACTACCTCTAGATGGGAGGGGTCACCAGCCAATGACTGGCATTTTAATAGAAGAGAAACACACTGAAATGTGGGAACCAATTAATAGCACTCTTCTGCCCCCCATACCCCTGAGTGGCCTGGTAGAGCGTGCAAACTATAAGGTTCCTTGTGCAATTGTAAACGCCACAGGAAAATGCGTTCTCCTATCATATTGTCATAAGACCCATTTCAGGTAATAATAGACCCAAGAATTGCGGCAAATATGAAATGGACAGGGTGGAGACAGGCTCAGCCATTTGGGACAGGGTTCTATTGGATATGTGGTGATAAGGCCTGGAAAGTTATGCCCGTGAACAAAGACCAAGCTTGTGCCATTCGGGCTGTAGTCCTATTACTGCAACCCTAGGGTATATCACCGTG
>NW_008236940.1:435160-436447 GCF_000691975.1 Corvus brachyrhynchos | reverse complement strand
ACATCTACCCCTACTTTCCCCTACAGACTTTAACTCTATTCCTTCTCCTAGTTTTGCTCCTCCAATCCTTGGGGCAGCAGCTACAATGGCCCCTCAGTCAGGAGCCTCCTGGCCCTCCAGCAGATCGACACTGCCACTGAGCTTGGTGTCGTCTGCCAAATGACTGAGGGTGCCCTCGATCGTCTTGTCCAGGCCGTTGATGAAAATGTCGATGCCATAGTCAGGGTTTTGGCTACTCAGACCAGAACCCTGACTTGCTTTTGGCATTTGCTTTGCCACATCTGGTTTACTGTTAAGGTCCATGTCACAAAGAAGGGATAACAGGGTCCTTGACTGGGACCTTGCCAGGGTGGTGAAGGGGCCTTTAAAGCACATTGGTTGGGGAAGGGCACTGATCCATCCCAAGCCTGCCAGTCAGGTGCCAACACCACCCTCCTGAAGGGGACGGCCGCAGCACGGGGACAGCTGCAGCTGAGCGCAGGCCTTGCAGACGCTCGCACGTGCACCTGTCCCACTCCAGCAACTTCCTCCCACCAAATGGCCCCCATTTCCCTGCAAGCTCTCCCTGCATCTTCCATTCAGTACAGACCTCCTTCCTCTGACTCTGTGCCCGTGCCCATGTAGAACACCAGTGTGTGTCCACATCATGTGGATACATCTGGGCTGCCTCCAGCTGATCCAGCTTGAGAGTCCCAGCTCTCTGCCTATGGCTTGCATGGGGGTCCACTGAGCCCTTCTCTTCTTCAGTCCTCCTGGTTAGGTCTGTGTCTTCTGACCATAAGTCACTTGGGACACACACTGAGGCGCTCTCTTCTGCAGCACTCCAGCTCAGATTTAAGTCTGCTGCCCACTCCGTGGACAGCCCTGGCATGCTGCAGACAGACGTGAGCTCCTTGGAGAGGGACCCCTCCCCAGCTGGTGACACTGACGGGAATGGCTCTGCTTCTGCCCCTGCCCCCTGCCCACCAAGATCTTCCAGCTCCTTTGGCGAGGGCCTGCGGGGGCAGCGCTCAGGAATCGGTTCCGGAGTTGAGGCCTTTTCCCTGCTATGAGGGGCTCTGCTGGGCAGAGCTGGGCCGTGGCCCGTGGCTGTCCCGTGCTCTGCCCATGCCTCGCGTGGCCTCACAGGGGGCCTCTCTTCTCCACGACGCTGGCTTGGCTCTGTTCCACGTTCTTCTTGGGACAGCTCTTTGGGGCTGTCCACTTCCCAGCCTTCCTCCAGCTTGGAGAAGGGCTGCTCCTCACCGTCTGCTATTGGCAGGGGGGGGGGAGCGCGCGGCGCGCCGC
>NW_008236940.1:434364-434926 GCF_000691975.1 Corvus brachyrhynchos | reverse complement strand
GCGTGGCATCCAAAGGGCTGCCCTGGCACAGCAGCTCCCTCCGTGCCCGCAAGCCCGGCCCGGGCCCCGAGGCAGCTGCGTGCTGCCCCATCCCTCAGCTTCTGCCTCTGGAATATCAGCCACCTTTTCTTTGGTTGGACGTCCATGGCGTTCTTCTCCACTGAAGCCATCTCTGTCACGCAATGACGCTGTGCTATCCCGGGAGATGCTGTCTCCTGCCGGAGCTGCTCTCCTGGGAGTGCGCACCCCGGGGCTCTTTGCCCCCTTTGATACCCTCCTGCTCAGGGCGCGGCCCCGGCGTCACAAGGGGCTCTGGGCACACGCAGCCCCACGGCACAAAGGACTCTGGAACGCTGCTGGCCCCACAGGAGAATGTTGACATAGCTCCAATTTAAACAGGGAAGTTACAAGAGGATATAATGGTGAACACCCCAGTTTAGGAGGGTAGGTTTAGATGGGATACTGGGAAGGAATTGTTCCCTGTGAGGGTGGGGAGGCCCTGGCACAGGGTGCCCAGAGCAGCTGTGGCTGGCCCCGGGTCCCTGGGATTGTCCAAGGCCCA
>NW_008236940.1:398458-434335 GCF_000691975.1 Corvus brachyrhynchos | reverse complement strand
TGGAAGGTGTCCCTGCCCATGGCAGGGGTGGCACTGGATGGGCTTTGAGGTCCCTTCCAATTCAAACTGCTCTGTGATTCTGCAGTTGTCCGATGGCATCAGAAAGAATGAAGGTATTCAGGATTCTTGGGGATATTAATGCTATTTTTATCCTGTGCTACAGACTGTAAGATCTTCACTGTTCATAAAATCTTTACAGTATTTATTATACACATCTATTGTCAGCAGATGAATTTTAGTGTTTGTAATTCCATCTGTTACTCACTTCCCTTGCTACTAGGATTATTTCCCAGGAATAAAGAGTCTTAGGGTAAATATCTGTCTTCAGATTTTCAATATCTTCTGGCTTTAGACAGTATTTTTTAACTCTGTCACTTTTGCTTTACAGAGACTTCAAAGAAATTGGCATTTGCAGAGGTTAAAAGAGGCCCAGGCACAGACGTACAGTTCAGGCATCACGCAGAAGGCAGACACAGGTCAGGCTGTCCTACCGAGAAAGGAGTTCACTACCAGAGCCTTCAGCAGAACAGCTCTTGGGCAGTGAACATTCATGTGCCCTTTTACATTCTTTTAAGATTTAGGCTATTTTTCCTACTGAGGAGTCTCCAAAGGATATTTTCTCCATGTCTGAGTTAGTTTGCATTCGATGTTGACAAGATACAAAATCAAATGTTAATGTACAGGTAATGACTGAGAAATTGCATGTTTGCACTAATGGATTGCTGTTCATTAACACACTCCAAGCACAAATCCTCATCAATCCCTGCACATTCACCACGGCTGCTCTGCTGATTCCCAAATGGATTGCTTTACCAGAGAAAAACATTATCCTGTATGCCATGGTCATGTTTGCATGTTGAAAGGCTGATCAGGAGGTCTCCTGTCAAACCAGAGGCTTAGAGGGGGAGGGTTTTGTTTGTTTTACTTGTGTTTCTGGCAAATTGCTTGCAGGTTTGAAACTGATATCAAATTTTGTCTTCATCTTGATGAAGTCTTCCCATCTGAACATTAATACAAATTGCAGTTTGTTTACAACTGTTTATTCTAAACCGAAGCATTCTGATTCACCATTCTAAGAGAGAAATTTAAACCCAAAAAACCCAAGTCTATTTAAAAAACTTATTTAAAAATACTTATTTATATTTTTTCTTGATTTATCTCTGCACTGCTAACATCTTCCTTTTCCAAGGACCAAATGGCTGCTGATTTCCACCCCAACATGGATGCAACTGTGTTTAAAATACCAAGTTCATTGCTGACTCACTGTGGACAGATGAAATAACCAAAACCTGGATGTGGGCAACAGTCTGATAGCTGGGGAGGGGGGAAGGAACCTTATTATGTTGTAGGCAGATGAGTGAGGAACGCTGAAGTCCTGTTTGAACAGGGTTCCATGGGTTACAATGTTAGCAAGATACCAAACAAGCAATTAAAGACATTTGTGAATATTCTAGTTAATAAATGTATATGCCAAGAGTAATCTGTCACATTGTGAAAAATGACCCTATTTCCTGCCAAGTTACCAGTTGTGTGTGTGCTTCCCTGTGTGTTACACACACACACACACCTTTCATCATCGGTGTTACAACTCCCGCAATGGGTCTTTTTCACTGCCATTTAAGAAGCCAAGTAAAGAGCATTTCTTGAACTCCCAGTGCTCTTCCTGCTGTGCATACCTGAGTTTACAGACTCTGATGAAAAGCCAAAGCTTGCAACCAGTTTTGATATTCATGTAAGACAGTGTCTTGGGGTGACTTTATGATGTGTATCCCATATTGCTGCCCTATGCCCAGAAATTAATTTTTGTGCCTTTCTATGCCTTTAAACTGAGCCTGAGAGGGGGAAGGAAAACCTGAGCAAAACTTTTTCAAAGCAGTTTGCAGCTTGTTCAAGGTCACACAGAGATAGTTTGTTTCCCAACTGCGGCAGGGGAGGGAGGAGGCATCCGGGCTTGCTGCTTTCCAGTCAGCTTTTGGCCAGTTGTTCAGCTGCTTTTTCTCCAGAGAGAGCCTGAGAGTTGGACTTTTGGTTTTCCTTCCCTGCAATTTCGGATTTTCTCCCTTTTCTGCTGGACTGCTTCAATATCAGAACACATCAGGAGGACTTTCCACCGAGCACAGAGGGCCTGGCCCTGGGCCAAGCCCCAGCTCCCAGGAGACCAAAGGGAGGACTCGAACACTTTCCCAGGTTTTTCTCCACACTGAGAGATTTTATTATTTAGCATTATTATCCTTTAACAGTGTGTTTGCTAAATAAATAGTTTTTATCTCCTTTACTTTCCTTTGAGGAAAATTTATTTTCCCCAAACCTGGTGGGGGAGGGCTGGTTGTGACCTGCCTTCTCTCAGAGGATATAGTTCTAAATTTGGCCAAACCAGAACAGCAAGCTATCTTGCTAACAATGGAATGTTTCTTTTTGATTTGAACCCACAAATCTGTACATTTCTGATTTGATTCCCTTAATTTCTGAAGCTGCTTATCCCAATGTGACATGTCTTCTATTTAATTCCACTAGTTTTTACTTGCACAGTAGTAACTGTGAGTTGTTTATATGTGCTTACAACATGTTTTTTTACTCTGCAGCAGTTTTTATGTGGGTGTTACTGAAGGACCTGCTCAGAGGAAGATGCCCCAGGGAGTTCTGAAGAAATGTGTCCATGAGAGCAGGACAAAGAAAGAAATGGAAAAAGCACAAAAACCATCAGTGGTGTTTTGTTGCTGATTTTTGGTTTTTATTTTGTAGGATTTGTTTTGGGGGTTTTGTCTGGATTTTTTTTTTTGTTTGTTTGTTTTTTGGGTTTTTTTTTTAATCTTGAGCTGGAATTGGACACAATGAAAATGAAGAATTTTCATTTACTAGTTATTGAACTCTTTGAGAGGAGACGCAATCTGGTGTTTGAGTTATATTTAGCCTGTGTCAGTACTGATGGTCTGCATCACCAGAGCATGTGATTCCATGCAAAAGCAGCTCACTCAGGGGACAGGAGGCAGAAGGTGGAGAGTGTTTGCAGGACGAGGATCTCTGCATTCCTCATGCCAACTTTGCTCTTTCTTCAAAGAGCAAATAACGGGACTGCAGACAGCAAAACAAATGAGTGAAGAGAGAAGGAGACAGATGGTAAAGCATTTTTAGTACTAAAGATGGGGAGCTTCTAGAAATGCCACTTGCAGTGTGAATCACCACCTTCTTACATATATTTGCTTTATTTTAGGGGAAAATAAAGAAATCCTCCATTTCATACCGTTTAAATCTAAATAATTGTTAGGTGGAGATTAATTCATGAGTGTAGTAGATCAATCCCTTTCTTTTAGTCCCATACATTTGAAGTATCTACTGTGAGAGACCATGACTGATTTTACTGGGATTTTTGTGGAAGTCAGGTACATAATCACCTTTGAAGGTGTGGACTTCAGGACCCCACTCTGTACAAACACAGTTACCAATGCAAATATTGTTCATGCAAGTATTGCCTAGATTTTCTAAAATGTGTGATGGGCAGGAATGAAGAAAACACTACTCAGACAGTCTGAGAAATGCTTATATCTCATGAATTAATAACCTAGTGAGAAAAAAAGACACTTTAAAACCCTTTTTCAATCCAAGGAACATTAGAAATGCTGGTACTGTTTTTTACAGGGGAGACAGGTGTTTATTTCCTACATTTTAGTTGTATGCCTTTTTAACTTAACATTTTACTTACCACATTTTCTCCCAGACGAGAGCACAGAAGGTTTTCTTTAAATGTTATAATCACAAAGAAAACAAGTTCTGTCTATTTTTATTACATATAAAATACATAGATATTGATAGAGGCCACAAATTCTTTCTCTGGCGTGCATTTGTTTCCATGCAATTTTATATATTCTGCACATCTATATCCAGCTCTGGGCCTGTAGTGACAAGACTGGAGCAACTCTTTTGACCCAAAAGAAGGTAAATTTGGATTTGTATAGAGACTACATTTTTTATTATGATGCTGTGGAGACCGTGGCACAGGTTACCCAGAGAAGGCAGCCCCAGGGCTGCTCCTGGATCCCTGGAAGTGGCCCTGGAAGGCCAGGTTGGATGGAGCTTGGAGCACCCAGGCCTAGTGGAAGCTGTCCCTGCCCATGGCAGCTCCGGGTTTTGGAATGAGATGATCTTTAAAGGTCCTTTCCAACCCAAACCAGTCTTAGGTGCTATGATTCCTACACGCACGCTGTGGGTGTATGTACTTACACAAATTCATCACTGAATGCGTGACCAAATATTTGCAATAATGTCAATAAAAACTAAATCCAGGTATTTCTGTTGCTCCTTAGAACAGAATCACATGGTTACTGTCTGCTCAGAGTAGGTAGGGAATTTGATTTTGGTAAATTGAATGTGGGCATGCTTTCAAGTAATACAGTTATTAGAATCAATATTTCTTTTCTCCATACATTCAGATAGGGAAAAAAAAAATCCTAGTTCTTGAAGACAACACCAAAGTATAGGGACTACAGAGAAAAAAAAGCTCTCTGGAAACCTTCTGATAAAATGTCTCCAACTCATTTTCATAAAAAAGATTTGTTATATCTAATTTATTAAACTGTCTGCTTAGATATTCTCAGAGCACCTGAAAAGCAGGGGCTGTTTTTTGAAGATTAAAGGACTCCGTTTAATTCTAAACCATTTTTTTCCTCTACTGTGATGCAATCCTTTGAGGAGTGTGGTGTTTCCATTTGATGGCTGCATCAACTCCAGCATCCCAATTACACCATTAATTGATTTTACCTGTTTTTGCACAAGGAGAATCAACTTCCAAACTAATCACTATGAGCTTGCTAAATGGGCAGCTGGAATTTGCAGTGCACAATGTGTAAGACAGACACTGATGCTTCTCATAGTTCTTAAAGAGAAAACAGGGGTTTGCTTGATTCTCTGCAGTTTCTGAACATCAAGTTTCACCTGAAGATAGAGGGAATATCCAGGATCAAGTTACTTGGTGTCAAAGGCTGTCTCAAGCTTTTGGACTTCATCTCTACACTGGCACATGGAGATCCTGGAATTAGTTTCGTTATGGGCAGTAGGCTGATGGGAGTAGCTTTATGGAAGTTAACTCACTGTTAATTCCAGAATATTGGGTAGTTTTAGTGGCTCTGAGTAATGGCCTTTTACTGCTGTTTTATTTTCTCAGAGAGTTTTGATCATTGCTAAGCCTGGACTGAAACATGAGCTTAGCTCCACACATGATAAACAAACCTCTTGTCATTCAGTCATGAAAAAATACAGTCTTTTTTCCTATGAAAAAAATATGAGGATAAAATTGGAGCCTGTTGAAGACAGTAACCAAACTCTTCTTGGCAGCACTGAGGGCAGGATTTGATTCACTGTCTTGATTCTTCTCTGTAACGGCACAGCAAATTCTTAGACCTGTTACCAAACGTTCACAGAAGAAGATGTCTGGTGGCTTGACAGTACGTGGAGTCATACAAATTCCTGTTCTTTTTCAAATCCAGAACTAAAAGCATCTTCTGTCAAATCTCAGTAACATGGTAATAATAGGAAGTGCTACTCTGCGTAGACAGAACCCTCTGAGGCAAAAGGAGCTTATAGAAAGTTAAGGATACCCACTTTGTAGGCAGTCCTTTCTTTTTTGGAGAAATATTGGAAAGGGCAAAATTTTCCAGGAAAGCAATAAAGATCCAAGAAGCCAACTTCCCAGAAATTCCCCACGTAAATCACTCCTTAATAAGTTCAAGAGCAACATTCCTCCCTTTGGTGAAGCTTTACAATATCCCCAGACTTGTTCCCGTATTCCCTGCACACTCAGTGCTCCAATGTTCAGAGCTGTGGCAAACAGTGACAACAAGAAAGCAGCAGCAGCCCTTTATAGATGGTTTTCTGACATGAAGCAAATGCAATTCAATGCTGACAAATGCATGGTGTAGGAGCTTGGTTGCCAATAGAATAACAAATAGAAAAAGAATTAAGTGTACCAGCCTGAGAGGGCTGAAAATCATCTTAGCATGTACAGACACGCAAAGGCTTCACAACCCCTTTGCCCTCTTCTTGCTGTGTCTAGTGTCAATCTTTTTTATTATTATTTGGCTTTGTCCTCTTAGAAAAGGCTTTGACTTTATTAGTTTGCTTGTTTGTTTGTTTGTCTGTGTGTCCCCTGTGCCCTCTCCCGTTCAGGACTGGGTGAGCACAGGTGACACCAGGCTCAGAGCCGGCTGTAACCCCACGCACCACCAACACTGAGCATGGCTTTGATGCACTCTCACTCCCAAGGCTGGCTTACACATGGCCTCACCGCAGCCTGTGCTCCTCTTATTTACACTGGCACCATAAGAGTGTGGTCATTCACAAATACCAGTATATTTGCATTTTTTTCAAATTCATCCTGCATTTTCAAAGCCGAGCTGGTTTTGTGCTCACGTGTTACCACAAGGATTGCATTTCCTTAACCACGTCCTCCCCTGCCAGGCTCTTCTGCTTTGCAATCTTATCAATACATCAGTCAACATAAAACTATCAGAGAAGCAGGTCCGTAAAATACTTTATACATAATTCTTCCAATAAATAATTTTCAATACTGTAGAAGGATGAATCACTGCAAAAAGGAACTAGAAATTTAAAAAGAGACACACCTCTCTAGACTACAGTCTAGTGAACTCTGAGGTGTGTAAAACTGTGTGTCAACTAATGCTACCCTGATAGGAAATACTGGCCTTAATAAAGATAATCCAACTAAATAAATACTATTGTTAGGATATCCACGTGTTGACAGCGAATCTGAATCATGGGAATGTTTTGGCTGATACAAATTTTTAGGAGGCAAGGCTTGCCTTTCTAATATGTAGTTTGTCTGCAAATAATTTGCATGCTGCAAATGCTAAGGAAAGCCAAATAATAGTTCTTTAATTAACCTGCAAATAATCTTCTTTAATTAAAATTATTTATTGAAATCTGAAATGCAAACTGTAATCTTGTATAGTTCTTTTTTATATATTTTATTTTATTTTATTTTATTTTATTTTATTTTATTTTATTCCCTTAATGTATTTTTTTCCATGGGAAGAATTCCACCCATCAGACTGTGTGGTACAGCTAGAAAAAAAAAAAATGTGTAAAATACACATGTAAAAACATGTGTATTTTAGTATAGGTCCAGCATGGATTTTGTGTAAAAACAAGAAAGTGGAATTCTTTAATCCGCTGCATTAGTCTTCATTGTGAAATTATAACTTTGATGGCATTTTTGTTCATTATTCAATAATGATGAACTCTGTCAGATTTATCTAATACTTACATGATAATAATAGCACATCATTGCTTTAAATAGAGGAAATGCTTTGGAAGAAAAAGCCATTCCAGAAGGAAAGTGGGGGGTTTAGCAGAGAAGTTCAAGATGCCCAAACGTGACAGATCAGGGCATTATGTAACTGGAAGCTTGATGAATGTATTAATATATTTGTAAATTATCACAGAATGCTTTGGGGTGGAAGGGACCCTAAAGCCCATCCAGTTCCACCCCTGCCACGGGCAGGGACACCTTCCACTAGCCCAGGCTGCTCCAAGCCCCGTCCAACCTGGCCTTGGACACTTGCAGGGATCCAGGGGCAGCCACAGCTTCTCTGGGCACCCTGTGCCAGGGCCTGCCCACCCTCCCAGGGAAAGATTTCTTCCCAATAGCCTCCTTCCCATCCCTACTCTCTGTTTGAAGGCATTCCTCCCTGTCTTTCATAAATAAACATTTCCTCATCACTATTAACATCCTCTGTTTCGTCTGTGTCAGGGTTGTGATCTTTACTAATTCAATAACGGTAATTTACTAATACAAGTGATTTTTCTTGCAAGTCGTTATTACAAACATCAACAAGGTTAGATAGTTTGGGAATGAGTGACTGAAACACTTTGTGTCTTCAAATAATGAAATTTTAGGTGTCAAAACACAAATTTGGAGACAAGTGCTGAGAGAAGCAGCACTACTATTATATATATCACAAGCAAAGAACCATAAAAGGTAATAACTATTTATGTCTGGTTTTAATCTGGTTTTAGCTCCCAGCCGATCCAAGAACAACTAAAATTTGCACTGTTATGCAATGATTAGCACTCTGAAGAACCATTTCTTTATAAAGTACAAATTTGTGAACGATATTACCACAGGGTTATTTTAATTTTCAGAGAAATTCACTCTTTTGGGTCTTTGCTTCACTTAATTTCTGATGCTCACCTGCATTCTCAGTGAACACTTTTCAAAATCAACCCTCATGTGCTGATGTTTGTCAGTAATAATTAAACCCCTGGAGAAGTGATCTCTAGAATTATTTATATTTCCCAAAAAAATCAAGAAGAAAGGCTGTTGTGTTTTTCAGCTTGCTGTTATGATTCTTTTTATACTATTTTCCCTCTTTTCAGGCTAATTTTGTTGTGATGCAAAACCTGCCTTTTAGGCAGTAATTGTCATTAGTGAATGTCTGTAGTCTTCTGGATTTGCAAACCCAAAATGCAAATTTAAAGAGCATGACTAAGAATATTCTTTCCAAAGACGCCATCATTAATTGATGAACAGAAGTTTTACAAATGGAATTAAATGCACTATTTAGCTGTCTGTACTTGAGGAAAACATCTCTCAGCTTTTAATTATTTTGGGGGCAATTATTAAATACATTACAGCAACAATATTATGGGAAGAATCAGTAACAGAGAGTTAAAATCTTAATTATTGATGTCGTGTGACAACAGTTTTTCAAATGGGTCATTGCAGCCACGGAACAAAGCTCTTTATTTAAAGAAGAGACATTTGGGGAAAAGAGGGTGGTGGTGGGGGGAACAACCCCACCAGATCTGACTAAAACCACAATTTTAGAGTCACTGGAATGAATCAGAATTTCATAGATTTGGCATCAAATATGCTGAAGTTAACACAGATGGTTTCTTGAGCAAGAAACTTCACTCGCAGTTTGGATCATGGTTGATTTCTGGTTTTGTAAAGGTTTTCCAAACTATTTGAATTAAAGCTCCAGTATAACTAGAAGGAGGTGATTTCAAAGAAACAGCAGTGAGGTATAGGATGGAACAGTGTGAGGAATTCTTCTTCCATAGGGCATTTCCCAAAATCTAGGGAACACCCGGCTTGCTTGAGGAAAAAACAACAAGAAAACCCAAAAAATGACAGAGGAGGGAAAGCAAGGGAAATGCCACTGGGAGCAATTTCTTACTTGGAGCACTAAGAACACCAGAAAATCCTTGGATTTCTAAAGCTGCTGGAGGAACATTTAAACATGAAAAAAGCCCTGTAATTTAAGGACCCTGAATTCACCTTTTGGACTTCAGATGGCTCCCCTCTGCCATCTCTCCAGCCTGTCCAGGTCCTTCTGAAAGGCAGCACTATGCTTCCTTCAGCACCTCCAAAGGTAATGACCATTTTCAAGACTTTCTTTTGGGCTACATTAAATCCCATTTAACGTTCTGCTTCAAAGAAAGGATTATGAAACTGGAAGAAGAGAAGACATTTAAATATCACTTCGGGCTTGAACAGAAATACCCATGTGGAAAGTGGTACAGCAAGTCTTTCCAACAGACTTTATTCCCACCCCACAGCCTACAGCAAAGTGAAATACATCAGGACTAACAAAAACAAAATGCAAAGTAGAGATCTGGGAGTAAAAGAATACTGTGTAAAGAAAAGGTAACACATCATACACATGGGAGAAAAAGCACTACTTGAAATTAAAAAGGAAAAGTGAAGTCAGAAATCAAAATTACCATGAAATATTGGCAACGAAAGGAAAATATTTAATTTTCTGGTTGCAAAGAGACAGCTGAGAACTTTACTTGCAAATAGTTCCATATCCAGACTCAAAATCCAGTTAAATTTTCCTGCATGTTTTTAGTGGCACTTTGTCACAAGGAGTAGGAGCAGTGTGAGATTCTTAATGTCTGTCTGGAGCAAGAAAGGAAACATCCCAGATAAAGCAGATAGAAAGGACGCTGAATTAAAAGCTATATATTTACAGTATTTATAAACACATAGCAATGGATGATCAGAAAAAGAAGGACTTAACAAAATTTGTAAATTCCTTTAGTAATATGACTCTAAAAACCTGAGAAACTTTGCATTTTATGATTGGCTGGTTTTGTATCTTCATTCAAAAGCAGCTATTTAAAAACGTTAAAATGCAAATTATGTAACACCTGGAATTAGCATTTGGCTAATTAATTAATTAGTAGTTTGAGAGGGTCAATATTTTTTTAAATTACATTTCAGTCCTCAGAATAATTCTGTTTTGGTTTGAACAAAATCTATCTTTTTCTGGTGTGATGTCTGAATTAAAAAACCTGTCAGATATTCTTCCATGCTGGAGATGAGGGATTTTTACTCTTTGGAAGGTAAGATTTTTCAGGAACAATTTCCTGATGGTCTTTCTTTTAAAGGAACTGTTTTTCCATCATGTGAAATGATGCAGGAGACAGCAGGCTTGACATTCCTTCTCTTTCATTCATTTTTCAATTTCATTATGTTTGAAGACTGAAAGAGTTCCATGTAATAAATAGTTCAGATATCAGTTATTAATATTTTTACGGGATCACAGAATATCCTGAATTGTCAGGGACCCACAGAGATCACTGAGTCCAACTTTTGGCCCTGCACAGAACCCCAACAGTCCCACCCTGTGCCATTTCAATCTATGTCTTGGAAATAAAATCCGGTGTGAGTGTAAATCTGAGTTTAATACATGTCTGTAGTAAGGCATTAGAAAGAGCTAAGATGGATGTCCACAAGGGAGAAAGTTCTTTGGCTTAAAAGGTTTAATGAAGGATTGTTGCTCTTTTTAACAAGATACATAGAAGGAAAGAGGCGTGTTCATTTTCAAATGCATGATTTGTAGAAAACATTTCTTTTGTTCTCTTCTTCTCACTACTGCTTGCAGATATTTATTGTATTTGTAGCAGTAAATGTGTCAAGCATGTAGGTACAGGCCGTGACAAATTGCACAAGTTTTGCATCTAGATCTTGCCCCTAGGTGAACAAACCTTAGGACTTTCTTGTTAAAGAAAAAAATATTAGTGAAAACTCACTTTTTCTAGATTTCTGGTGGTATTTGTCAAAGTGGTAAGAATTCACAGGAGAAGCATGGCAGGTGTAGTCTTAACATTTCGTGAATTAACACAAACTTTTCCAGTAGCCTGTTAAAAGTGAATACAGAACAGGACTTCTTAAGCTGCAAAAAGCTACTAAGAAATTTAAAAAAAAAAAAAAAAAATTCTATCCTGGAATATATTCTGTTCCATAAATCAATCTATTGCCTTTCTTTATTTTGGCCAATAATGTCACTCCAGAGCCTGGGACTCTCCACTGACAAATCCTGTAAAACCTCAATTAAATCCCAAAATTTTAAAAATAAATTTAAAAAAAAACAAAAAAAAAAAAGGAGAGAGCTGAAGAAGCAAAAAGAAGCAACTTGCAGTATGTTAGGGAGGGCCAGGAGCTGGACTTTGATGATCCTTGTGGGTGCCTTCCAAGCCAGAATATTCTGTGATTCTGTGAAGGAATGATCTTTATGCACTAGAACATGAAACTAAAACTGAAACATCTCTTTAGGCACATACCCATGATACCCATTTAGGATCATTTCCCAGCACCTCTCCTAAAGCCCAGCTCCCTGAGGCCTGAGGCCATCAAGCTACAAAGCCAAAGGATGGTGCCTGACAAGTTGCCATTCTTCTTCCTTATTTAAACCTGGCCACGTTGAGGGTCTGGAGCAAATTAGTGGGGATGTACTTACCTTGTGACATCTGAGACTTTGTCTTTTCACGTCATTGCCTCTATTCTTGGGACCTTTTTATGTATTTCTTTCAGCTGATTTATACCTGGTTCTCTTCCCCCTAAAAACCTGAACCTACCCCTTCTTCACAGGAGCTGTTTATCCCGTCCTAAGGATAAACTCTGCAGGGGGCTGAGCATATCTGGGGCTTACATGGGATCTCAGAAGAGCTCATTGCAAATGTACAAACTATTATTCCACACCACTGTGCAAATATTAATAACAGGAGCTTTGTGACATTCAAATGTTGCACACAGTTGGTGGTAAAGGAATGTTCAAGCAAATGAGTAATCTGAGATTGTGATCCTGCATAGTTCTAATTATAAAACAGCCTTATTATTTTCTGTAACATTTTATGATATAATAGTGTTTGGAAAGTGACTGTATT
Organism: Corvus brachyrhynchos; assembly: GCF_000691975.1. Lineage (NCBI taxonomy): Eukaryota > Metazoa > Chordata > Aves > Passeriformes > Corvidae > Corvus > Corvus brachyrhynchos. The sequence goes on along the minus strand of NW_008236940.1, from coordinate 422,149 downwards.
AAGAGCGTGACATTTACTGAAGTGAATAAGCATTTCGCATGTGAAGTAATTTCACTGCAGGTTATTGTGCAAAACAGAAACTTCAGAAGCAGAGATCAGTTCATTCTTTGATGCACTGCCAATTTAGTGTTATTTCCTTAATTTATGATCTTTCTACATTGGTATCCTTATTCAAATGAGAAATAAGATATACAGCTCCTTTCTACGATCTCATGTTTTGTCCCCTTGACAATATGGTCTGAAGTGGGTTTTGGTTCTTTAGCACCATTTTGCTTGGTCTGTGTTACAAATGGTTTGCCAGGTCATGATTATCCCTGTCCCTCAGCCTTACCTGTACATTATAGGACTGTAAGGAATTTCCACATGAAGTCTGAGAGAATTTTGTGTTCAGTTGGGGTGAGTTGATTTTGCTGAGCTGCCAGACACCCACCAGGTGCTTTCTTACTCTTCCTCTTCCCCACCAATAGCACAGGGTGAGAAAATAAGGCAAAAAAGTTCATGAGTCAAGATAAAGACATGGAGATCATTTACCAGTGTCCATCATGGACAAAAAACCATAGACTCATGGAATAGTTTGGGTTGGAAAGGACCTTAAAGCCCATCCAGTGCCACCCCCTGCCATGGGCAGAGACACCTTCCTCTATCCCAGGTTGCTCCAAGTCCTGTCCAGCCTGGCCTTGGACGCTTTCAGGGATGGGGCAGCCACAGCTTTTCTGGGCACCCTGTGCCCAGGGCCTCACCACCCTCCCAGGGAACAATTCTTTCCCAATATCCCATCTAAATCTGGCTTCTTTCAGCTTATTACTAAATAAAAATAGTTGGATGGTGTGAAACAGATAAAAACTAAATCACCTTCCTCCCTCACACCCTTTCCCAGGTTTAACTTTTCCAGGCTTAGCTTCACTCCTTCCCTCTGCCTCCTACCCCCAAGGTGTGCAGGGGTGGTGGGAACAGGAGTTGCAATCGGGCTGTTACAGCTCCTGTCTGCCAGTCCTTCCTCCTCATGCTTTTCCCTTGCTCATGCATGGCCCTTTCCATGGCTGGCAGTCCTGTGGGATAAACCTGCTCCAGGCTGGGCTCCTCACAGGCTGCAGTTTCTTTACAGCTGTCAACAGTTTAACCTGTGTCATCTGAAACACATAAAAAACGGAAATGACTTGCACAGATTGCTGCAGTTGCAGTTGGACAAACGATCATTATAGCTCACTTCCAGCTGAGCCATTCTTATTCTGTTCCACAGCTGTGCTTTTACTTCTTAATTTTTGAGAGTAAATTTCTGGAATGCTTACTCACAATAAATAATGCTTTGGTGTCTGCTATATGAAGCAACTAAACAGAGTTGCACAGGTTTATTGCTCTCCATAACTCCCTGACAGGAGGGTGCAGCCAGAGCAGGGTCGGGCCCTGCTCCCAGGGAACAAGGGACAGGAGAATGGGAAATGTCCTCAAGCTGTGCCAGGGGAGACTCGGGTTGGATACCAGGAAAAGCGTTTTCACTGAAAGAGGGGTCAGGCTTTGGAAGGGGCTGCCCAGGGAGGTGGTGGAGTTCCCATCCCTGGAATGTAATTCCTGTGTTCAAGGAATGACTGGACGTGGCACTACATGATATGTTTTACTGGGCATGCTGGGATTTGGTCAAAAGTTGGACTTGATCATCTCGGAGATCTTTTCCAGCCTTAATGATCCTGTGATTCTGTGATTCCATGAAGTCATATGCAAACCAAGAGTACACCAGTTTCTCCTGAAAAGCATGGACAGATTTCCTAAGTTGTTTCTACTGGTTTCAGTAGAGTTCCATTTTATTCGGGTTCTTTTTCTCTTCTGATGATTTTAATTTCTAATTTCCCATGAAAGTGGGAATCTAACCTATCTGCAGGGCTAATACAGCTATGCCATATTACAAGTACAGACTGCCTTTTCCCTCTTGATTACAAATGCAGTCAGGTCATAATCACTGACTCCTACTCAGCCTCCTACTCTAAGTCCTCTCTCATTGGCAGCTTTTTCTGGATTTCTCAATTAATCATTGATATTTTCATTATATTTGCAGCTTGCATCCAGAATATTGCAATAGTCCTACTCCCCATATGAGAGTTTGTTTCTAAATCAGTCATCAAAGATGAATAAAAAGTCAAAAGCTACATTTCACAGCTATTTGAATATCAAAACCAAATTAATAGAAAAATCAAAAGGTTGCTGTTTCTTTACCCAACATTTCCATATTCACAAGAAAATATTTCAAAATCATATTGGATTCAGTGTTATTCTAATTCCTCTCAGTGCCAGTTGGGCAGCAAATGTTTCTACCACACTTTATATCATTAAAAGCAATAATTCTGGTAATTAAGTACCTGAGAGCCTCACAACTGTGAGCATATTTATTATATTTAATATTATTTCTTTTGAGGGAAAATGTGTATTGCTATCTTTCCTTGTAGAATGAAGCAGACACATTGAAAAAGAAGGAACCAATGATCCTGTGGAAGACCGAGGGCAGGATTCCCCAGTCCTGGGACAAGCACTAAGCACTTGACATTGCTTCTTTCAGCAGTTAATACTTGGAGCAGTCAGGCAAGTTGATTTTAGTATTTTTAACTAAATTGTTTGTTTAAACCTTTCTTCAGTGATTACAGAAGCTCCCCTCTACAGAAACTTCCTTTTTTAAACTTCAGGTATTACTCTCAACCCAGCTGCTTTTCTTCCATTTGCTTGGTCCTTTCTCTGGGATGTTTTAATCTTGGCTCCAACTGGCAGATCTCTTACCCATCTTATCCATGGCCACTTTGTGCCACAGAAAGACCCTTCCCATGCTTTTCTGCTTTGAAAAACAAAATAAACCCCAAACCAATTAACAAAACACACACACACCCAAAAGCATGACTGAAAATCAGAATTCTAACGAAACATTTGTAAGAGGTACGAGGTTGCTCCTACTCCATTAATTAAATCCTAGCAGAGATGTGATAACACTGCCTTGTTTGCTCCAGAAATATCCACAGCAGGAGACACTGAAGGGAGGAACAGACAAAGGAACTGTACAACTGTAAGCGAGACAAAATTCCACCGTAGTCCTGGTTTGTTCTGACAGAGTGATCCCATCAAAACTTGGCTCACATCAAACAAATCCAATTAAGGAAATTTAACCAGTAATAAATCTGAAAGAATTATGCAACATGTTTCATTTGAATCAGTTGATCAGGAAATAACAAATTATCACAACTGGAATATTTGCGCTTTCCAATGACATCGAATCAATCATTCCTCAGACAATTCTAGAGATTTTGCAAAGCACAGATACACTTGAGAGGAGGAATATCCTTGTTGCTCTGCAGGTTAAATCAGCTGTAAGAGGAACTGATTCCTGAATCTTCTTCTGGATGTAAAATATATATTTTTTTAATTTTAATTTTTTCTCCCCTAGTGCCAGGTCTGTTCAGAATCTCTACACACATTTCCTTGGACTTTGTGGACTTTGAAATTATGTTTACTAAAAATGTATTATATTTATTAGATTACTTTAAAATTATATTTAACTTCTGTGCAGCTCTTAAGAAACCAGTTATCAGGTGAACTATTTAGTGCTTAGATTCTTTTTTAGACTGGATTTAGAAGGAAAATGTCAGGGACTCATGCAGTAAACTACACAGCTAATTGATCATTGAATTCCTTAAAAAATTTAATCTCTTTTTTCATGTGAAATCCTATAGAAAAATGCATTGGATTGTGTTAATTGGAGACTTAATTGGCTTTTTCATACTCCGCATACAGGGCAATGTTCTCATCTCTAGAGAATACTTGCAAATCACATCACAGTTGGAACAGGATACATTTTTAAATATTTCTAATAGAGTAAAACAAGGAAAACATGGTTCAGGTGGTGGACTGGGCAGTATTAGGTTAACAGTTGGACTCAGGGATTTTGAAAGTCTTTTTTCCAACATAAATTATTCTATCATACTTTGATACAATACATTAAAAAAGTCTTAAATATTTCATATTTAAGAAGTTGTACAAAATACTGTAAAAAATTATACATGATATGTGGCAATAGCTGGAGTGAGAACATGCTGGAATAATAAAAGGGAGCAGTCAATTTTCCTGTCAAAGAATGATTAACCAATTTACCGGAATCATTAAAATTGATCCAAGATTTATGATTGCAGAAAGGTGAGTTTGGATGTAAGCTAAAATCAGAGCTAGTGCCACGTCTTGAAAAATAGCCCGGGTGGTCCTCGCTGCCACTGTAGTAGTTCCCTTATCCAGCCAAAACTGGCAAACAGGGGCTGTTTTTGCAAAAAAAAAAAAAAAAAAAATCAAAAAAAATCCCAAAACGAGCATTGATTGCTGCTCTCTCCCTTTAGACAATGTCTCCAGACCTGGAACCTGTGTTTTCTTCCCAGCTTAACAAACACTCTGAGGCATGGAAACCTGCCTGGGGTTGGAGAAGAGAAGTACCTCAAGGGGCTCCAAGAAAGTTGAAGAGGGACTTTGGAAATAGACACGGAGTGACAGGACAAGGGGGAATGGCCTTAAGCTAGAGGAGGATCGGGTTATAGATGGGATATTGGGAAGAAATCCTTCCCTGTGAGGGTGGGGAGTTCCTGGTGCCCAGAGAAGCTGTGGCTGCCCCTGGATCCCTGGCAGTGTCCAAGGCCAGGCTGGACAGGGCTTGGAGCAGCCTGAGCAGTGGAAGGTGTCCCTGCCCATGGCAGGGGGTGGCACTGGATGGGCTTTAGAGTCCCTTCCAACCCAAACCATTGTGGCATTCTATGACAATATCACAAGTGTTTCTAACACGAGGACAAATATCCAAATATCAATGCAGATTTTCCTATGCCATCCCCCAGGAATGTGTTGTACAGCTGAAAACTGAGAACGATATCAAAAGCCTCCTTTTCACATCATTGCAAGCTCTACCCAGTTTTCTCAGGGTTAGCTCCTGGCTATGACACAAATTTGCTCCCACACGATCACTGCCAGCAGGGACCCCTTGTTGACCTGTGTGTAGCTGTTAGTGGCTAATGCAGCACAGGGAGAAGTAGGAATTGAATACAAAGTAATGTTTCCACACCTTCCAGGGTAATCCCAAGGCATAACCCCTTTTATGTGGTGCCTATTTCTTCTGTGAAAGACAAAATGCAAGAAGCAAAGAGTTACACACGGCAGTGCTGAATGTACAGGCACCGTGACAGTGCATGACTGATCTTTGGGGTCCCGTCCAGCCTTGACCATTCCATGGTTCCATGACTCTGCGATTCCCCAGCAGCCCTAAGTAGCACAATTCAGAGTGAAGGAGCTCAGCTATGTGGAACGATGAGTCAGAGGCACCTTGAGTGAGCACGAAGAGGCTGCATTCCCAGTGAACGCGGATCAAACACAAAGCAGAGCAGCCCAACCATCTGCCTCTTGCCCTCAGCTCATAAGACATAATCAGTCTGATATGTGCTCCTGGCGAGGAGATGGAGTAAGAACAACTGCACCGAGGTTTGGAGTTGCACTGTCAGGTTGGAGCTCGTGCTGTCGACCCTCAGGGCAGCATTGGTGCTCAGAGATACGTCTCAGTTTTGACAGCACTTCTCCTGACAGCAGCTGCAGCACAAGTGACCTTTCCACTCTGCCTCTGTGATGAGCTTCTGCTCTGTCCCGCTGGGAAAACACAAACGGGGAAAGAACCATTCATTTTCCATGTCCATTAGATCTGTCAGGCGTTGGCCAAGGAGCCACCACTTGTGGCAACAGCTCTGTGAAATTGAGCCCATCCTTCAGACGCTGCACTGCAAATATCTTTCCCTGACCTTCATTCTGTCATGGATGGAAACTCATTTGAAAGCAGCAAAGTGTGCGTAGCTCCAAAAAGTGAAGTCCTTGAGTTTCTGCAGAAAATTACCGCCGATGACAGTGTCATTAATGAATACAAAGCAGGAAATCTTTCCACTCAGAGCTCCTTCCTGAAAGCCCGTGTGTTGCACACAAGATAAATGGAACAGAAAATAAGCACGAGGCAGAAAGACTAACTACAGGAATTACCTTTTGTCTCCTACTGAAATTTTGTAGAGATATTGAGAATAAACTGTGAAATAAAAAGAAAAAAGTGGCAAGGAATGGACAGGTTAAGGAACAGGACCAACTGCCAGTAAAACATTTCCAACTTGTACCTCTAGGAAAAGAAACCATTGATTTCTAAGTGTCAAGAAACAACGTTTTAGAGCGGCAAACAAATAATGCAAGGCAGGAGAAAGAGCAGAAGCTCCAATACTGGCTGTAAGCAAAGCAGAATTGGAATAACTCGTGCAAAGGAAGAATAAATAAGGAAAACACAGTAGTGGTGTTACCACAACTGATTAGTGCCTCCTTATCTTCCTCCCAAGTAATCCTTCTGTACATTAAAGAGTCTCTGTATAGTTATAAACCTTTAACAAAGACATCTTTCCATGTCATATTCCAGCAAGTGCTATAGAAATTTTCCTTCAAAGACATTTATGAATTTCATGTGAAATAGAATTTAAAATGTTTTTTCATAATCTGGGTTAGTCACTGGCAGTGAATATGGTCCAATTTCTGATGGATCATCTCTGTCTTGGAGGTGACAAAACTGGTCATCCAGAGCCAGTTATCATGAATTTGGCAGGCCAGAACCAAGCCCCAAAATTTTATGATAGTTTAGGTAATTGAAATTATTTACTGTTTACTGTAATTGTAAGCTAAACACTTGTTTATTTTCTCTCAGAAGAAGCAAGTTGAGTGTTTATGAATTTTGTCAGTTAGGGGTATTATGATAAATTCACCCAAATCCAAATGGCCTGTGGGCAAAATAATGACATTTCTTCCCTGCTACACAAAGTAGCAGCAAGTTGTTACCAGAAATTAAGTCTCAGGTCAGTTCTCAGGTAGAACACATTTTATTAAAAGTTTTCTTGCACACAGAAATTGTGTTTGTGAGCCTGTGAGTCTGTGTGTATATGTAGAGGTAAATAAAAAAATACACACACAAATACTGCAAAAGCACATAGAATGTATAAAAAGCATATCTCCCGTTCTATTTTTCTTTTATTTCTGCTTCAGCTGTTTCAAACTGGCAAGGGCGAGGATTGTGGGCTAGCTCTTTTATGGAGCAGGTAATTGCAAGCAGCAACTTTTCACTTTGCACCTTCTCTGTACCTCTGTTGCCTTAATGACTTTCCTTCTACAACAATGGCAGCGTAAAGAAGTGTTCCTGCAGTCATAAATAGCTTCATGAGAGCAAAAATATCGTATTTTCCTGTGTTTGACATCCTGTTATCCTCTTGAGGTCATTAAAGGCACTTGCTGGCAATTCCCTTTCCAGCCACTTCTTCAATATAACAACTTTTTCCCTTTCCAAAATTTAAAAATATTTTTCAGTGTTATATCCAGATAAAGCGAATTCCACAGACATTTCTCAGTGCCCCAAATGGGTATTTCTTTGTGGTCCATACCTCTATTTCTTTTATAATTCTATAATTTATAGTTAGTCGTAGTTGTGCCTATTAACATTATTAGTAGTATTAGCATTATGCTGAAGCAAATTATCAAGCATTGTTCTGATGGAGTATGTCTCAATATGACAATTTTTCACCCAAACCCTAAGGGGATCCCTATTTTTTCTGGGGTTAGATTACAGTTTGGCACATTTTCTGCTGCCAAATATTCCATCCATTTCTTCAGCAAGGTACTATTGGAGTGCAGGTGGACTACAGAAATTCCATTTATTCAGATAGATTTTGTTCCTTTGACAGTATCTAACGTGATCACAGTTGCATTGAATTTTATTGTTTGTATAACACTTGCACAAAACTCCAGATAAAATGCACAAAACATAATCAACTTGCCTCAGTCTTCAACCTTGTTCAACGTTCAGTGTGTTCTGTTTTAAACTTTGTTAAAAAAGGGGAAAAGAATATAACAAAACCTGTGTGGTTGGCACAGCTGACAGTTCCCTTCAAATATATTAAACTCTTTGAATACAGACTGATGAAGATAGCAGCACTTTTAAATGAACAAATATTTTTTATATATATTATTATCTCGAGTTGCAAGGAATTCAGGGAGCCTAATGAGATCGTGAGAAAGCTGAGATGAACTCGTGCTAATGGTTGTAAATAATCAGCTGTAATTGTGCTTTCGATTTAATGAGCACTTTAAAAGGATAAAGAAAAGCTGTCCATCTAAGTGCTGGACTTAGTTAAGAAATGCTAACAGAAAATAACACATTTTAAAGGGAGTCTTTGCAGGTTTCCCTTCTACAACCTCTTTGCTGGAGGGTTTTGGGTGTATAAAGGGACAGAGCTAAGAGATAAAGCATCAAAATAACAGTGCTTTAAAGAGGCAGAGCCCCCGTGTCCATGTTACAGCAAACAATAAAGACACTGAAAATGTGATCTGTTTAGTTGATCTCAGAAATCTCAAAGATAGAAAGCTCCCCACTCCACATGGCCTTAAATAGGATGCATTCAAGAGATCCCACACGGTGGCTTTCAGAAGACCAAAATCACTGAAGTTGGAGAAAAGCCCTTAATGGATTTGAGTAAGACCAGTTGTTTCCTTGCAATTTTACAACACTCTAAAAACTAATCCTAGTGCTACTGGCACACAGTTTGGGCTCCCTGTCTGAGAAGAGAAATTTCTACTACTGGTGGCTGTAGGGATAAAAATGATTTTAACATTATAAAACTAGGAGAAAACCCCAGTCTGGTATTTCCAATAACAAATACATACTGTTTCATAACAAAGGAATCATCCTAAATGTTCTGCATTACTTGTTTCAGAGTCTGACATTTCAAAAGGTTGTCAGGGCAGGTGTGCTTGGGAAGGTAGAGAATATAATTGCAAGTGTGATCACACCTTTTAGCAGAGACATTTAAATGTAAAATGCACAGTGCAAATACTGTACAGTGCAGACATTTCACAGAACACCCTGACAAGTGCAAAATCTTCCCAAACAGATAAAAAGTCTCTCGTGGCTTCAGCCAACTGCTTACTTATAGAGGCCCAGGAATGAGAGGAGAATTTAGGCTATGTGGAAAGTAATGCTTTTGTTGCTAATATGACTCTCAGTCACACCTACTCTTTCAATTTAAAAAGAAAGCACATTTCAACATGGTATATTATTTATCCAGGAGACATTTATCTAGGAGAACAGCAGCTTAATAAGGCATTACCTGTTGGAAAGTTTTAATAGTCTAAAGTTCTTTGGAATGAGGAGAAATCGTTTTAATAGGAACTATACAGGGAAAATTTAGTCTGAAACCTTCAAATTGATGTAAGTTTTAAGCCTACTTAAATCATATGGTATAGAGCATAAGTATATGCATCCACTTCCATCTGGGATGGAAAAGATCTCTGTTTAGATGGTTAGTAGAGAGCATATGCCATTACATAATCAATATACTTAGTATTTCCTGAGGCAAATTTCATGACTTAACAAAAAATATTAAACCTTCACGTCCTTCAAATACCCACTCTGGATTTCAGAAGCCATGGGTTTAAAAAGAAGCAACATTTACTGTTTTCAGCTTATATCTCAAAGAAAGCTTTGCCCACAGGAATCTCATAATCTCCTTATTTAACCAATTTATGTTTTGTTCCACTGCACAGACAATTAGTCAGATGTGTTGGTTGTTGTTTTGGCTAACTGGAATTTCCTATTAAAAAAAAGGGGTGGCTACAGGAAATGATGACATTAACTTGTTCAAGCAGACATTACTTGTACAAATATGAATTATAATGTGCCATGAAGAAAAATTCATGAGCAGAAGACCCAAGCAACCTAGTTAATACATGTGGCTTAGGCCTTCCATGGAGAGCATTCCTTAAGTATTTGTGTAGGCAAGGATTTGAATTTTAATGATTGGAGCAGCTGATGATTAAGCAGGCCACAGATTAAAAATAACCATTCACCTCACATTTTCATTTTTTCCTCCAGTTTTCTGCCACCTTTCCTGTTAAAGAGGATTTGGAAAAGAAAGTGTAATTTGGAAAAGTGGATGACGACATTGTTTACACCTTTATCCATCCCAAATGCAGTCTGTCCACCCCTACTCATCATTAGATGCTGTTGCATGGCTGCGTGCCCTACAGATTTTCCATCCTGAGCTGTTAGTCCGGCAGAAGCTGCTTTGAAATTGTATTTGTGAACAGTTGGAAGATTATCATATGCCACGACCACTTCAGTGTTTCATCCCAATTTCTACTGCCAAAAAGGGTTCTGGTACTTAGACAGGAAACACATTGCAAGCTCTTGGCAAAGCAAAATGTGTTCTGAAGCTGAAGATAAGATGCCATGTCCTATGAACTCCTAGTAAGTAACACATTTGAGGGAATTCTTGTTTTATAAATGTATATATGCACACAAATATATATATATATATATCTATATATATATATCTGTATATACACATCTACGTGGGAATATACAATCTAAAAGAACATACAAAATAAAAGCCATAAAAAGTTTTTAAATAATTCCCTCCATACTTTTAGAAAAGTGAGATGCAAATGGTCATGAGCCAGAGAGCAAAGGCAGTGAGCAGCAGTGAATGCCAAGTGTAGCCAACCATGTACATTTACATTTCAGTCAAACCAATGGGCCTGATAAAAGAACAAACATGAACTTTGCTCATAAATTCAGCTTCTGTTTATATCCTTATTTTTTCCCCAATGTATTAATTCAGTTCTCATAATTAGAAAAAAAATACCTAGGCTGCAAACATAGAGTTTTACTTTTTTATGTGTTAAGAGAATGAATAGTTGGATATTTTCCCCTCTGTCTTCATGCCATTCACTGTATCTTTAATCACTGGGTTTAACAGATGAAGAGAAGTAAACTTTCATATTAATTTAAGCTTTATTTTCTCAGCTGGCCGCTCCATTGCATCTGGCAACAAGCTGCATTTCCAGTGAAAACATTTTTTGTGATCAAATGGATGAAGATGGGCAGTAGGTTCAATATAGATCACCAAGGAATAGCAATCTGGGAACCAAATAAACTTTATTCTAAGTAAATGGACAGATAAATCCTCCACCTCCCTTTCAAAAATTAAAAAAAAGATATAAGTGCATAATTCTCAATGGTAAAGGATCATTACTTAATGAAACTCACTGCTTAGTTACACACTTTTACAGAGTGCAAATCATGTCTGCTCTATATGGATGCATGAACAGCTGATCAATACTCACTATAATGAAGCTCTATAAGTGACTTCAAAGGCATTTATATCAAACCTATAGAGCACATGAGCATATTTGCGTTCAACCATTGACAAAAACCCATGAGGATTTTTGAAATTTAAGATACTCCTCAGGAACGGCTTAGGGGTGAGGAGATAAATAACAAACTAATATTGATCTCACAGTTGTGACTTCTTTGTCACACAGCTCTTAATTTGTGTCGCCACCATGTTCAATATCAAGGTGATCTTCCCTGTCGAGGTGACAATCCTGAGAGCTTCCACGCCGAAGTGCAGACAATCTTCTGCAGGCAGAGCGTTGGGTTACAGGGCACAGGGGACAGGAAATGATCCTAGAAAATGGCCTTTCTAGTCAGGAAGAAGAAATAGTCTGGCACAACCCATCGGTTTCTTGGTAGCGATATGGAAAGAGGTCAGAGAGCCCAGACATTCGTCTTCTCTCTCGCATTCAGGCAGGGACTCCAAGTATTTTTAATTCTCGGACTCACTTCTCCAGAGCCAAACCTAATGTCCTTCCTTCTGTGCAAAAGGAACTGAAGAGCTCTGAATGACCTCAACCAGCAAGACCTGCTGCTTCTCATCTCCCTTGCCAGCCTCAGTCCATGAAAGTTAAAAATGAAGCAACTCACAGACCTTCGCTTGAAAAACTGGGCACCCTTTTCCTGCCCATCCTGGTTTGCTGTATAGATTTCTTACCCTCCTCTGTATAAATGCTATGGCACCCCATCAAATAGGAGACCTATTGGGCTATGAGGAAATTTATTTCCTAGTATAAGTCTATTTTCTGGGAGTCAATAAAATATATTAGCAAACTCGGAATGAGATTTGCAGTTATTTGGTACATTTTTGCAGTTCAAGTCACAGGGAAGTATCAGTTTATGTTCCCTGTGAATATCACACCATGTGGAATTCTGAAACGGTATTAAAAAATACCAGCCAAAAAGACAATACAACAAAGAATTGGGAAATGAGGAAAGCCTTTGGTTTATTATTGTGGAAGTTTAAGAAAGATGTGCATATTGAACTCAGCAATATTATTCTCAGAGAGGGAATGACTATACTAACTCAGAATGTTTTCCTTTCCTGTGAAATTCAATAATGCAGAGAATAATACACTTTATAAATCAGAGAATGTCTGAATCCAAAGCCAGTTCACTCTCTATGTAATATAATTTCTAAATATGAAATTCTCATTCTCTTTTTCCTACCCCATAAAAACTCCAGATGAAGGTTTTGCTTCAATTAGAGAAAGATTTAGGAGTCTGGATTGGCAGAGGGATAGAAAGACAGCTCCCCCAGGAAGGATATGAATTTAAGTTTTATTAATTTTTTTCCCCAAAGGGTCACATTTAATTTGTCACTGTGTTCTCCATCACTTCTTACTGAAGCTACAATGAAGGGTCAGGATTTAATTTCATCAAATTAAGGTTAGAATAGTTATTCCAGATTTTGGACTGTATTAACCAGTCATTGGAAATTCCACTCTGAACTGTTCAATGTTGAAAGCTAAAGCTGCAGCCACAGAAGTAACCTGGTAAACCCCCGTCCCTGTAAAGGCAGACTTGTTCCCTAGAGTCCTTCAGTTCAGTTGTGCAGCTTGGTGCCCTTGCAAACAAGTTGGATGGTGGGTCTTCCTCTTCCTGAAACCTCCATAGCAGAAGTGATTTGTGTAGAGACTTCCAAAACTTCTGACTTCTTCTAACACACTTCGGCTTTAATTCAATAAAGTATTGACGAGATGGGCTGAACTCACTGCACTGCTTAACGTTCAATTGTGCGTCATTAACTATCTTCAGCAAGATTTAACCACATACTTTAAGTACTTTCTTCTTTTTTGTTAAGAAGGGAATTTTTTAATATAGAATAGAATCACAGGATCATTATGGTTGGACAAGGCCTCCAAGATCATCAAATCCAACCTTTGGCCCATCACCACCACCTCAAGTAAACCACAGCACTAAGTGCCACACCCAGTCATTTCTTGACCACCTCCAGGGAGTCTTAAAGTGCTTTGTTGAAATGGAAATTCTGGGTTTAGGCCGATCAAATTAATTAGGTCAATTTGTTATCAGAATGTGCTGGCAGTGTCACGAGAACGATGATGTTATAAAAATACCAGTACCAGGTGACTATCTATGATGTCGTATTATTTGTAGCATTTTATGTAATTAGGACATAAAGAGAATAATAACTTGTTTACTATTAAAATATTTTAATTAATATCTTTCTGATAGTTCTCATTTTACCATCGTGACAATGGCCAGGTTTTAATCTTATTTATGCCACTACAAAACTCAAAAATTCTTTATCTCTGGTTCTTTTAATGCTGGAGGTACTAAAACCCAAGTGAAAAACGGAAAGTGGGTTATCAGTTTGCCAGAGGCCACATTTCATGGTAAGTTTTGAAGACATTTGTTGGTTCTTTTAGATGTCAAATGTGATGTTCCACTTAAAACACAAAGTTACTTTCTGTCCATTACTGTTGTAAATGGAAAGGAAAAAGTGGTTTTCTATTCCTGTCATGAGCCAGGACAAACCAAACAGGTCAAGACATAATGAGGTAGAGGAAAAGTGTGGAAAAGGCCAAACTGATGAGTTAGTAAGGCAGTGCAATAGACTGCCTGGGAAAATTCCAAGGTTCTGCTGGGTTATGGGCATGACCAGGACTGAGCACCTGCTGTTTCCTAAAGGGAACTTTCCTACAAGCAAAAGGCTTTATCAGCAATGACACAGATGATGGCAAACCTCAAGTCTCATAAAGAAAGTTTCTTCTTCGGGAAGGGCAAAAAAGGGAATTTTTAACAAGTTAATGGATAAGGAAAGCAGGAGAAAATACAGGGTGATTTTCAAGCAACTCAGTCTTCTCATGGAAACACACCATAACAACGGTATCAGGATTGGCAGATGCTGTGTCATGAGCAGCACAAAAACCACAGCATGAGAACAAAAAAGGGGAAAATATTTCCACAGAGACTTTGAAATAACTTTGCCATAAAAATTACTGACAGAAGTTACCAGAGCTGGAAGCCAAAGGCAGATTGCAGAACAGCAAATGACAGACCCTCAGCACAAGGAAGGCTGAGCCTTGTGGTGAAACAGATGAAGCCTCAGGGTCTCTTCTAGGTTCATATTCCAGGATAGAAAAACTCACATTGTTTCAATTTTCTCAGTTAAAACACAGTTGTGGGGTTTAAAGGGTGTTTAATATTTAACACATTGAATTCCAGTTAATTTCTCAGGACCACAATATTATTAGCAGCTTAGAGGTTTCCAGTGGGCAAGCCAGTTGCTTCCAGTGGGAGTGAGTGTCCTCTTTCTCCAGGGCTGTGGAGCTGGTCTCAACTGGATCACAGGATCCTGGGACAAGAGGAGAAAACCAGGAAGAACTGGGATGTGAAAGCTCCTGGTTGAGATCAAGACACGAAGATCGCTTACCCATTACCATCGCATGCAAAACAGGTTCAACTTGGGCAAATAATTAAATTATCTAGTCCTTAATAATAATTATTTAGTTATACATTAATTAATTCTGTTAATGAATTTATATCATGTATGTAATTAATTAATTGTCTAATTAGAAATTAAAATAGATCTGGGTAGAAATGAGGACCAAATTAAAACAGCACCTTCCCCACACCCCTTTAGCAAGGCTCAATTTCAGTCCTTCACTCCTGACTCTTCCCCACCCCAAGCAGTCCAGGGGGAAATAGGGGTTGTGATCAGTCCACAACAGCTCCCCTCTGCCTTCCATTCCTCCTCACACATCTCCCGTGTTTCAGTGTGGTTCCTTCCAGGGGCTGTGGTCCTTCAGGATGAACCTGCCCCTGGTTTTTCCTGATTCTGTGGTGCACATGGTTGTGCTGCTGGGTTGATGATGGACTTGCTGGTCTTGGAAAGCTTTTCCAACCTAAAATGATTCTATGTGGCTTCCACAGACTGCAGCACACCTGCAGCCCCTCCTCCTTCCCTTCTTTTCTCATCTTGGTACCCACAGGGCTGTTTCCTACACTGAGCCCTCCTTCCCACTTGCTCCTCTTCCTGGATGGGATTTCTGGATGGGAATGTGTACCTGGATGAGAATGTGTACCTGTTAACCAAAAAATTAGAAAACAGTAGGTGTAGGCTGACAGTGTAAGAGCAAATTGTGAGAGAGTATGTCTCATTTTCCATTTAACTTTTAAATATTCAGGTTGGACCTATAGCTAATTTATAGTTGATGGCTGTATACAGCTGATATATACAAGAAGACATATGCAATTGCTCATTTATTATTGGGAACCTTTGGTGGAAGACGTAATGAATAAATTAAAGTCAAGCTTTGCTGATGATGTCATTTGGATTTCCTGCTTGCATATGCACTGTGTTGGCAAAAAATGGGCACATACATTGGTGACCTTCAAATTAATGACTTGTTTAATCTGCCATCTTTCATTGCATAGGGGGAAAATGCCCTCCAGTGCCAGCTGGTTATTTTTCCTTTTTAATTTGACTGAAGGGGCATTCCTCACCTAGACTACTGCACGTAGTAAGCAGAAAGGTTGGGATTAAAGAAAGACACAGGAGTCTGGAATTTAACAGTTCTCACTGGTATGTGGGTGCTTACATCTCCAAGATTGCTTTCAAAAAAGAAAAAAGTTATATAATACTGCATATTTTCTTGGATTAAGGCTTGGTCTTTGTTTATGAAAGCTGTGATTGATAATTGCTAATTCTTTGTGTGAGGACAATCAGCAGAAGTACAGTAAATGTGGTAGAAAACAATTTCAAGCCAGTTGTACTGAGAGTGGAAAATTATAATGGCAAGCTGTCCAATTTCCAAAATTGTACATTTCACAAAGACATCATTCTGCAATCAGATGAACAAACAATTAAGGCAGACTTTCTGTTCCAGGTGCTGAGCTTGAACTTCATATTTCAGAAAATTTCTACAGCAATAAGGAGCAGCCATTCGTCCCTTCAGGCAGGAGAAGTGATTAAGGGTGACTGCAGGGTTATCACGGAGAATTTCGTCTTCCCTTGGTTTAAAATGAGAGAGGGTGGATTTAAATTGGACAGAAGGAAGATAGTGGTGAGTGTGTGAGACACTGGAACTGGTGGCCAAGGGAAGATGTTGTTACCCTATCCTTGGGAATGTTCAGGGTCAATCTGGATGTGACTTGGAGCAACTTGGTCTGGTGGAAGGCATCCCTGCCCATGGCAGGGTGTTGGATTAGATGATCTTTGGAGATCCTTTTCAACCCAAACCATTCTGTGATTTTTTGAAAACATTTGCATCAAGAAATACAGTTAACCAGGAGCTTGGACTTCATCAAATCCTGGACTTCATCAAACCCTGAGGTCCCTTTCAACCTTAATTTTTGTCTAATGCCTATGAAATGTAGGATATTGTCATACAGTACCTGCACACCAAAACAGAACAAAACAAAAAAATCACAAAAACCACCACAAATGTCCCAAAAAAAACCCCAACCCCACAATCCAAAACAAACCTAGCCAATATCTTGCTAAGGCTGGGTGAGTTCAAGACATGGGCAGTAATTTTTGGCCAACATAGAGGGGAAAAATGCGGAGCATTTAATGCTACTTCCATTGTCATTTCCACATACAGTAAAAGACATGACAGCTTCAGCTCATCCTGAAATCACTTTTCAGTGGGCAAAAGAACCATTTCAGTGATTCAAAGCTTTTCCAAGTTTCTACAGAGAGCTCCAAGCACACAGTCCCAAAGGGGCTGGTCATTACCACTGTTCACATTGGAAATGCTCTTAAATATTGAATGTCTGGGATATTCAGCTGTTTGGCTTCTGTCAGAACTGTATGTCTGGGTAAGTCTACACATCTGGATGTGCCTTTCTCCTCCCAGTGACGGCCTCAGCTGCTGCATGTTGGCATAGCTCAAACAAAATGACCACCCCTATAGGAAACAGCTGAAGTTCCAGTCCACAGCCCCTGCTCTATAACATTTTGGGAGGTCGAATAAAAGGAAGATTAAACAAGTGGTGAAGAAAATGTCACAGTACTGTTAGAAGGAGAACAGGCAATTGATGTTTTTAAATAAGTTGTTCAATTAATCGGTATCTGTAGTGATTTTGTTTCCAGCTATTTTACCACAAGATCATTGATTAAGCAGGTTGTCATTGCCAGCATCAGTCCTGTGAGACACAGGATGGTCGTGCTGTGGGAGTGTGGGTGAATCAAACTCTAGGTTAATGTTTCAAGATGTCAACAAACAGCTGGAGCAGATTTTGTACAAGAGAAGCAGAGTCAGCATTAGTTCTTATCTGAAGGTACAGTGCCACCAAGCTCAAGGGAGAAGAGCAGGTCCTGTGACAATAAACACAGTGACCCAAGAGTCCAGGAGAGCAAAGTCAGTATTTATTGTGCATGTCCAGGACACACACCGTGGGAGGTTCATGTTGAACATCAGCAGGCATTTCTGCATGGAAAGGGTGCTCAGGCCTTGGAAGGGGCTGCCCAGGGAGGTGGTGGAATCCCCATCCCTGGAGGTGTCTATGGAATGACTGGACGTGGCACTCAGTGCTCTGGTCTGGGGACAAGGTGGTGTTGAATGATAGGTTGAACTCAGTGGTCCCAGACGTGTTTTCCAACCTGAATAATTCTGTGTTTCTGGGATTCTGTGAAGCACAGAAGCCCAGGATGAGGTTCCTCCCAGAAAACTCTCTGGCAGCACTCGTCACCAGAGCCTGATGCAAGGTTATTTAGCCAAAGCAGACACCTGAGACACCTGCGAATTTATGAATTAAAAATTAGTTAGGTGATAATTAATATTAATTTGTCTCACACCCTACTGGGCATACTGCAATAGTGTAGCTGGCCATAGTGGTTGGTGTTGAGTTGACCATCTGCTAACACTGTCATGGCACAACCATTTGCAGCAGATTTGCATAAGTGTGTGAGCAATGTGATGACAGACATGCCTGTGGCAAGCACAACTCTTGAAATGGGCCAGTTGTGACAATACTCAGAAGAACTGACTGATGAAACCAAAACCAAAATAACCTGGATCAGCAGGGGATCTGGAGAGGAGGCAGGGTGGGGATGAGAAGTATAACACTCTCCAGATGACTGAGAAATGACGCAGAAGGAGCAGCCTGTGTGATGCTTGTTCTGTCTCATCAGAAGCTCACAAGCCTGAACGTCTTCTCCTCTATGATGAAAGAGCATCAGAAACCATGGTGACCAGTGCAAACTATGTGACAGTGGCTCTACAGTGGTAAATCCTCCTTGTAAGTATCTCATACGTAGTGATAAGGTGTAAGAAGAAACTATCTACATCAAGCATGAAGTTAATGAACTACTTCAGTAAGGTTTAATTCTACAGTTTAAAACAGGCTTAAAATATATCACCGTCCTAAATGCTGCCATGCCAGCAATCCATGTGCTGGAACATTCCATTCACCTTCAGCAGTCGCACAGCTGCACCATGTCTGAGTTCACCTTGAACAATAGGGTGAAGCCCTGAGGAGAGAATCATGGAATGGTTCCTGGGTTGGAAGGACCTTAAAGCCCATCCAGTGCCACCGCCTGCCATGGGCAGGGATACCTTCCACTAGCCCAGGCTGCTCCAAGCCCCATCCAGCCTGGCCTTGGACACTTGCAGGGATCCAGGTGTCGCTAGCTGGGCGCTGAGGCTTTGTGGTGCCAGAGCGGGAGGTGTCATGACCTTCCTAAAAGCGCCTCCAAAGCGAAGCCGCTCGGCAGGACCAGCACACGCTCACACACAGCGTGCACACACATGGACAGCTCCAGTAAATGGGTCGACAGCAAAGAGCTGGGAAGGATCTTCATATGAGGGTCCACGGGAGGAGGTTTATTGCAGCCATGCCGTGAAGGGCTTCAGGGACAGAGAACAACAGAGGGTGCAGGTTTAAGTACGGGAGCGGATCGAGCATCAGGGACCACTGATCTGAGGGCGTGAGGGTGGTACAAAGGTGGGACTAGGGAATGGGAGCCAATAGGGAAACTCTGAGGGAGTGGTGATGGGGCAAGGGCCAGTGGGGGAACCTGGAGTGGAGAACCTTCTAGGGCATGGGACACATAAGGTAACAAGGGGGCGGAGAGGCCAACAGCCAACCAGGGAAGCACAACTGGGATACAGTAGCATACCAGAACAATGCATCCTGGGGGCAGCCTTTCTGGTCACCCTAACCTAGGGAGGAATCTCTGATCTTAGGGACTGTCCTACCAGTGAATTCTCTTTGTTCTTTGTAACGTAGGCTCGCCGGCCCCCAAAGCTCCCCATTTCTTTATTAATTATAAAAGGCTTCTCCCAGGGATATCAAAAGCAAGTGTTTCAAACAACCAAATATACATAAACCAGCAAAAACAATCAGAAGCACTCGTAGTGGGATTCCCAAGAGTGAAGCAAAAACCACTCAGTGAGTCCCCAATGTCGCAGCAAATCCTTGAACCACTCCAGTGGTTTTTCCTTCTATAAACCACATCCAGGGGCAGCCACAGCTTTTCTGGGCATCCTGTGCCAGCGCCCCACTACCCTCACAGGGAACAATTCCTTCCCAAATCCCTTCTATTCCTGCCCTCTGGCAGGAGGAACCCATTGACCCTTGTCCTGTCACTCCATGTCTATTTCCAAAGTCCCTCTCCAGCTCTCTTGGAACCCCTTTAGGCACAGGAAGGATCCATAGAAGGAGATCCCTAGTAGGAGAGTAAAAAAGATGAAAGTAGCAGGAATTTGTTGGATAAAATTTGTGAATGACCTATAAAAACCCTCCCATGCACCACAGAATACAATCAAGGAAAAAAACTGAATCCCAGCCCACCTCTGACAGAGTTTTGGGAGCAAACTCCTCCTGCTGCTCAACCCTGCTTGGTGATTCCAGTGTGAGGCCTACCTGCACAGCGCAGGTTCTGCTTGGTTCTCCTTGATGCTGTTCCATGCTCTCTTCCAAACAATTTTCACATTTTGGAGATGTCATTTTTTTAATCATTGCCTTGGCAAAAGGAAAAAGGAATCGAATGTAATTTAAAAAATGAAAAGAACAACACAAACAAACAAAAACCCCCAACTGAAACCAAACCAAACAAAAACCCCAACTATTTGGTTGTCAAAATTCAACTGAACTCCCTGGGACAATGGAGAACCAGCATCATTTAATGGACTGTATCTGCAACTCCCATTTCCATCTGAACATTGGATGGGGCTTGGAGCAACCTGGTCTAGTGCGTGGCATCCCTGTCCATGGCAGCGGGGTGGAACTAAATGATCTTTAAGGTCCCCTCCAACACAAACCACTCCGTGATCTGGTGATTCCGTGGTTTGCTTCCAAGAAGATCCATGTCAGCAGGACTTGAGCTCCTGTGTCAGTTTTGAAGTGAGGGCAGCAGTTGCCAAGTTCTTTGGGTGCTTTGGAGCTGTGACCAGAACCTTGGTTTATCCTCAGTCACAAGCTAACAGTCCTAAACACTCATTTAGCAGGTCAGGGTGGGCCATGCAGTTGTGCTTGTAGGTGAACTTTAGGTTTTGGTGTTTGATTTGTGTGCCAGGGCAGCCCTGTTCAGTCCCTGTCTCATCCCACATCCGTCATTCTTAAAAACACAGGGCTTGTTCTTAGGGCTGGGTGGGTTCTCTAATTACTGCAGGTTTGGGGATCTGTGATTATTGTAGTGTTTGGTCTTGCAGTGCCAGGACTCTGACCAACATCCTTCTCAACTGTGACTTGAAAATGCTTATTTCAGCCAGAGGAATGCAGCTGGATTCAGTTTAACCCTCTGATAAATCATTCACTGGTAACATCAAGTTAATGGAATCACAGTTTTCTCTTTTGAGAGGTTTGAGACAGAGGGTGATCTGTGCTTTAAAAATCAAGTCATAGTTTCACACAAGATTTACTATATTGTGATATTATGTGTCTAGAGGAATATAAATAAAATTGTTTAGCAAAACAATTCTGGCTTTGTGTTTTCATTGCTTTTGTCCTTTCCTTTTAGCAAAACCCCTGGAGGTTTTTCACTTCAAGCTGGATTTGACGGGGGGCACCCAAGGGATCGTTTTTCAGGGAAGATCCCGGTGACTCAGATACGGAGCCTGGAATTTGGAGAGGCAAATGGCCAAGGTAAAGATCAGAACTGCTAGAGAGGGAAGAAAAAACCTTTCTCTAAATATGGAGTTGTACCTCTGGAATTTTAAGGAAAACCTGGCCAAGAGAGTAAAACCAAACCAGGGCAGGGGCATCAGCTTCTCTTCAGCTTCACGCCGGTTTTACACCTGTTCGTTCAGCAGCAATGTGAGGTCAAAGCCAGTCCCAAGGATCTCACTCCAGACATCTCCTTTGATGGACTTTGCCACCAAATCCAGCCATCATTCATGGGAAGGGATGAGTTGGGAAGAAAATCAGTGCATCCTTTATAGCAGTTTTGCTTTCTTTAGGAAGAGGCCAGGAGATCCCAAGG
This sequence comes from Corvus brachyrhynchos, assembly GCF_000691975.1. Lineage (NCBI taxonomy): Eukaryota > Metazoa > Chordata > Aves > Passeriformes > Corvidae > Corvus > Corvus brachyrhynchos. The sequence continues at coordinate 400,514 of NW_008236940.1, read as the reverse complement.
ACAGAATCAGGATTTCTTTTTCCCTGTTTACTGCCAATAACTTCCAGCTGTGCACTGGATTTTGTGGGTATCTGTGTGTCCACATTCTCCAGCCAGAGTTATTCCTAAAGGGATGTTTTGTTTCTGGCAGTTTTAGTCTTCCTCTTCCCCTATATTTGTTCCCATAGCTCAGAAAAACATGGAAATGCCTCTAGAGATCCACCCCCTTCTCTAAATGGGGACAATAGAATTTTTCTGGAAAAAAGTAATTGTTTAAAAGTAGTGCATATGCCTTTGTGATGTCATCCATTCTGGCAATTTCTGGAATGCCTAACTCACAGAACCATGGAATCATTAAGCTTGGAAAAGACCTTTAAAAGTCATGAGCCTCAGGCCCTCAGTGTGGTCAGGAAACACAGAAATGATCCCCTTCCCTCTGCAATTCCCCCAACATCTCTGGTGACTTTTCTGCATGACTGGGGCTTTAAAGGCGAGAATTTGTATTTAATGCAGCATATTCTGTTTCATTGCTATGCTGTTGTTTCCTTTTTGCCTCACAATGTTTCTACCTGAAACAAACTTCGTGCTGACAAAGCATCCAAGTTTTGATTTCATTTTGATTTCAACCGTTCACTGCTGCAGCAGAAAAACACCTCCATACAATCATGGAATATCCTGAGTTGGAAGGGACCCACCAGGATCACGGAGTCCAACTCCTGGCCCTGCACAGACACCCCAACAATCCCACCCTGTGCATCCCTGGGAGCATTCTCCAAATGCTCCCGGAGCTCTGGCATTTGGAGTTTTCTCTTCTCCCTACAGATACCTGGATATAGAAGATTAAAATTTTAGCTAGAATAACCTACCAAGAAAAAAAAAGCAGGGGAAAGAGAAGAGGGTTTTTTGTCTTCCTGTCCCAATGGACACCTTCCCGTTGTGTAGGGTGAAGCATCCCCTGTTCACCAGGGAGTGGAGGAACAAATTCTTTCCCGTTATCTCTGTTTATTGAGCACTGCCCTATTTATCTTGCCTGACTTGTACAGGGAGAATCCTTGTCTGAGACATATTAATAACTTCCCACATTTTTTTTCACGTTGCTTTGCAATAGAAGGCAGGAACATCATCTTAATTAGTCTTAGAAATGGAGACCAAATTCTCGTGTGATCTCTCACTTGCTTTCAAAACGCAGACCAACAATATAAACTGCTTTTATAAAAATTATTTCCCTGCTTTATGACATCTGGTAAAGCAGGGATACACATATCTTTTATGAAATCTTTTCTCTCACTATTCTTTATAGAATCACAGAATGCTTTGGGTTGGAAGGGATATAAAAGCCCATCCCCTGACAGTGACACCCTCACAGGGAACAATTCCTTCCCAATAGCCCATCTAAACCTCCTAAATTGAAGTATTCACCATTATTTCCTCTTGTAATTTCCCAGGTCAAACTGGAGCTATGTCAACATTCCAGCCATTCTTGAAATTCTATACCAACAGCTCATCTCTGGAGTTTTTCCTTTGCCTCCTGAACCATCTGAGTTCTCCTGTGGTTTACTCTGCATTATAAAGGGGCAAATGATGGAATTCTTAACTGTGGTGGAAGGAAACCCCTTTTCCCAATGAGCCCAGGATTTTCACATCCCAAGTCTTGATCCTAAACTTGGTGCTGCCCATGTTCCTTGTGCAAGAGCCTCTGCGTTTTTCAGTGGCCCCTCTGTGCTGATTTTAGAAGGGAATTCTCGGCTGAGTGTGCAATTATCACACGTAATAGACACCAACAAAACAATGCTCTTGGATTTTTTTGGAAAACTTTCCACAATTCTTTATCATTTGTAATTCTTTCTAAAGACATTTCAGCCTGCAGCAATGCCTTCTACAACTCTAGCATGGTGCCTGATGTGAAAACACACTTTTAAAAAGCTGTGGCACATCCACGGCTTCCATTGGCAGTGGCTGGTTTGTCACTGCGAGGAGCTGTGTGACAGCTCTGTCACCGCACTCTTTACACACTCCTGTCCCCGCCGGTTCCAGCTGGTTCCAGCCGGTTTGCAGCTGGTTCTGAGACCCCCGCCCC
>NW_008236940.1:389493-397441 GCF_000691975.1 Corvus brachyrhynchos | reverse complement strand
GGCTGAGGGGCCATTGTAGCTGCTGCCCCAAGGATTGGAGGAGCAAAACTCCTCCACTAGGAGAATTAAGAGAGTTCAATTCTGTAGGGGAAGTTAGGGGTAGATGTTCCTAGTGCTCTCTACTAGAATTTTAGATAAGAGGATATAGAAGTGTTAATATAGCTACTGCCTCAAGAATGTGAGGAATAAAGATAGGAGAATTAAGAGAGTTAAATTCTGTAGGTGAAAGCAGGGGCAGGTAGTAGTAGTGCTCCCTGCTAGTATTTAGGATAACAGGATAAAGCTACTGCCTCAAGAATGTGAGGACTATAGATAGGATAATTAAGAGAGATAAATTCTGTAGGTGAAAGTAGGGGCAGGTAGTAGTGCTCCCTGCTAGTATTTAGAATAACAGGATAAAGGCCAATCTCATGGCTTCTGTTCCTGTTTAATTAATAAATTACAAACTGGGGCTCAGCATAGGTAATAGCATAAGAAAGACAAGAGCTCTGAAGGTTTAAACTGGACATTAGATTGTAAAGAGAAGGGGTAGGAAGCTCTTTTTGTTTCTGAGAGATAATCTTATTCAGCACTTGGTCTGGAATATGCTCCTCTGGAATATGTTCCTTAGGCAGTGGAGCTGTAGCTGTTGCTCAGTTAGAACAGGTTGGATATAGATAAGATGATTTCATATAAAATATGAAATAAAAAAAAATGAAATAAAATGACTGAATAAAAGGATTGGATTGATAAATCGGAAGTGCTTGCTGTTTTCATTGCGCTGCAGTCGTTGATCTGGGGGGAAATGCTGGAGCCCGAAGCCTTTTGGTTCTGGGGCGTTGCAGGGTGTGCTGGGTGGGGCAGAGGAGAAAGGCGCTGCCTGGGCCGGGAGGGATGCGGGGACAGCAAGTCCTTGTGACTCCTGGGGCACAGGGCGGTTGTTTGATGCAAAAGCCCCTTTTTTGGGTGCAGTTCTCCTCGCCGAGAGCTGCCCTGGTGCAGGGATGATTGTGTAGGATCTCTGCAGGAAGGAGTGCTCTCAGCCATGGCAAGGAGATGTGGCACAAGTCCCTGTTGTGCAGGGGAGCAGCTCCCAGGCCGTTTTGTGGAACTCCTTGTGAGGCACACAGGCATTTTGCTGCCAGGACATTGGATCCCACTCGCTGGGGCAGGTGCCCCCAGAGGTGCTGCAGCACTAAAATGCACTTGCCAGTGCAGCTCTTGCTGCCTCGGTGAAAATCTCCTGAGACAAGGAGCCTGGCAGGACACGTGCTTGGCAACAGCCAGTGTGCAGCTGAAACCTCCAGGATGGCCCAGAGTGCCACGCTGGACACTGCCTGTCCTTGGGGTTCAGAGCAAAGCAGATGCTTGGTGTGTCTGTGCAGTGTGCGGCTCCTGCTTGCTCCCAAATGAGCAATTGCCAGGAGATGTGTGCAGAGCTGCCTGGGCTCCCTGAGCAGGCCTGGCAGGGGCTGCAGCACGTGGGGTGGCAACGCAGCCTTGCGAGGCTGTGAATGTCTTGGTGCTCGCCCAGAGGGGGAATGGTGTGGGCTGAAAGGCTCCGTGTTTGCCAGGCTGTTGCAAAGGAAAAGGGAGAATCCTCCTGAACTCAGGCAAAGGGGACCTGCAGCCCACTGAGGCAGCTGCTGAGCACCTCCTGCACCAATCCAGTGCTAAGGAGTGGAGTCCCGGAATCCCAGAATCCCGGACTGGTTTGGGTGGGAAAGGACCTCAAAGCCCATCCAGTGCAACCCTCTGCCATGGGCAGGGACACCTTCCACTAGCCCAAGTTGTTCCCAGCCCTGTCCAAGCTGGCCTTTGACTCTTCCAGTGATCCAGGGGCAGCCACATCTTCTCTGAGCACCCTGTGCCAGGGCCTCCTCCCCACCCTCACAGGGAGGGATTCCTTCCCAATATCCATCCAACTCTGCCCTCCAGTAGTTTGAAGCCATTCCCCCTTTTTCGTTCCCTCCAGGCCCTTGTAAGTAGTCTCTCTCGTTTTCCTGTTGGGTTCTTTCAGGTACCAGTTCTTTCTTGTGACTCTGAGACTCATTTTTCAGAAACAGATCTCGTTTTCTGAAAATAGTAACAAGAAAAGAAATAAAAAATACGGGAAAATAGTTTTGGTGAAAAAGTTTATAGGAATCTTGAATCAATTGCAGACCTTAAAATTGTGATTCTGTAGTGGTCTCAATCGCAAATTTTTTGAAAGAGGTATTGATCTACTAGTCTAGTAGTTTAAAAAGAAATTTGATTCTTCAGCTTAAAAATTACATCCATTTTTCAATGCCCTCAATTTCTGTGCCCTCATTCACCTCTAATTTGGCTGAAATTTCTTAAATCAGTGGCAGTATTTCAGTATAAGAAATTTATAGGATTTAGCTATATGGGAACACTTATGCAAGTCCCATTTTCCGCTGTTTTGTGAAATGGCTGCATTCAGTTGATATTTAGCCCAAAAAAGCAAGTTTGAGTCCACTTTCAAAGAGCCTGGACTGTGAGAAGTGAAAGAGCTTCTCATAATAGTGTTGGGTGTGAAATAGAAAAGCTGAGGATTAAAAAAAAAAAGCTTTCAGCCCTTATCCCAATCCAAAAAAAAAAAAAAAAAAGAGTTTTTGTACCTCGTGCCATAGAAAATTTTCAAAATGAAAAAAACTGTTTGAGGCAAAACAGGGAAAAACTTCCCCACGATGTACTTGCCCTGAGAGCTGTGGAATTATCTCCCTGGCTTGTGGGCACATGCCAGGATTGGCACAGACACAGCGGGAAGGGCAGGAGTTGGGAATCAATCGCTCTGAGGAAGGAGCTTTTCCTCTGCTGTGCCCTCCTTCTATCCCACTACAACTGACACTTACCCCTGGGAGGCAATTAATATTGCTATTAGAAGTATTTCCAGGATAATTATTTTCCTAGAGAAATGTCAAGATTCCTGCCATACCCAACACAAAGCTTTTTTTTTTGTCCTGAATTACATCCAGCAGTTTGCTAAAATGGCACTTCGGGGTTTGGGGGAAAGATTTTCAAAGGCACAAATGAGACTTGGCTGTTACTCTAAATGCATCTTTTTTTCTTCCTTTTCTTTTTTTTTTAAGTGCTTTTGAAAAATAACATTGTCTCTGCATAGAATCAATTAGTTTTCACTCTGTTATGAGTTCTGTTAAATTCATCTGAACATCCAGAGGAGTTATTATTAGACATGTCGCTCAAAATATCAATTTTTTATTAAGCAAGTAACAGACATATGAAAGATTAAAAAATTGAGATGCTTTTAATTATAAGAAAGTTAATCCTTCATTAGGGTTCTACTGATTTCTAATTCTTAATGAATAACAATTTTATGCTTTGTCAAGGAAAGGTGAGTTGACCTTAATACTTCCATAATGGCAAGCTCCTGGAGACATTGCTATTTCCTTTCTCTCCCTTCTGTGCTTCAGAAAATCACGTGGGTGATCTTTAAAATTGAGAGCAACCCTAAGGCAGTGCACAGCAATCTCACCAGCCTGGTGTGGATGCAGCAGAAACATGGGCTGGTTGTTCAGGACAACGCCCTGATCCCCACAGGCAGGACCTTGAATGTCATCATAAGGTAAGAGACCGATAATGAAGTAATAAAAAAATAAATAGATGGAGCTGATGTTCCTAACCCATCCATTTTTTCCAGAATCTAGTCACTAGTTGCATGAAAGAAGCAAAATTATGCTTAGTTGTTTTTTCTTTCAGTCCATTGTTAATGGATTGGTCCCTTGCTTTTTGTCCTGTTAGGGCTTTCCTTTGTCCCAGGTGAAGTAAAACTAACTCAAGCCAACAATCCTCGCAGGTCTGTCATGACTGCAGAGACATCCCTGTAATTGCTGGATTTTTATGATGATGTGGTTTAAAAGTCACAGTAATTCATTGTTCCCTTTTGGACCCAGCTGCTGCTCCTCAGGCCATAGGCATCCCGAATTGTGTTCCTGTAGAAAATCCAGAGATGTGTCTGGTATTACCCCACAACCATCACCCAGCCTGGTCTCTCTGTTCACAGACATGGGAGAGAGCTTGTCTTCCTTCAGGAATCCATGGGAATCCTTGAGGAGGATAGAAGTTTGCATATGGCTTCATGGGAAGCCATTCCGGTGTAGCAAGCAGGGCACAGAATTCAGGGATCCTTCACTGGAAAACTCAGCATATGAATGGGAAGTAGCCTAAATTCACGTGGTTCTTTCCTCTTGGTATCTTACAGTAAATGTGGGGTAATTCAGTCCTTGCTGTGTGAACCTGGCCCAACTGTAAAGAAGGAGTATCCGTATTTCTCCAGCTACAGCCACAGCAGTGTAACAAATTAACATCTTCTCACTGTCCTACATCTCCTGCCGAGCTGAGCTTTTTGTACTGTTGGTAATGTGATTTGAGAGTTACTCAGTGACTACCTTGCTTCTCACAACCTTTATGTTTAGGTTAGTTAAACCCCTTTGGCTTGGCCACAAGAAGGTTGTAGTTCTGACCCAGGCCTGCTAAAATATTTCTGAGGTGTATTCTAGGGAGTGGAGTGAAATCAATGACTTGAGATTTTAAGAGTACTAAAGCTTAGGTTAACAGAGTTTTCTTATCCCTGCCTCCAGAATCCAGACCTATATCAGCACCAATTACAGCCAGTATTTTCTTGAAACTCCTCTGGAACTGCAATTTGTCAGCCTTCAGCAATTTTATCTTCTGGCTCATGCAGAACCAGTTTCTACAAGTTGGGGAAGTAAAGCATATGGCTGGGGAAGGTGCAACATGAGACACATCTGAATAGAACATGAGAAACAGCTCAGTCCGTACTCTTGGAAATGATTGATAATTGTTTGGTTTAGCTGGAGTGGGATCCTGAAAAACAGACTTTTCAGAAGTCTACTCTTAATCTAATGATACTGCTATGATGAATGTACCCTCAGTACATTTCTGGGGAGAAAGAATATTCCTCAGTTGTGGGTAGAACTGCCCTGTTTTCCTCTAATTGAGTAAGACAAACAATCCCATGAGCTATGATGTCAACAAACCTCTTTGTAATGAAAAAAGGTTTGGAGTGCTTAGAATCAAAAAAGTAGGACACCGTTAATTTAATTGCTAGGAGATAGGTTTGATCAAAGCTGAGGAATGTGGACTTCATCCTCAAATATAAGGAGCTTCATTTAGAAAATGGACTTAATAACAAGCACATTTATTCATTGTTTGAGACTTGTGATTATTAATATTTGATCTAAAGAATGCCTTATATTTAAGGCTCTTCCATTATTTATATTTATTATCCAGTTCTCTCCTGCCATTTCTTTCTGCCTTCACTATTGCTAAGAAATATGTAACCAAGATAATCACATTATCTCCCATCAGTGCTGCAATCTGCTTAACTGGAAAAGCCAAACACAATATTGCAGTGCTGCTGTTGACAGAGGATTTAACAAGAGCTGATTGTCCTCGGAGCAACTCACTCTCCTGACTTCCAAAGAAAGTCTGCTAAAGCCTGGGAAGTTTACTCCACTCCAGAGGGCTGGAATTGAACTTCTGCTCCCAGTCCCAAGGAGCCAAATGGTCAGGGTAGCGTGAGGAAACTAAAGTGGATTTCTGCCTGATGCATGAATCCGTGTCTGGTGGTGATGGAATCTTGGAATTGTTACGTTTGGAGAAGACCTATGAGATCTTCAAGTCCAGCTGGCAACCTGGCACCACCACCAGGATCACCACCAGACCATGCCCCAGGTACCATATCCACATATCTTCGAAAGAATTCCAGGGACAGGGACTCCACCACTCCTGTCCTCAGCAGCCTGTGCCATGAGAAATTTTGTCCTCATGTCCAATCGAAATCTCCTCTGGAGCAACTTTAGGTCTTTTGCTCTTGTCCCTTGTTCCCTGGGAGCAGAGCCTGACCTGGCTCCAGGCTCCTGTCAGGGACTTGTGGAGCGCAATCCAGAGCCATCTGCACAGGGCACACAAGGGGATGGCCCTGAAGATGAACAGTCCATTTTACCGTGCATCATACTGGGCTCATGGTTTATTCTGGTTTGTGGTTTTGGGAGTTTTTAAAATTTATTTTTATTTTGAATTATTTTGTTGTGCAAAGAGGCATCACAACGTAGTAACCCCATCCTGTGCACTCAGCATTTTTAAAGCAGTAAGTATATCTGGAAATGTTTGAAGTACTGCTTGGATGTTTCAGCCTCATGCAAATCATAGCCAACATAATTATTGGAGAAAATATTTCTATAAGGATGGCCTTTCACAACAACTTAATTGCCTTATGACTTTGGGTTGGAAGGTATTCATTTTTCTTTCTTTTTTAAAGGTACTTGTGTTTTGGATACAACTGCCTGGGACAGTCAGAAAAACCTTACAGCGCAGCCAGAAACTTCAGTCTAGTATCAAACGGCTCTTCTTTACCTAAGAATGTGCACACTGAGTAGATACTAGAGCTGGGCTGAACAAACTTCTTGACCTTAAAGAGAAGACTGCCTGTGCCTCAGGGCCACCACAGCAATGAGAGGTGACATTTGGTTTGATGGGCTCCAGAAATTCCTCTGCTCAACTTTGTGCTGTAGAGCCCTAGAGCCATTTTTTTTCTTTTCTTCAGCTCTGCAATACTTTATCTTTGTGGCAGCTTCCGAAGAAGACCAAGTGGGCAAGGTGGGTTCAGAAGAAGTTTGGCGAAGACAAATCCATCTATTGTAGATTTTGGGACTTTCTTGGCTTTTGCAATAATCACCTTCTTAAAGCATTTTGCAGGAGGAAGAGGAGTCGCCAAAATTTCAGTCATCTCATGAGAGAACAAAGTAATCCATTACAACTTCAAAAAGTATTTTTGAGGAATGTTAGCTATACAGTCATATCCATTCAACTCACTCGATCTCCAGCAAGTTTTAGTGGTGTTAATGAGTATTTTTAATAATTGTAGACAAACCAGCAGCTGTAAGTTGGGGTTTAACTTATGACTAAAAGTTTCAGTCAATGTCATACCCTGAGGATGGTTCACTCATGTATCTACTTGTGGTTACTGAGGAGAAGAATTCCACAGGGCAGAGAAAGAAACAGCTTCTTCTGAAAAGCAAACGTCTATCCAGGAGGAAATCAAACTGCAGAAATCCTGTCTGATTCTTACTCATGAGATTGAAATATCATTTTTGTGTTGTCACAGATTAATGACCGAGAAGTTTAAATATTCCTGTTAACCTGCCCTAGATCAATGCTGCAGATTGTCTCCAAGGCACTCAGAGCTTTGTAAGAAATTAAAAAGACAAAACAATGAATTTGGCTTTTTTTATCATGTGTACCTGAAAAGATAGAATCATTTTTTAAAACCCTAATGACCAGCAAAGCTAAAAAAAAGCTACCCTAAATTTTTTGTAGTTGTCTTTATTCTTGGAACTAGGAGGTTCTGAAGACTTTCTGAAGCTTATTCTGTTGTTGGAATGTTTTTGGAGAGCACAGGATTCCCTCTAATAGTCATCCCATTTTCATGTAGCATTGGTAAAAGCTCCATGACTATGAAACACTCAGTTGAAGATGAAAATGTTTGGGGTCACCTACACAATATGACGATATTCGCTTTGGTTTCATCAGATGTTCGAGAGAAAAAAACCCACAACAATCTTTGAACTCTCATTTTCGTGGTGCTGTCATACTTTTTTCCTCCACATAGTACTATTGCTCAGTGGAGAGGAAAAAAAGGACGTAGAAAGTCTCTCTCTGCTGCTGTCAGAGAGTCATCACACCCTAACTGCAAAATCTTACACTAAATAGCTTTACTAAATTGTGAAAATCCTACTTGTAAGGATTGGGCCTTGTTTCTGACTCATGGAAGCATTTCCCTTATTATAGTGATGCCATGAAGATTTTTTGTCTTTTCTTTTATACCCCTGTTATACCTTTTTACAACTTCTGTATTCCTAGTGCTCTTTGCCTACATTCTTGGACTTGTTTGTTCAGCTAGGAGTCTCAACATTTTAGAAGCTTC
>NW_008236940.1:386188-389480 GCF_000691975.1 Corvus brachyrhynchos | reverse complement strand
CCAAGGTCCTCTCCAGAACACATTCTGTAAACTAAGATAGAACCATCCAGGGGAAGGTTCCTTGGGGAGGGGGGCTCACTTGAGCCTCTCATTGGGGAATTTTTGATAGATCTGCTAATTAGTAACACCTATAATGTTAGACCAGATCTTTGGGGACACTCTCAGAGGGGTGCATCTCGATGCATATGACCTGGACGTGTGCACCTAAGGATCCTTAAAATAAATACCAAGGTAAAATCCCTTTTCCCCTTCTAACCGTGTCTGACTCTTGATTTTAAGACCAGGAAAAGGCATCAATAGGAAATAATTCCCTTATAGCAGGGAATTATTGCCTTGCAATAGCCATGCATTATCTTTCTGCTGTAGTCACACTCATTATATCACCTTGGACTTCTTCAGCTCTGGTCTTGGCCCTTTCCTTGTCTACCCGTAACACCAACGTTGTTTTCATCGACAGTTTTAAATAAATGATTTATCTCTGATAAAACTGCAAAAGATGAGACATGTGGAAATGCTGGGGAACAACACAGCCCCGAGATATTTTCTTCTCACCAATTTAAGGTCTGTACTGGACTTACACAACAAGGTTTAGTATTACATTTTTTGGCTATTTCTCGCTATGCTACTCTTTTATTAATTGGCAATCAATTAAATTAGTCTTCCCCAATTTTAACTGTTTTGCCTGTATGGTAATTGATTAATTGTCTCCCTGTCATTATCTAGACTGACAAGGTTTTTTTGTCATATTTTCTCCCCCATCTTGTTGAGAAGGGAGAGTGAGATCGGTTTGAAGGGCACCTGGCCAATCCACCTCAGGTTATATTAACAAGTCACCTTTTATTGCTTTAAAAATTGCAAACCAACAACCTTCAGCAGCTAAAATAAGAGTTCATTTAATTGAAAAGGTACAAGGCTATTTGTGTTTAGTATCCTACCATGCAGAATATAACTTCTAAGTTCCAAAGTCAAAATATTGACATATTTAAAACCACAATCAAGATTACTAAACCTGAGCAAATAAACTAAAATACTGGAATTGTAATATCTGTGAAGGAACTGATACCTCCAGCCATAAAGGTAGCACAGGCTTTATATACCCATTATTTTAATTATTGATTAAATAATTTCTGGAGATAAATAAAAATTACAATCAATTTCTAAGTAATATCTTTATTCCTAAAAATTCTGTAAAATGCTAGGGGTGTCATGTGAAAAGAAGGATTAGCTTCAAGAGAAATGCCCAGTGGAAACTGAGTATCTTTTGGTGTAAAATAATTCCTTTAGATTGCTGCTTGCAAATTCAATATGAGGTTATGAGTGCCATGACTAAAAATGAAAGATTTTTGGGCTTTGTAATTCTATGTAATTCTGCACATTTCTCCCCTGAAATGTGAATTCCAAGTCTGGGGAAACATGGACTATCTCACGTGGAGCTGTTCAGGAGTCCTGCAGTGTCTCACAACATGCACAGCTTTAGTTTTCTACTTGGAAGAGATTCCTGGGCTGAATTCGCTCTTTTTTATCTTTTTTTTTTTTTTTCCAATTAATTTATTTTTTAACTAGGTATGCCTCACTGGCTTTATTTCCTGTCCATCCTCTCAGGCAGTCTGTGAAATAGGGAGTTTTTCAAAGCAGAAGGAACACAACACTTGAAAAGTAGTGTGAAAATGCCACCACATTTCTTGATAAGCCAGGCTTTTCCATCTGGCCCAACTTATTTCCAAGTTAGGGGTACTGTTTTTCAGAAACTAGGGATGGGGATCCCTCTTTGGAGGCTGGGATTGCTCTGAAGACCTGTGATCCTAAGATCACCCTCTGGGGTGTCCTGTGCAGGGCCAGAAGTTGGACTCGATGATTCTCATGGACCCCTTCCAACTCTGGATAGTCTGGGACATCCAACACAACATCAAAGATAATCTGCTACCTCCTGAACTGGAGAAATAATTTATTGGCACTGGAATTATTTTTCTCCAAGGGCTTTAAGCTCCTTGAGCCCTCCTTGCTGCCAATAAGTACACGAGTAATGAGTCGGAGCAGAACCACTGCTCACACACAGCTCTGCCCTCCTGTCAAACCCTGATTGGTGCTGGGTAAATTGCAGGAAAATAGAGTCCAGTGCCTGCTTTTAGGACTTGCTAAACTGAGTCATTTGTGTATTTATGTAGTTATCTATCTATATACACACTTTAAAGAAAGCCAATATCGCGACATTATCCTTTCAGGCTTACTTACTCAATTCCCCACAATGTCTTGGAAGAACATGTTATCTGCTTTGTTACAGTTTATGACTTAAACAGCTTAAAAAAATAGTCCCATTCATATGGACTTTTTTTCCAAAATCTTCATTTTTTAAAAAAATTTTTCTATAGAGACTGTATATCTTTAAAAGCAAAAGAGACCAACAAAGCCAAACCCTGCTGTAGGGAGATTTTGTGTCAGGAAGTAAAATAACCTCAGTGAGAACAGAGTTCCCTAAATTTCGATGTGTAACATTATGCTACATAAGTAGACTGGAATAGATAAACATAAATTCTAAAGCTGGCTGCACCAGCCTTGAAATGCTGTAATTAAGGTAAAGAAAGTCCAGGGAATGATCTCTAAGGAAATAAAAATAATAAATGAAAGAAGAAACCATTTCTCTGCAGTACATTATTCCACAATAATTAACATTTTTTTATCGCTGCATATATATCTCCAATTAGCTATCTGAAAACTGGGGTCTGAGTTAATTGATTCTGTTATACTTGTGTAAATCTCAGCTAATTCCATGTGCTTCGGCTCTGGTGAAGCTGATGGCAGGATCTGGTCAGCCATATGGACTGCTTTGATCATCCTAAGCTGCTCATTTAGCAAGGTACAGTAACTAATACAGATTAATACAAGTATTTAGCTGCAAAATAAGAAAAATCAAATCGTTTCTATCTTCCTGCATGTAGAAATATCATCTAAGTATTATGTCACATAGGTACCTAATAATGGAGTGAAAGGATAAGTTTTGTCTTGGAAGTTTGTCCTTAAACCAGCACAGTCTTCTGCCAGATCTGACCTTTTTATTTTATGTAAGGTTTTGCAATTCTAATGTATGTTCTGTCTAGCAAAGACTGAGACAAATACAGAAGATGGCATATTTTGCAATTCTAATGTATGTTCTGTCTAGCAAAGACTGAGACAAATACAGAAGATGGCATAACATAGGAATTATATATATATATATATATATATATATATATATATATATATATATATATATATATATATATATATATATATATATATATATATATATATATAT
>NW_008236940.1:366517-383232 GCF_000691975.1 Corvus brachyrhynchos | reverse complement strand
TGTATACACACACACATACTGGCAGTGGTATTACCAGCAAAACTTACCAGGAAATATTATTGAACATCTATTCTTAACTTCCTTGTCTTCAGCTGATGCTGATTATTAAATTTATTGAAATTCAGTAATTTGATCTATTTCTCCTGAGAATGTATATTTTTTTACGGTATATATATATATATGTATACACACACACATACTGGCAGTGGTATTACCAGCAAAACTTACCAGGAAATATTATTGAACATCTATTCTTAACTTCCTTGTCTTCAGCTGATGCTGATTATTAAATTTATTGAAATTCAGTAATTTGATCTATTTCTCCTGAGAATGTATATTTTTTTACGGTTTGGAAGGGAATGCTGCTTTGATATGGTTTTTCCCACCTTTCAGAATCTTTACATGCATTTTTGTATAAAGCATAGAACTGTTAATTTGGAAAAACCTGCTGGTATTTGTGTTTTCCTTCTCAAACTCTGGACTACTTTGGGAAAGCTTAACAATGTGTAGGTTTCAAAGTAGCTAAGCCATGTTTCTCTGTGATAAAATACCTTTTATTCTTTTTATTCAAGAATACATTGAAGTCTTTTCCCCTTCAAATATCCTTCTTCTTTCTAATTCGGTGGGAAAAGAAAACAAACGTGAAAACATTAAAAGATGACACAAAAATCCATAAAATTTCAGTGCATACAAATTCCTCTGCTGCCTTTCTCTTTGGCAGAAATACATCTCAGGTTCCCACAGTGAATGAGAGTGCTTGAAGCTGTTGGGCTCAGCAGGGATTTAACTCGAGTCTAACAGTTCTAGAGGCAGCTTAAAGCTTCTTAGCAGAGCAGATAAAATTAAACATTATGGTGGCAACAAGTGGGCTGGAAGGGTGGTGGTCTTTATTATGGATTTGGGACTGAGATGAGAGCTAAGGGACAGGAGAGGAGCAAACACTGGGGCTTTATGAAATAGAAACTGGAGTCCTGTTTTCTTTCCCACTTTTCTTTCTTACTTTACTTCTACTCTTCTCCAGGGCTTTCCTGTGAAAACCCCACCTTTTTGAACAGCCTAACCAGCAGCAGAATTGATTTAGAATTAATTTAGGACACTGGGGTTTATCATAAATGCAATTTTGAAGCCAGATTTAGTAATAATCACGTGTAATTATAAAGCTGTTCTTCAACATCTCGTTACACAAGTGCCCTTTCATGAAATACATTCTTGCTAAGGCTGAGCCGGTTACTACAAGCCCTTTCTAATTGAGTATTTTTTCCATTTTAGAGTGAAAAACACAGTTGTTCATGTTTATTTCAGGCAGAGATACTACAGATGTCAAAAAATACAGAGCTCTCAAGCTAAAAATCTGAATGAGATTTTTCTTATGAATGATAGCTTGCACATGATATTAAAACAGACCAAAAAACCAAAAAAAAATCTGCTGAAGGTTCTTTGAAAAATAAACAGAACAAAAAATAGAAGGTAATAGTGTTTCCTTCCTAGGGATAGCTGGCAGGAAGCCACACATTTATGGGCTCTTGATGTAGTTTGGTTCTGCCCATAAATAACAGGGGTTTATTTGTTACTTTAAAACTGCTAAAGCAACAGAAAGCTTCAAAAATCAAAACCCACCTCAGCTGTGCTCCTGACATTCTTCCTGAAGTAAGCAGGACAGGCCATTTGATGGTCTTATTTCTTTGGAGCCAATACCTGCCTCAGATATTGATTTTCTTACCGAGGTGTGGGGTTGCAGAAGGTGAAAAGCTCTGTAGTGTGGAGCTCTTAAATGTGGAGGCACACAACGCACACAATATTATTTTAGGTCTTAATGGAAAACAGCCTCGAGAAACAAATGATTCTGGTTCTAGCAAGGCCTCTAACAGTGTCTCTAAAGCCCAGATTAAACTGTCAGAGCTCAGTGCTCTCAGGCAGCTCTCACCAGTGAGCCCAGCAGACACTGAACTTTTCCACAACTACTTGCACCTGCAAGTGGGTGGGCTGTTAAAGGGCATGAAGCAGATTTACAACTTTGAAAACTTACTGCTTCTCAGTAGTGTAAAATACATTTTTGCAGCCCCAAGCAGGGCCTGGGCTGGGCCCACTGGGCCCTGCTCGGACCCTGCAGCCACCTGTCCCAGCGCCGGAAACGAGAGAGAGCTTGGAGGGGGAGTTTGCCTATTCTTAAATGTGGATCACAGAGGTGATCACAACTTTAAGTGGCTCAGAGAATTGTCCATATTCAAACTGGCCAGCTGATAGGTTCTATCAGTTCCCAGAGGAAACTGTAAGCACACCTTAGCAAGGACGTCCCTTCCGGGACTATGCTTGCTAACCTATGACAGAAGGTCACTCCTCCAAGAGGTCAAAGGAGAGGTCCAGCATTAAGGAAGGAGGTCAACATATTTTCCTTCTATTTTTTAACAGTTCAAAACCTGTTTCATTTAACACTTTCAACTTGTGACATCCAAACCTTTCCAGTTCTTCAACTCGGGCATTTAGGGTGCAAGCCCAGGGACAAAGATCCCTTGGACCAGGACTCTCATATGGCTTAGATAAAATGCCCAATACATTCATGCCACACCAAAACATAATATTTTTCCTTTCTGTATTAGAAGAAGATAAAAAAAAAAAGGTTATCTGTCTTCCTAAAGCACCCTCTGAAGGAGCCAGCAGACTTTTGCTGTTCTCCTCCATGAAGAAATAATGCTTTGACTGACACAGTGCATTAAGAATTACCAGCCCTGTTAATTTGAAACCTGGTGCTTTGGTTTGGGATTCCAAACACGGCCCTCAGTACATGTTGGCTGAATATCCGGCTGGTATCTTTGTTCCCTTTGTCACAGTTTGTTGTAGTTGGTCTTTCAATGAGAAAACTTCATGAATTATCAACAATTTTTTTTTAGCCTTTAGAAAAAAAAAAAAAAAAGGCCTACAAAACACCAAGAAAAGAAAACCCAAACAACCCCCCCCTCAGAACCCCCAAGCAAACAAACGAAAAAAGAACCTCACCAAACTGCACCTTTCTGTGCTCCACAGTGATTCAAATATTGATCTGCCAAAGGACAGAATGTATTTGCTGAATGACAAATACATTCCTAAAGTGCATAGATGCACAATTTCTAGGCCAACACTGGTTTGTGGTTTTTTTTTTTTAATATGTCCTAAATCAGCATTTTTCCAGCAACAATCAGAAATGAGCTGAGCATCGTACCTAAGTCAGGTGATGTTTGGGGAAGCCTATATTGTGCCTCAGGAAGAAGAAATGTTTAGTGGATACGAGATCCTCCTTAATCCAGGCTGATATCTGGGATCTCAGTGCTTGGAGGTCTTGTTAACCCCTGAGGCCCAGGACTGAGCAGTCTGTGCTGGCTCTGGCTAGAACAGCTTGGCTGGACCCTCCCAGGGTCACCACAAACCCCATTTATTTTAGAATTTTGTAATTATATTTTATAAATTAGCACACTATTTGTGAGGAGTTTTAATTTTTTTCCAAGCTGTTTTTTTTACAACTGGCTGATTAGTGGTCTGAATATTCCTTTGATAAAATCAGCCAACTCTGTTGATGTTAGTGACAGAAAGCATGAGCTGATTTACATCAGCTTTGTTTGTAATACGAAAATCTCCTTTCACCTTTGGGACATGATCCTTGAATTAGAGAGTTTTATTTATACATTTTATTTATACACTTTATGTGACATAGTCACCGTGACAGGCAGAGGGATGCAACATGCCAGCCTCCCTACATAGGTCAACTGCAACAGAAATGCATAAAAACCTCTTCCCTGTTGTTATTTTCCAACTCATAAAGAATGCCCCAACCCTTTACTGTGTTATTAACAATTTGCTGCTGATGAGAGGAATATCAGGTCATCATTACTCACTTCTGTCATTCAGAGGAGCTGTGTTATGCCATGTTCAGCTGCAAACCTTAAATGTACCTTTCTTCCTCCAGCTCCCACTGCCTCCAGGAGTTTATCTGGAGCACAGTACTGCTGCTGTAAATGCAAGAACAAGAGGCCATTTCACACCAGCTTATTTAATTTATTTTGTTATTCTCCTCACTGAGTTATGCCAAACGAAGGACAAATATTACTGGAAGTGTGAACTATAGTGAAGAAATTGCACCTGCCCTACCCCCCTGAAATAACAACTTGATCTTTTTCATAATTACAGTTTTTTATGTTTGTTAGAAACCAGTGTGTCAGGAATAGCTCCTGCAACGTCCCAGAGCTATCCCAAGTTATGGGTATGAGGAAGCTCACTGCACACATGTTTTGCACATCACAAAATTTGGATGACACATATTTCTGTCTGGATATAGATGTGCCCAAATACCGTCCCTGGAAAGCTTCTCTTGGTCCCTCCCAAGGTCTGATTCATTTGTTCATGCTGTACTTATCCATCTTTCTAATCAGCTTGGTGAGCATCCAACCCCACGTTCACCCACAGCTGTGTCCTCATTTCTACATCCCCCAAACCCTGCATCTCAATGGGAATGGAACCTCCTGTTTGAATTGCTCAGGGCCATTCCTACAGGAATTATTTGTCACTGATAATAAAATTGGGATGGAAAAACGACCTCCTAAACACACACCTTGCTAAATTCATGCCTTTTTTCTCTTGTGACTTTCAAAGACATTGTTGCTTAAAGCATCCACAGCTGCTCTAAAATGATTGTCTGGAACTATTCCCAATCACCTGTAGTAGCACCTCATGAACCTTGAAAACATCAGAAAGGACTCAGTCTATTTAATTATTTTCCCATAACTCTTTTCCCACATTCTATATTTTGAGGCAAGTAAATTATAAAAAAGAAAAGCCAGACTTTTCATCTTCTCTGGTTTGGTGAAGAACTTATGAGACAGTGAAAACAGAAAGTGGCAGGAAGCCTTTTTCACCTTTATTGACTTAAGCTCTTCATTTTTTTCTTAACTGTGTGAGGAAGGGAAGGGGCCTCAACTGACCTAGGAAACAAGGAGAGATTTCCTACTGCTCTATGAAAACTAGTTATTAAAAACCAGCATGCAGATTGGTTAATGGCAGTCCACCCTCAAAGCTGCCATTTCCATCTGCAAAAATCAATAGTCAGAAATCATTTATTTAAACTGTTTTGTCAAAATATTTCAACTATACCACCTCCCTGTTTGATCCAGAAATGTTTCATTTTACAGATGTAATTGTTTTGTGGTCAGTTAGTCTGAGTGGAAGCTGAAAGGAAGAATTTCCTCTCTATTCCCCAGCACAGGAAGGACCTGGAGCTGCTGGAGAGTCCAGAGGAGGCACCAGGATGATCAGAGGGATGGAGCAGCTCTGCTGGGAGGAAAGGCTGGGAGAGCTGGGATTGTTCACCTGGAGAAGAGAAGCTCCAGGGTGACCTCACTGTGGCCTTCCAAGGTCTGAAGGAGCCACAGGAAACATGGAGAGAGACAATTTCCAAGGGATGGAGGGACAGGACACAGGGAATGGCTTCCCACTGCCAGAGGGCAGGGTTAGATGGGATATTGGGAAGGAATTGTTCCCTGTGAGGGTGCTGAGGCCCTGGCACAGGGTGCCCAGAGAAGCTGTGGTTGCCCCTGGATCCCTGGCAGTGTCCAAGGCCAGGTTGGACAGGGCTTGGAGCAACCTGGGCCAGTGGAAGGTGTCCCTGCCCACAGCAGGAGGGTCGGACTGGATGGGCTTTAAGGTCCTCTCCAACCCAAACCATTCTGGGATTCCATGATTGGTGCCCTCTTCATTCACCCCATCAATGCAGAATCAAACAGTTTTCTATAGGATATTTTATTTCAATTTCATTACTCACACAACAGCCTTTTAAGTGGCTTCTTGAAGGATCTCCCTGTGTGTGAAGGGTTGTTCTGAGCGACCTTATTTTAGACACAGAGGTAGGAAAACAAATAATACAAAAATTGATTGTTCTCTGGGAGAAACTGTGATAAGAGCACATCCTTAGGACTCTTGCAATTTAATGTGGTGCATCCTACATGAAGCTGCATGTATAGAAAATAAAGAGTGAGGTCCATATGCCTTTTCTGGGGTACAGGAACAATTGGCTTTGTTTTCCTGTTCGTTGTCCTCCAAGAAAACATCTCTGTGGGTTTGCAGTCCATGATTATGTTTGAGAATAGCCCACATTGGTGTGATTTGCCCATGCAAAAGGGCACATTCCTCATTCCTAAGCAATTTTTAAGAAAGTACATAACTGTCAATTAATTTTGCTGAATTCATAATTTCACTCAAGCTTCTGTAGCATCTACACGAGGTTAAATCAGATTGAAATACGATGCACAAGGCATTAATATTGAGGAGATGTCCTATATTTCTTTTATTCCATAATATAACCTTCAAAAAGTCAGTTTATGTGATAGCAATCTTTCTGATATCTCGAAGAAAATAAGAAATAAAAGCTTGAAAGCTGACTGGGAATTTTTACTGGTTTTAAAACTCTGTTCTGTTTTAAGCCTGTAGTCCTGTTAAAATTGATGGCTCAATATTCTTTCATGTTAAAGCATCCTTAATTACAGTCGGAAAAAATGGAGATTGAATGTGTTCTGCATAAGCAGTGCAAATAGAGGACAACTTTGGGAGTATATTTATACTACAATTAAATCTATGGTATTCTGAATAAATCATTCCAATTTATCTTTTAATTGTTTGGAAGTGAAATATGAGGGTATGTAGAAGTTTTGTGCTCTCAGTTTGGATAGTTGCTTTTTATCACATCAGCTATCAATCAGTTCATCCTGAAGCTGCTGAGGGGAAACAGGAGGTATGACTAAACCAAAGGGAAAATTTAATGTAGGCAATGTTTCACCATTAATAATAATAATAATAATAGTAATAAATAAAATTATGAAAAAGGTACAGTTACTTCTAGATTGTGGTTCAAGTTAATGTTTTTTGATATGGAAAGCAACACCTATAATGTATTGGAACTGCAGTAACTACTGAAACAAATTGGGATTTTGGAAGGAAAAAGGGCTCTGGATAAATCCATGTATTCTGTGGCGGCAGCTTTGTTACTGTCCACGGCAGAGGTTCAATCAGTCTTCCTGTCCTGGGTCTGATTCTCCGTTTGATGCAGTATTGTGAGGCAAAACTAAAGAGAATCCAGTGATAGCTGAGCAATTTCAGAGCTAAGAAACTCTTTCTCTTGCTCCATGGAAAGGAATATTATTGCTAAAAGTGAGGTAACGTTCGAAGACAATCTAATAAATCCCAATGACTTTGTGAGTGTGAAGGTTTTTGTCGTGGTAGAACACAGGGAGGGTTGATGAGATCTTTTTTGGACAGATACATAATTAAGTTTTCAGCTCATCTTTAGCCATGCCAAGGAAATTCATAAACCAGAACTGCACATTCTGCTCACTGCATATGCTGCATATGCTGCAGGATGACTACCGGGGCAACCGTTTGGGGATGAGAAGGTCTGAAAAGCAAAATTACAGCTGAAGAGCTCTCATAGCTCAGCATTTTCCAGGATAAAAGATGAAATTTTGTGTGTCACTGATAAACTAACTTCCTCACCCTTTTGGAGGTCTAAGGCTCCATATGGTCTTACAGACTTGCAACTCTTGTTATAATGACAAAACTGAATGTTCTCTGTCCTGTTCTTCAGACCACCATCACATATGGGCTGGTTCAGAGGAGAAACCATGAATTATTTATCTGGCAGATGTTTTAAACTGCCATGTGCGCTTGAAGCTGTTGGAGAATCTGAAATGGCATAAGTGGCTCCACAGGAGATGGGTTGGGAGGCTGAATGTAAGCAAAGCTGCCCAAATTATGTGATGGATATAATTTATTGCTAGCTACTGATTTATTGTATAATTTTCACCAGAACTGTCAGGAAATCAGGAGGGAAACTGGTTAGTATGAATAGTCATCTACTCAAGAAAAGCAAATTCAAAGCCTCTCCTGCAATCCCAATATCCTGATAAAAGTGTGGGATGCAGAAGAACTGAAATTCTATTTGAGGGTCTGGGTTTACTTACTCCAAAAAAATCCCTGAGAAAAACAAAACAAAACATAAAAATAAACCTAAGAAATGAAGGCATGGTTTTTGCAAAATCTTCTGTCTTGTTCTCAAGAGGAGTAAGGCAGTAAGGAGCAGCATAATGGACTCACACTGAAACCTGAGATTCAGGAAGTGTTCACTGGCTCCCAGATTTGATGTAGAGTGAGTACACATTGCAGGATCAGATTTCAGTAGCCCCAGCCAGCACAGTCAAGGCCAGAAATTAATATTTCATTGCTGATGAAGACAATAAAGGACACTGAGATACAAAGGGCCTTGAGTCCAAAGCATTCATTAGCATGTTTTACTCACAAAGAGGAGAGAGAAGGCTTCTCTGTAGGTTATTCCTGAAGACAGTACTCAGGATTCAGTTTTCCTTCTTGACAATGTGCAAGGTTTACTGCAGGATCATTTTTTGTTTTACCAAACTGGGGGAACATCAGTAGTCACCTTCCAGCACCTTTTACTGGAAATGCTACGTCAACTTCCTTAAATTTACAGTTTAGAAGAGCAAACTGGTTCCATTCATTTGCAAGACACCAAAGCATTTTGCACCCAGGCTTGAAGGGGCCTTTTACCTTTTAGATTCCAAGCCTTCATATGACCTTTCCATGAACATGAACCACTCCTGCTCTTTCTGAATTATTAAACTTGCAAAACAGGACATGTTCCATGAATGGGAAAATGCCTATTTGGGTTTGAGACCTGATTTTAAAAAAAAGAAAAAAAAAAATGCAAAGTCCTCTCTCATTGAGTAGGTAGAACTTAGAAATTGGAAAAACAATTTTTTTTTTTTGTATTTTTAATACTGGGTATTTTTTTACTCACACTTTCTCTTTGCCATAGTGTTGCTAATACAGTGTAGGAATAAGGAGTGTTTTAAAATCCCTTACTAAATATGTTAACTTTCTATTTTAATTTTTTTTTAATTGTTATTATTTAAAATTAGGCTAAATCTCTGTAGAATGAAAAAGTTGAGTCTTCCCACCTAAACCTTATCTTTCTTTTACCTCTTTACTGCTGTGAAAGAGAATAAGACTGCACATTTCACACTCCAATGGGCAACATATTTTAAAATCCTGCAACAGCCACAAGCACAAAGTAACAACTGAAAACTTTCTTGAAAGTCTGTACTGTCAGGGGGTTCTTTTCTCATAAACACTTCACAAATATTATACAGACAATTTAATTAACGTGGGTGACTGAGGTTATAAAAAAATCAGCCAGATGGGGTGGCGGTGTGTAATCTGTATTGCTCTAAAGCATGTGAGACTCTGTGTTTCCTATAAACAACTTCACTTTCATACAGTGAACCGTGTCCAAGAAGAGCTACTTAAATGCAATATGAAGAAGAAGAAGGGAAGGGAATGAATGACACTCCTGCTTGAAAAACACAGCCATAGTTCAGTGCTTTTCTGCTGATATCTAATTATTTTCTACTGGTGAAGCATAAGCAGATCAAGCTTCATCTGTGCACTGGAAATGCTGCGAACTGTCTGCAAAGCTCTGAAAAATTAATTTTCCAACTTATATGAAAGGCCAAAGTTCTTTTAATGACTTGTAGTACTGTGGCATCTCTGTAAACAATCTTTTCACATGTACATGAAAGTGAGGATTCCCAGAGTGTCCTGATGAATTAGCAGACAGAAATTTTCTCCTACAAGTTTTCAGAAATTGTCTGGAGAATGAATTAGGGAAAAAAAAAAAAAAAAAAAAGAGAGAGAGAAATCTTTACCTTGGCAGTAAAGGTTTAAACAAAAATATTCTTTCCAGTTTATCTGAGGTTGGAGCCAGGTGGGGGTCGGTCTCTTTTCCCAGAAAAAAAGTGACAGGACAAAAGGAAAGAGCCTCAAGCTGTGCCAGGGGAGGTTTAGTCTGGAGATTAGGAAAAAGTTTCTTCTAGGAAAGGGTTGCAAAGCCCTGGGCAGAGGTGGAATCACATACCGTGAGAGTCTTCAAAACATTAGTGGGTGTGGCACTTGGGGACATGGTTAGTGGTGAAGGCGTTGGACTTGATGATCCTAAAGGTCTTTTCCAGCCTTGGTGATTCCATGATTCCTTGTACAGGGGGTGGCACAGCCCCAGATGCAGCCTGGACACAGCCCCTGAGCTCTGCTGCTGGATTCCATTGGAAGTATTGGCATCGTTCCCAGCAATATCCCTGATTTATTTCCATTTATAGACCGAAAAGCTGTGAGCTGATACGGATTCTGCTAACGTATTGTTTGCTCACAATTACCTG
Source organism: Corvus brachyrhynchos (assembly GCF_000691975.1). Lineage (NCBI taxonomy): Eukaryota > Metazoa > Chordata > Aves > Passeriformes > Corvidae > Corvus > Corvus brachyrhynchos. The sequence continues at coordinate 372,991 of NW_008236940.1, read as the reverse complement.
GTTTTATCAACAGAAGGGCATTATCCTCCAAGCTGTTCTTACCAACTAAATCAGTCATTTAAGCCTTGTTTCCTCCATTGCTGCTTCTATTGACTTTATCATTATAGAAGCCGGCTGGCCCTACTTTATGTCTCTTTTGAAAAGCATTGACAGAATATAATCTGCATAATTTTAGGGGCTGATAATAAATAAACACAACAGGCTAAAAATCTGGGGGGAAAAAAAAAAAAGCCTAACAGATAAAAGCAGAGGTGAGCAAAAGAAGGAGCAGAGGAAAATAATATGTGTATGGATTGAGTGCAACAGAGGAATAAATCAGCTTTTATTCTAATTTGGTTTTGCTACCTTGCCTTTTTGACCTGTGGGTTTTATATAATTGAGAGTACAGGGATTGTCTCTCCTTAGTTGGGGAATTAGGGATGTAGTAGATTACCAGAGGATAAAAATAACTGAGAAAATCTGTAGAGGAAGAAAATAGGACTCTTAATATTGAGGACAGAGAATTAATTTGCTAGCCAGGACATAAGTTCAAGATTTTGATCTACTCTGTAGGAATGCAGTGACAAAGCAAACAGAAACTCTTCAGCATCTCTAAGCCACTTTCTAAAATCCATTGGCTGGCTAACAGCCAAAATCTTTAAGTAAAGTAATAAACACAGTGTATTGTAAAAATAGAAATAATTGAACATAAAGGAGGGAAGAAGACACATGGCGTACATAAGAAAAAACTCACAACAATTTCAAGATGATTCTAGTTCCTCTGAATGAGAGATGAACAGACATAAAAAAAGAAATAAGCAGTAGGAAACAGCAAATACATTCCATGAAATGTTACCACGAAACCCATGACGGTAGCAGCCACATATTGTGGGAGGCTGGGAAACTGTATTTGCAATTCTAATTGAGCAAAATGCATATGAAGCAATATACAGACCTCTTCTTTTCATCATGTTAGGAATTGTGAGATGAAATGAGGGCAAAATAACCATAATTTTACAAAGATTGGAATAAAACCTGAAGAAATAAGAGGGGGAAAAAAGGTGTTGCAGGAAGAAATATGGCATTGGATCACAAAAAGCACTTAGCAGTAAGGAAGAAAGTTAAAATGCTCATGAAATGCACAGAGAGAACAAAATCTAAAAGTTTTTTTGTTATTTGATGGATAAAATGTCCACATCTGCAAATTTATTTGTGCCTTGGATAATTAAGCAAAAGGAAATACAATTTTTTACTGAGTTTTGCAAGTGTGGGAAAGGTGCTTGGTTCACTTGAAGATTGTGGACACGTCATCTTTTGCAGCTATTCCAACATCTGGGCAATGTGGCGAGAAGGAACCACGGGTCTAATGTCAGTAGGTTTTTGGCTAATTATTCAATTACCTGATAATTTAGTCAGCTTTCAATCCGAAGTGTCCTTTTATCTGATGGCACGTGCTAAGTTTGTGTATGATGGTGTGGTGGGAGACCCTGCCAGAGGCTTTCCCCCAGGTTTGTTTGTTTAAGTGCTTCTCAACCTGCTCTATCACCTCCTTGTTCCAAACATTTTCTCTTCCCTCAAGAACCCTGGATTTATGGAAACATGTATTAAAGAAGTAACTGCTCCAGAATTTCTTGCTTTATTACAGCCATGTCTGTGGCTGGTTTCATCATAGCTGATGTCAATCAAGAGTAAGCAATTTGAAGAGTTTAAGGGGCTGTACTGGCTTAGCCTGATGAAGAGAAAGCTCATCACTCTCTAGATCACTCTCAGACTTCCAAAGATCCACTCAATTGCACCTGATTTGCATACGCTGCCATTTTTCATTAGAGTTTTAGTGGGAACATTCACACACCTGTAATAGCCCAGTCACAAGAAAGTTACATGGACATTTGAAAGTCAGAAGACATATTTTCTAAAATAAATCAAGGTAAAACCAGCTAGGTATGAAATATCTATAATTCTTACATTATGGAACATGTTTGAGGTCACGTTTCAACAGCTGATCAACTGAGATTCAAAATTTTGGATTTCATACTCTCATTTCATAGTCTCCAAGGTGGGTCCTGCCCTGTCTCTAGGGTGAGTCCTTCATGTGAGGGAAGGAAAATGAAGTCCTGTAAAAACAACTGATTTCAAGCCACTAAACTGAACTTCTGACATTAATTTTTACCAAAAGATTTGAATTGCTCTCTTTTCTTTTTCTGTTCATGCAGGCCCACAGTAAAATATGATTTTGTCTGGTTTGACACGGTGATGGAGAGCAAAGGGAACAGAGGATGTGCTGGGCACCGGTGGAATTTACAGGCTAGAGCTGAGATAAGGCTGTCTCCTCAAAATGAAATGTACAGATTACATTGCAATGCTTCACTGCATCTGCAGATAAGAGAGTTCATTCCTCTTTCTCCTCTCCTATGGTAATGGCCATTTTTCACTTTCACCAAAGGCCAGTCTAGCCATAATACAACATTTTGGAAACAGACCGGCTGGAGGATTTTGAGTTACGACTTTACGATGTGGTGTAAATCCAAAAACCTGAAGTATTAATGTCCATGCTTGAAGAAAGTCTTCTCCAGCTCCTGGAAAGAACTGAGCGTTGTTTAATAACTCTGGGACCAACATTTCTTCCATCCCAGTCTACCTCCATTTAGTTGCAATTTTCATTCAATGTTTTACCTTCCATGTTAAAACAGAACTTCATCTCTTAACACAATTACAGCTCAGAAACTGCTTTTGTATCGTTTGCTTTATGTCTTTTCGGGGCTGGGGAAAGAGAAAAAGAAAAGAGACAGAAGTCATGTTGTCACAATATTGATTTTCAAAGGCTGGCAAATAAGCTTCATGTTTTGAAACACAATGGAAAATTCAGAGGACAGTTCACATATATTTATTGTTCAACAAATACAGGTTCTTTTAGTTACACGAGTCTATTCAATCTGCTAAAAATACTGAATATCCAAGGACTAAAATGAGCTGCAGCTCGCAATAATAATATCGCTCCTTCTTTAATTTCTGTTCTAGTATCAAAATAGATACACAAAACACTTTAAACATTTTCAGGTGAGTTAACCACCCAGAAGATGTAAACATCACATCTTTATACAGCAGGATTTATGTTAAAATTCCTTCTATCTTGAAAAAGCTACCAAAGGCCTACATATTTCAAAGTACAGAACTAGAAGGGAGAAATTTCAAAAGAAAAGTAATAATAATAATAATAATAATAATTAAAAAAACAGCACTCAAGAGACGGAGTAAGACAGAAAAACATAATACAACAACAGGAAATATTTCTGTAATCCAAGAACTTGAGGCAGGTCTCTGTCAAGCTCAGTGACTTTTCAAGTAAAGTACAAAATACAGTGCTTCCTAGAAATATGAAAAAAAAATCCTCTTCAAAAGTCTTTCCATAAATTGATGTTAAGCTGAGACATGACCTTGAATTCGAGTCTTCGTTGGAAGAGTGGTTACTCGAAGAGCTGCTTTAGCACCAGACAGTCTTGTGGCTACAGTGAGTCCCCACACTGCTTCCCTGCTTCCAAAGAGGTGCCACAAAGCATCTGAACCACAGCAGAAAAGGAATGGTTATTTCTGCAGAGAAGGGATCTTCATGGAAAAATAAAGAGGAGCCACAAGACGATTTGGAGGCACCGTGTTTCTGTTCCTTTGTTTCACAACCCAGCCAGGAAAGCAAGGACACACTAGCACAACAACTTGTGCTGTTGAACTCAGTAACTGAAATATCCATGCCTTTACTGAGTTAATAACACTAATTCCTAAAACTTTGCTTGATTAAATTCATGCTTCAGCAGCCATGGCTGGTTCAGGTCCACTGATACAATATTTGTTCCTGAGCTGTTCTTTTGCTAACTTGACCTTTTCAAATCTGGAACATTTTGGCTCTGTTTTCATTTACAGTGGTGGCTACACCACTGTGTGATATTTCAATTGAATATGACAGTTTTACTATGTCTCCTTCTGTCTAGGAGTAGAGTTTATGGACACAGTACTAATAAAAATTGTATAATAAAACAAAAACAAAACTGGGCAGCTTTGGCAGTGAGATGCAGTAAATTGCTTAAGAAAGATACTCTAAAAGACAAACCTGAACATATTAAGAAATTCTGTATTATATATTTCTAGTGCTGTTATATTAATATTTTTTATTATCCCGTACATATTCATGGCTGGAGTATCTTGAAGCACTTGCTGTTGCCACAAGTTGCAGTCTATTGCAAAAATAGTGTGGAATCCAACTAAAGCCACTACTGTGGGTTTCAGCCGCCGAGTCAAAGGATACCTCTTTAAATGGAGCATTCAGAGAGCCAATTTCTTGTCTCTTATTCCAGGAATTGAATTGTGGAATTGTAAAATGGCCTGGGTTGGCAAGGACCAAGCTAGCTCATTTAGTGCTGACCCTCTGCCATGGGCAGGGACACCTTCCACTGTCCCAGGCTGCTCCAAGCCCCGTCCAACCTGGCCTTGGACACTGCCAGGGATCCAGGGGCAGCCACAGCTGCTCTGGGCACCCTGTGCCAGGGCCTCCCCACCCTCCCAGGGAACAATTCCTTCCCAATATCCCATCTAAACCTACCCTCTGACAGTGGGAAGCCATTCCCTGTGTCCTGTCCCTCCAACCCTTGTAAACAGTCTCTCTCCATATTTCCTATCAGCTCCTTCAGGAGCAAGGCCACAATGAGGTCACCCTGGAGCTTCTCTTCTCCAGGTGAACAATCCCAGCTCTCCCAGCCTTTCCTCCCAGCAGAGCTGCTCCATCCCTCTGATCATCCTGGTGCCTCCTCTGGACTCTCTCCAGCAGCTCCAGGACCTTCCTGTGCTGGGCCCCAGGGCTGGGGCAGCTCTGCAGGTGGGCTCTCACCTGGTCTCTCACCTGGAGCAGCTGAGGAGGAGTTGCAGGTGAAAAAAGAGGATTCTTTACTAGCAGGCCAGATCTCCAGCAAAAAGGACTGACCCCGCTCAAGGGCTCCCGCAGGGAGTTCATAATCTGGGGGATGGAATGGATTCCTGAGGCTGCAGCATGGTGATCTGAGAACTGGAATATCTCTGTTCTCTGATTCTTTATAGCTCCCTAAAACTCTTTACTCTGCTTTTGTCTACTAAAGAGAAAGACTGACTGAAGAAAGAGAATTTGTGTAAGCAAACATGGATTCCAAGCTTTATAGTGGATCATTCTTGTACTCCGGACATGTTGTTTTCTTGGAAGTCTCCCTAATTCTGAAATAGTTTACACAGGCAGAGGGAGTTTTCTTCATCTTCACAGCCACTGAGAAAATACCTTCAAATTATTTAATTATTGCTGGAAGGTTCACTTTGGTTACAGGAACAATCACAAATAATTTATCAGTTGTTTGTGCAGAATAATATCTAGATGATACTTACAGGAAGAAACTTCAGGTCTCAGGAAGGTTATGTGATGATTATTCTTAAGATATTTATACAATTTTCCAAGAGAATCACTCTGAATGAAAGGAAAAAGTGTACTTAAAAGCTTATAATGCTAATTTTAATAATATGTAAAGTGGTGAAAACTACAGAGTAGATCTCTATATTTATAGAAAAAAAAGATAGTATTGATCTTATTTATACTTATCATTTACAATAAAATGATTTCAGAATTAGATGAAATTACCTGGAGCTGTCAGTTATTAGTGAGTGACCTTTTATTAGAGAATAAGAGAGATTTTCTTAAATAACTAAGAACAAAGAACAGAAGCTCTTCAGCCTATTCCATTTCTATTTTATGTTTTATGTGTTTCTTCACAAAAAGCTCAATGGGAACAGACAGTACAAGATTAAATGAAATTTTGAAGCGAGCCATGTTTGATAAGACTTCATAATATTAGAAATGGGAAGTGTTCAGCTCTGCCACTGCTACACCAATTCCATAATTACACATTCCAGTAAAAATTTAGTGTTTCCCCCGATCTAAACATATTTCCTTTAGATTTTTCCTTTAAATCAATTTATATTTTTCCTATGGGCTGCCCATAGGATAGATATAAATATCTTCCCCAAATATATGAAACAGAAGTAAATTACTTGAAGAAAATGTGTTTTCACTGAATTTTAATGAAATCAAGATTAGCTGAGTCATTTTTGTTCTTGTTGCTAAGGAGACCATAAATTTTTTGTTGATAGCAGGTTATTTTATATAATTTTCTTGTATTTTAATACTTTAAACTCCCACTAACTTTGATTGGCCATATTCTCCAGGACAAGTATGCTTTGGAAATGGAGTGAGGGACTTAGGGAAGGCCTGAGAAACAACCACGTGCTCCTGGGGATCCCAGGATGTGACAAAGTAGTTTGCATTGTCAGGAAAAGAAATATCCAAAAAGGAGATGCAGGATGAAAATATAATCTTTAAAAAATAATAATAAAAAAAATAATAATAATAAAAATATTTCTTTATATGATTCTTTCCTTGAGCAGTACCTTCCCCCCCCCCCCCCCCCCCCTCTCTCCACTACCTATTAC
>NW_008236940.1:355981-365864 GCF_000691975.1 Corvus brachyrhynchos | reverse complement strand
TTTTAGCTGTAAGGATCTTTAAAAGCATAAGAATATAAGGATGGATTAAAAGCAGCAAGCTGGGTTGCCATGAGGGAAATCAGGCACTGGATTAAACTAAAACTGAACTAAGAAACTAAAAAATCAAAAAAAATATTATATAATTATGAGACGACATGAGTTGATCCAGGCCTGAATGTAATGGAAAAAGCAAGTTCAGTAGAAATGGGCAGAATATCATTTTTTAGTGCTTGCAATTACTGTATTTAAGTTTCAGATGCACTTGTTAAGAATGAAAGCTTTTTCCCAGCGTCAGAATTGTCAGTCTCCAGCTGTAGCAAGTCAGGGATTGCAGTTTTGTAGTCAGAGTGACACCTTGCTGCTTTGGGAAAGGCACACTGACATTTCACCGTGGGGAAAAAGGTCTTGGAAGTGTTATTGGAATTTCTTGTCCCTAAGAAATGTTCCAGTGAGGTGAAACGTGGTCGTGTTTGCAAAGCCTTTGTGGCAAATCCTTGCCAGTGGCTCATGTGTGCCCTCCATTATTCATTCCCACCCCCCAGCAACCGATACAGGTTGTCATTACCCAGCTCTCTTCGAGGCTTGTGATGAAATTATTTATGCCAAGACATTTTAATTAAGGGAACGAAGAGCAGGTAAATCTCTCTGTGAACGATGGGTTTTGCATAGCAGGGACACATCACAGCTTCACCTTTAACCCGGAGAGTCTTCCCTGTGCAGTGTAGGTTGGAGTCTAAACTGAGTATCTGTCAACATCCACAGACTTGATTCATCAGGGAAAAAGAGTCACAGACACGGCAGATTCAGGCAGGATCCCCTGGCTTTCAGAATTCCTGCTCAGAGGGGAGTCCGGGTGTGGCTGGATCCAGTCCCAGCCTCGGGCTTGGGCAGTGGTTTATGTCCTAAGGGTTGTCCAGGTGCTTTAAATGACTTTGTCCCACAGGATTAAGGGTGGCAAATCAAATATATTTCTATAAATGAAATAAATAATGTATTTAAATTGATGAAGGTAATGATAACTATTAGACCAAAAGATCTTAATGGAATTATTTACTATACATTACAGGCAGCTCTAACTACTAGTATAGTTCACTATTTATTGAAGCAATGATATTAAAGCTAGAAGAACAATTATCAGGTAGAGATTGATGTCACACGAGATACAGTATCAGTGGCAGGGCAGGGAATGGCCTCACTGGTCTTTCTACTCCATTTCTTTGTTGAATATCCCTGGAAGCTTTTCTTCTCACGGCATAGTAATGGAGTAACATCCCTTCCCGAGGAGAAAGGGATTTTGGTTGCCAAGTGTTGGAAGCCAAGGCATAATTTAAAAGCTTTACCGACAGCAGCACAGAACATCTCCTGTACTGACAGTTTTTATGTTTTTAGGAAGATTTTGGAACACTTCCAGAGTGGTGTTCTCACCTGGGGCAGGGGTGGACTCACCATCCCTGGAATTGTTTAAAAAAGGTGTAGATGTGGCACCTGGGGACATGTTTAGCAGTGACCATGGTGCTGGGGCTGGCTGAAGGCTGGACTCGATGATCTTAAAGGTCTTTTCCAACCTTCATGTTTCTGTGATTCTGTAATCTGACCTCAGAAGCTTTCCAGTGACCTCAGATAAGTTTTTCACCTGCTTATTAACCAACTTGATCTAAATCACAAACCTCAGCTCTGACATCATAACTGGTTAATTGGTTTAGGCCGATTAAGAAATAAAAAACCCCTAAGAGTAAATTTCATGCACCTGTTGTAACACCCTGCATGCAGTTCATAGAATCTGCGGAAGAGTGCAGTTGTTCTGTAAAAAGTCTTACAGAATACGAGGTTGCACTGCATGAGAACACAAATCCTGGTGAAAATTCAAGTGCCTTGGTCTTCAGAGTGAAAAGCACTGGTCTGTGGCTGATGAAAAGGCCAACAGGTGTACAATCTGAAAAAATTAAAGTCATTTTCACCTCTCCAGTCCCGGTCTTTCCAGGTTTTTTTTCCCAGGGTAATGTCCAGAATGTGTATTCTTGTAGTCTGCTGCATGCAAATATGCAATCAGAATTCCTGACCAAAGGCAAAGGGAAAAACCCCTTTTCTGAAATGATGAATATTTTAGCAACTATAACAAGAAGAGGAATAAGTATGAACAAAGAGCAGCCCAAAAGCCCAGATCGGTGTGAGCAATTTAATTTGAGAAATAATTTATTATTTGACAGGACAAATGTAAAAGCAACAGGCTGTGAAATGCTCACACTGGCACAGCTTCGCTGTCCATCCCATGTTCTGCTTTCCCAGGCCTGTCAGTGAATAATCAGGACTGATGATTTCACTCAAGTCTAAAATACTTTACCTTGCAAAGTGCCACGATGGAGGCTGCCCTTCCCGGCCTTGCAGGAATGAGATTTTTCATTCCATTCATGAAGTGTGATGTCATTAAAAGCAATTTAATACATTCATTTCAATTACATCATAGTTTTATGCAAAATACAGTGCAGCTAACTTGGAGGAAGGGTTGTATTTTTTTTTTTAAGTTAAACTCACAGAACTGGAATTCTATTTATATGACACCTGCCTATTTTATTTTTGATGGGATATTTTAGTTTTTGAAATAACTCTGAGAATCAGGGTTACATTACCAAGATTTCAATTATATTATATTTACTCCCAGTAAAATAATTCCTTCCTGGTCAAAAATTGTGGTTTCAGCGTAACTATTCTGAAATTTCTACTTGCACCTTACAGAGATGAGGGCAAAGTTTTCACTGCTCACACAATTTTGTACGGTGACAAAACCCAAGAAAAAGTAGAAGAAGAAAAGGCAAAAGAAGAAAAGTAATCCAAAACTTAGTAAATAAGAGATTATGTCCACCCTCCCTGTGCTATACTTATTTTTAAGTTATGGGAACTGAACGTTCATTTGATCAGAAGTGTGAATGGAATTCTGGAATTAATGCAATATAAGAAGCTAAAGGTCTATAAGGCAAAAAGGAAGAGAAGCAATGAAGTAAAGGGCAGTGCCTGTCTTGGAACTGAACAGAAAAATATTCACCAGAATTAAAGATATTGTGATTTTGGTGACATGATTCTGCCAACTGCCTCTCCTGATAAAAGTTTTTGTCTGAGGTCAGATGAACTTCTAATTAAATTGTTGTGCATTCATTGGTTCTGTTTGTTGACACACAAAAAATAGGCTGACGCTGAATATAAACCAAACCAAGAAATTATTAACTGAGTGGAGCTTCCTTTGATATTACAAAAGTTCATTGGACAAAAACTTTTATCAGAAGTGGCAGAATGATGTCACCAAAACCACAGCTGGTCTATTTTGATAAAAAGCCCAAATGAAGCCCATGTGACTCTAACTGGGCCAAACAAAGGTGTCTGAAGTGGGAATCTGGAGCACAGTTTGATCTTCTTTCTCTGCATCCGTGCCTAGGTGTCCCTGGAATTGCAGTGTTCTGTCCCAAAATCAGTTCTACCCCGTGGCTTACCCAAAAGACATCAAGATTCAGTACATTGCACTTTGCAATGAGCACAGAAGAGATATAACTTCAATTTTCTAGGAAAGAAAAGATAATGGAGGAAGGACCTTATTTTTTACAAAACGCCTCTTTTTTTTTTTTTTTTTGGCACAAATACCATCAAAGTGGAAGCTATCCCTGGACGCTTCATCCCTGTGTGCTCCTGTACCATGCTGAGTGGTGTCACATTTATTAGGAGTGTTATTAGGAAGTCTTCCTCCAGCGTGTCGCATCTGTCACATCTGTCTCTCACTGCCTTGCTGGCTGTCATCTGCTCTTTTAAGTACCAGCTCCTGAGGCAGCTCTTTCCACAGAAAGAGCTGGTTTTCACAGTGCAACGAGCAATGTATAACCTGATTTTTACATACATTTTTTGAATAAAATAAATTTTAATTGATTTGGTATTTTTTCCTTCTCTCGTTCATTTAAATGGTGCATCAGGTGACCACAGGGTTACATCTGTGTGTGTAGAAATGTACCACCCAAACAGATGTGATGTGATGATGTGTGATGGGGCCTGAATCAGCAGGTGAGAACGCATTTCAGAATTTAGTGCAAGAAAAAAAAGCTGTAGCAGGAGGGAGCAGGAACAAGGGGTGTAGTAAAGGTTGCCTGAAGTTATTTTTATGTTATTTTCTAGCGATTTCTCTTGCAGACAAGGTAATGCAATGAGGCATTTAAACAATATAGTTGTCTTTCTGGAGAGCCCCTTGCTTACAGTTATTCATTATTACCACTCTGTTCTCCTGACATGTCATAAATCCTGTTTGGTGCCCACTGCCCAGCAATGCCACATAGAGCTGTAGAGAGTTAGTTTGAGCTCAGTGGACACTTTTCAGCTGCATTTAGCTGTTTACTGGTTTGGTTACCAACACTCATTTCAACTGGAAGCTGAATCATGGAATCACAGAACATCCTGAGCTGGGAGGGACCCACAGGGACCATCCAGTCCAGCCCCTGGCCCTGCACAGACACCCCAACAATCCCAGCCTGGGCATCCCTGGGGGTGGTGTCCAAACACTCCTGGAGCTCTGGCAGCCTTGAGGCCGTGCCCATTCCCTTTTCAGAACCCTCTGGGGGAAGAACCATTTCCTGATCTCCAGCATAAACCTCCCCTGGCCCAGCTCCAGCCGTTCCCTGGGTGCTGTCCCCGTCACAGGGATCAGAGATCAGAGCTGCCCCTCTACAGCCCCTCAGCCCCCAGTGAGGTCTGACCTAAGTCTCCTCTTCTACAGCTGAACAAACCAAGTGCCCTCAGCCTCTCCTCAGATGGACGAAAGCTTTTTTAATTCTATGCTGTTTCTATCCTGCATCAGTCTTGGGGTTTTTAATTCATAGGCACTTGATGCTTGCTAAAAGAGAAAAGGGGTACCAAGTTGCCTACATCCTTTAGAATTATAGCAGAGAACTATTTGTACTTGTAGCTACCTAAATACCTTTGAAAATCTGCCGTCTGTGAAACCTGATGACAACATTTCCCTTTAAAAGTTTAGGGGAAGATGCCTCCTCTTAGCGACGTGTGGGGCACCGCTTGTCCTGTTGGTGCTCTCCTGCAGCAGACCATAAATCACTGCAGAAGTACTGACAGGCTGCACCACTGACATGCTGCACCTCATTCTGGGACCTAATTATAGCAGCATGCAATGGCAACGCCTTTGAAAGGGGTTTGTCAGCATTTTCAGCTTTTTGGTTTTTTCCCAAGGTGGATGAAAACTTAATGTTGTCAGTAATTCCAAAATTATATCTGCTCAAACAGACCCAAAAGTTGCCAGTCAGGATTTGATTTTACTTGTCTCTGATATGTTCTAGTTTTATTCATTTGGGTTTTTTTCCAGCTGAGGTTGAGAATCACACAGCAGCTTGCGTGTGATTTGAAAAGTTCCTATAAAAAACTGTTCAGTATTTCTCACTTATTTCTAATTATAGGTGAGGTAAACGGTTGCTGAATAATGAAGTGTTAAATATATTCAGTGTACATACAAAAGTGCTCGAGGGTGGGAAAGAAGGAGTTATCAAAAATAATTACCTGCTAGCTCTGCCTCCTGGGATCATCCTAAGTGAAATGGCACCGTGATTTTTGAGAAAAATTCCAGACACTTGTGAGAAATCCAGGAGCCTTTACAGCAACGTGCATTGATACAGCTCTTATTCTTCAATGTTTGCACATCAAACTGTTACTCATTTTGGATTTCTCCCCTGGTAATTTTTTGTCATACTGAAGAATTTATATTAATACAACATATACTATAGGTGGCTCTAGTTCTAGAAATTAGTATTTTAATTTTAACTGTGATTAAAAACTTCAGCTATTTCCATGCTGGTTCATTTTTTTTTCCTAAGTGAGGCAGTAACTACAGAAGAGAGGATGGATTAAATCAGGGAGCAGACATTACTTTATTGCTAAAATGTCAAACTAATCAACGAGAGTCATGATTTGACAGGTGGAAACAGTACTGATGGTGGTGAATAATAATTGCTACGTGGTGATAGTCCAGGGAAAGTGTCACTTATGGCATCAGGAGCAATAAAAGGAATCATATGTTAGACATTTTGCTGCCATTTCTTTCTGCAGCACCAAAGTCAATGAAAAGCATTGATACAGTTAGCTGTTGGCTCAGGATAATCTCCATCTGGAGCACTCTGGCTAACACTGTTTTGTACCTGGGATACACTCCAAATTCAATTTAGCCAGAGAGGCTTCTCAGCACATTTGGAAGAACTGCCTCTTCCACCTTCCTCGATGAATTTGCCTCGTGTGCAGCTTTGCACAGTTTTTCTTTCTGTATGCTTTGGACGATCAACATATTTTCTTTCCTCAAAATTGTCACACCATAGTAATGAAAATATTTCTGATTTTTTCTCTGTATTGTACCAATTCCTGTGAGAACTCTGCTGCTCTTTGTCTCAGTTAAGTCTTCCCAAGCTTTAGCGCTATAGTCGCCTTTCTTGATCCTGTGCTCACCACACATAAATTGGCAGAAATTAAAGGCTTGAGTGCCCAGTATTTTGAAAACAGGCATTGCAGCAGATCAGTGCCTGTCCCTCGATGTGCAGGGCAATGTGCAGGATGCCAAAATTTCCCAGATTTCCTCCAAATGTTGTGTGAGACAGCTCATCTGCCCAGGGCCAAGCAGGAACAAACACTGCGGTGCTGGCAGGTCCCAGGTTCCTCCCTTCCTGGCCCCTGTTTCTCTTGGTGTGCCCTCTTGGGGAGGCTGGAAGATAATTTTCCAGAGGCACTAGAAGCAAACAATGGGCAAACAAGAGCCATAATCACTGCACTTTACGGAGAGAGGGAGAACAAGCCAGGGTTCACTGCCTGCTGGGTGTAAAACCCTGCCCAGTCCAGAACTCAGCTACCCCTCTTTACTCCACATTCTTCCTTGAAGAGAAAGCAGAGAAGCAGTTGATGGTAAACCTGTGTAAATATAATTTATCACTCCTAAACTGTTATCTAGAACTAACCTCTTTCCCACACTCACAAGGGACAGTTAATAACACACTTTTACCCACCTCTTGCATCACTGAGATGCTGCTCCTGGGGTGGGTGCTCAGTCTCTTTACAATATGTAGTTATTCTTTCCTGGTGATATTTCTGACCCACTCAAAGGGATACCCAAGTTCAATTTCCCACTTCAGTTTTACCCCAAAGCCAATGAAATCCATCCACAAGGACTGTAGGTACCCTTTTCCCCTCTCCCCAGAAGACAGCAGAGGTGATCTGCATCCATCACATTGAGTGGGTCAAGGACCAAAAGTAAACCTAAAACCTGTAACATTTTAAAATTCATTTTGTGGTAGAGGACACAGGATGTGCCTGCACAGTTATGCAAGCAGCTCTCGTGTCCTGTTGGTGTGTATGGAATCCCTTCCTTCCTCAAAGACTAACCACATAAATGCAAAATATCACAGAATCTTAAAATTGCACAACCCCGCAATGGTTTGGTTTGGAAGGAACCTCAAAGATCAACAGTCTTTAGAGTAAAACTGTGAGCCAGGATCTCCCTTGACTTTCCTTTTGCACTCTAGAGAATTTCTATACTTCTGTCCCTGTTTTTTTTTAATTGGCCCAGCTTTTTCCTCAGGTGATTTGGCAGGCAAAAGAAAAAAGAAAAATTTCCCCCCGGTAATGTATTTTTTCCATGAAGATGTGTCACCAAAGATCCCAGTTCTGCTCCAAGTCATATTGCTGTAAATTGGCAGCACTCTAGTCAATCAACATTTTGATTCTGACTTCATGCTGCAGCTTTCCAAAGCAGCATTCAGGAAGAGGACTCACTCTTAAAAATAATATTTTGTTTCGTATTTCATTGCAAATGAGTAGTTGTGTCACTTTGTGGGCACAGTGGGATTTGGTCAAAGGTTGGACTTGATGATCCCTGAGGTCTTTCCAATCTTTATGATTCTATGCTTCAATGATTTTAACTTATATTGGTTTTACAGGTATTATTTTCCCTTTCTTTTGCACATACATTCACATGGAGGCAAAGTATTAATTGGCAATACCGCTGTCTTAGGGAAATTGATTTTTGAAAGGCCAAATTTCAAAAAGCGAAATTAGCCAGAGTTTTTCATATGCTAATGTGAGGAAAGGTAAAACAGCTTTTCAAACAGAATGAAACCTTGACAAAGATTTCAGCTACGAAGACCTGGCCAGGCTTCCTACAGTTTTCCTCTACGGCAGTAATCAGCCTCATGGGGAGGTCTGTAAAACTTTGGCAACACACTGAGAGCCCAGATGAATCCAAATCATGATAAATCACAAGGGATCTCATTGCAAGGCTTATTAGAGCTGGACCAAACCTGGCCCAGCAACTGAAAAATCAAATTGTCCTTGTGCATCTCAGGGGAAAAAAACATCCAGTGAAACTTGTAAAGAGTACCTGCACAGAACAGCATCATATTCTGCTTTCAGAATACCTTTTGGGCTTCATAAAAAGTAGTAATTTTTTTTTCCTCAGAAAATTTCCATTGCACAAAGGGCTGAAATTATATGATGGAAACAAGCAGTTAATGATTGCACTTCGTGTTACAGAAATCAGGTACAGGATGCCAAAGAGAAGTATCCCTAAATTGAGTTTACCTCATGGGAGGAAGCAGAGCTCTAGATTTTAGGAAGTTTAGTTCCTAACCCTGGTGTTCTGTTTCAGAGCTGAGATTCAGTTTTACCAGTTTGCTAAAGCAAGGACCATAAACACGAGCTCTCCTTTGGCTCCTCAGCTGCTCCTCATGTGGCCCCTCCAGACCCTTCCCCAACCTCGTGCCCCTCCTTGGGACACTCTTGAACACCTATGGGTTGCTCTGATATTGTGGCACCCAAAATTACACACAATATTCCAGGTGAGGCAGCTCCAGTCTGGAGCAGAGCAGGACAACCCACCCCTGGAGGGGCTTCACCTTCAGTGATGCTTTGTGGATAGAAACAGCCCAATATCGTCCATGTGGCGCTCACACAAAATCAACATTTAAGACGAGCCCAGGCTTCCACGGCATGAGCACTCCCCAGGTGAAGCCGGGTTTTCCAGAGAAACCAGATTCTCATTTAGGCCCAGCCTTGCAGCAGTGCTCAGCTCTCAGCAGCAGCCACTGCAGTCCCATTAGGCAAATGTTCAGAGAGCTCTGTAACCTAAACATGAGCTCATGGGAACATGCAGGACGAGACCACAGCCCCTTGAAATCAGTGGGGATTTTGCCACTCACTACAAACTCATCTACTACACTACAAACAAACAAAATCAATGCCACAGAGGGATTGCATCCCTTCACCTGATTGTGCATGCTGAGTTTGTTGAATAATTCTGGCTTTGGTGCTTTTATCTGAAGATCCCCTAATAGTTTCATGAATTATTTGCATTATGGTTCTTCATATTAGGAAAAAGGATAAAAATCTGTAATAATCCTTAAGCATATGAACTGTAAAATCAACACAATTCTGTGCAATTGTGACAAAGCTTTATAAAATGGATTAAAAATCTGTCTTGAAGGACAGGTAGGATTCCTACAAGAGTCATCTCGAGGGAGGTGATTGTTCCCATATCCTCTGCTCTTGTGAGGCCCCACCTGGAATATCAGGTCCAGGTCTGGGGGCCCAAACACAAGAAAGATGTTGATCTGCTGGAAAAAGTCGAGTGAAGGCCACGTTGATGCTCCAAGGACTGGAGCCCCTCTGCTCTGGAGCTGGGCTTGGAGAGCTGGGGGTGCTCACCTGGAGAAGAGAAGGTTGTGTGGAGACCTCAGAGCCCCTTCCAGGGCCTAAAGGGGCTCCAGGAGAGCTGGAGAGGGACTGGGGACAAGGGATGGAGTGTTAGGACACAGGGAATGGCTTCCCACTGCTAGAGGGCAGGGATGGATGGGATATTGGGAAGGAATTG
>NW_008236940.1:326792-355925 GCF_000691975.1 Corvus brachyrhynchos | reverse complement strand
GCAGTGTCCAAAGCCAGGCTGGAGGGGGTTTGGAGCAACCTGGGCTAGTGGAAGGTGTCCCTGCCCATGGCAGGGGATGGGACTGAATGGGCTTTAAGGTCCCTTCCAACCCAAGCCTTCCTGTGATTCTAGAATTCCACGATACACTTGATTTTCTTTTCTTGCAACACGCCTTAAAGGAGCTCCCCTGAGCCCTGAACCTGAACATGTCAGCCCCGCCCCCCCCCACCTTTTGCCAATGTATTCAGCGAAGAAATAGTCATTTAATGTGCCAGACAGCTCAGATCCTTATGGAAAGCTGTTCTGTGGGCACATAGCAGGGATGGACCCAAGCCAGCAGCCACGGCTCGCTCTGACTGAGACTTATTTTAGCCACTCCCAGCGCTCCATTTCTACTTCAGCCCCACTCCTAGAGCTCCATTTAAATCTTCCACTTGGGTATTTTAAATAAGGACTAAACTTGAGGCAAATGCAGCCTTGCTGCCCAATTACAGCAGAGATCAATCAGCTGTCATCACTGGAAAGGCACACGAAGCCCATGCAGCACATCCCACAGCCCACGGAATTGCTCACAGCAGGACACAGCGTCAGCTTCCTCAGTAAATCACGGGGAATCTTCCTCTTCCTGCCAAGCCTAATTTGTGAATGAAAAGCATTCCTACAGTTCTTTAAGTGCAGCAGAACTTTAGGGCCCGAGCTCCATTATTTTATGAAGCAGTGTGTCGTTAATTACCCCCGGCACGTTTCTCCCGGGTGCAGGAGCTGCGGAAGGCGGGCGGAAGGCAATAAATTCAGAATCTGGGATTAAAGAATGCAGATGATGGCCTGGGTTATGTTTTTTTCCTGAGTGTTGGAAAGCACACAAGGCCATTACACTGCCTGGTGCTGAGAAGCACCGCGTTAACAATTTACATTCGTTTGCATCTCACCACAAACCCTCTGTTAACAAGCAAGGTCAAAAGAGTTCCCTGGGGAGTAAGTCCAGGACGAGAATGCTTCTCCCCATGCGGATGGCAAACCATGGATGTCTCACACTACATCACCACTGAGTGTAAAGCGAGTTTAAAACACAGGCAGTGTAGTCAAGACATCGCTTTCAATTACAAATATCGTGGAACACGTTGAAATCAATATTTACATTTAAAATGCCCACGAATATGTAAGGAAAAGGTGTCAGGAATTACTCAGAATTAAGGAATTACTTTCACCTGAAAGAACAGATGGTTGTGAAAATCTTGTCAGCTGGAAGTCATTATTCCAGTATATCTGTACAACTTCGCCTGGTTATTGTCTGTTTTGGGCCCAGTCTATCAGAATTTGCTGAGTGCAGGTGTGAGTGACAGCTTTTATGTTTCCTTAACCCTATTTTTAGCCTAGACTGTGGCACAAACTCTGGATTATTTTGCACTCAGTGTGCTCCACCCTGATCTTACATTTTCCACAAAACATTTTAGTTTATTTCCAGGACAGAAAACAACAAGATAGAGAAACCCTGGTTCCTCCTGGTGATTTTGGGACATGTAGTTATGGAGCAGTATCAAGGTCACTACCAGAAACTTTATACCAACAGGAAAAGTAAGGTCTTCCAATTCATCTTACAGCAGAAATTTTTGAGGCTGAAGATTTTTGTTGTTATTTTTTTCTCCTTCTTTTCTTCTGGATTATTTAAAGGGTTCATATTTTTAAGAGCAGGGCAGGTTAGGTGCTTCAAGTACTTGACCAGTGCAATAGCGAACTGGAAGGAAGGTAGATCAAACTGTATGGTGTGCACCCTCTCGAGTAACTCCTTTACGTGTGTTCCTGTTTGGCCAAATTTAGAAATGTATCCTCTGAGAGAAGGCAGGTTACAACCATCCCTCCCCCCACCAGGTTCAGGAAAAAAATAAATTTTCCTTGAAGGAAAGTGAAAGAGATGAAAACTATTTATTTAACAAACACACTGGAAAAAGATAATGATGCTAAATAATAAAACCTCTTGCTCTGCTGAGAGAAACCTGGGGAAGATTTCAGAGTCCTTCTGTAATCTCTCTCTCCCCCTCCTTGGAGCTGGGACGGGGTGGTGGGGCCCCCTCCAGGGCCAAGGCCTCGGTGGAAATTCCTCCCAATGTATTCTGATGTTGAAACAGTCCAGAAGAGGGAAAAAAAAGAAAAAACAAAGTCCCAGGAAAACAAAAGTTCAACTCTCTGTCTCTCTCTGGAGAAAGAAAAAGGAGCTGAAAAACTGGCGGAAAGCACCCGGGTGCCTTCCCCACTCTCCCTCTGCTGCTGCAGCTGAAAAAAAGTCTCTGTCTCTGTGTGACCTTGAACAAGCTGCAAACTGCTTTGAAGAAGTTTTGTCAGGTTTTTCTCTCCCCTCTCAGGCTCAGTTTAAAGGCACAAAATTAATTTCTGGGCATGGAGCAGCAATATGGGATACACATCATAAAGTCACCTCAAGACAACATGTCACTACACCAACATATTAATATGATTTTCAGTTATGTGGTTTTACCTGGATTTTAGAAAAGGGAAATAAGAAAGAGGCAAGCTGAAATCAGACAGGTTGGTTCTGACATGCCTCATGTTATGTAGAGAGATGAAACAAGGAAATATTTTATGAAGTTTTATGAACAAGTTTTGGATTCTACAGAACAAGGGATTTGTCGTTGATATGATGAGCTGTGTACTGTTCCTCCTCCTGGGGCAGCACAGGGACAGCTCTGATCTCTGCCTGCTGGGACCAGGGACAGGACCCAGGGAATGGCTGGAGCTGTGTCAGGGAGGGTCAGGCTGGAGATCAGGGAAAGGTTCTCCCCCCAGAGGCTGCTGGGCACTGCCCAGGCTCCCCAGGGAATGGGCATGGCCCCGAGGCTGCCAGAGCTCCAGGAGCATTTGGACACCGCTCCCAGGGATGCACAGGGTGGGATTGTTGGGGTGTCTGTGCAGGGCCAGGGGCTGGATCCATGATCCTGGTGGGTCCCTTCCCACTCAGGATATTCTTTGACTCCACGATTCATTATTCCACCAGTGAATAGAACCACTTCAGATCTGACAGCAGAACAAAAGTAGCATCTTGTAGCAGCTGGCTATAAAGTGCCTTTTAATCTCCACTGAACCTGACAGAAACAGTGGCAATGACCTAAGAATCTCGTTCAGTTTGGTACGAATT
This sequence comes from Corvus brachyrhynchos, assembly GCF_000691975.1. Lineage (NCBI taxonomy): Eukaryota > Metazoa > Chordata > Aves > Passeriformes > Corvidae > Corvus > Corvus brachyrhynchos. The sequence goes on along the minus strand of NW_008236940.1, from coordinate 352,777 downwards.
TTCCTACTTGGGATGTGTTCCTGTGCTTGACTCCAAAATAGGAGCGAGGCCCATGAGTGAGAAGTACCTGACCTGAGAACTGCCACCAATCTTCTGTTTTTAAGCTCCCTCCAGACTGGTAAGTGATTGACTGCTTTACTTTATCACATCTTATTAATATGATTTATTAATCTGGTAATTCAGGTCAAGCTGGCACTGTATGTTGCCGAAAGGAATGAAATAAAAAGAACATAATGATAAAATATTATCATCACGGCATCCCTGCAAATCTGAGTGACAGCACAAGTGAAATTCACACTGGTGAACTGCTGGTATCCCACAGTGACACGGTCACTGGATCTTTAGGCCAAAGACACTCAGCTCTGTAAAGGAAAGAGTTTTTTTTTTTGGCAGTGCTGAACTCTGCTGCATGGCTGGAGTGCCTGGGGTGAACACAGAGCAGCTGTGAAAACACCAGGTCATGGAGCCCAGCGGGGACACAGACAAAGATTTCTGAATTTCAGTGAATCATGAGTGGTTTGGGATGGAAAGGAACTTGAAGACCATCTCACAACAACCTTCTGCCATGGGCAGGAACACCTTCCACTAGACCAGGCTGCTCAATCCCTTTCAATTCCTTCCTTCTTCCTCAGCCAGATGGTCCTGTTGAAAACAGGAAAAAAACCCTGAAGCCATAGGAATTATGCTGTCTCTTGAATTTTCATGGACCAGATCTCACAGAGGTACACTTTTCCTTCTATGCAAATAACCAGAGGCTTCAATCCCCAAGTTTCCATGATCTGCACATATAACACAGTTTTCCAGAAGTTCTGGAGAGCCTGTATAGGTCGCTAAAGCTGATCCAGAGGCAGCTGAAGAGAGCACTCCGCGTTTTTTCTGCTGCTGAGTTGGAACAGAGAATGTGAAACAAACACAGATTCCAAGGCAGCCACAGCCTTCTGGTGGCTGTTGGTTTGGGACTCCAGGGAGAGCAGACACCAAAGCTTTGGAGCTGCCTTGTATTGGAGCATCCCAGACCAATGATTCTTGTACCAAAAGTGGTCTTTATCGTGAATATTTCTAATCAGTGCTGCAGAGCCAGAAGGATTCACAGAACTAATAGGAACTCCAGTTTCCCTGTTGTTCACACACAGGGCTCACGTTTTATTTCTGAAATACCATCTTGAAGTATTTACGTCAGCAAGTCCTCTTTGGAATTTTTGAGGTGTGAGAGGATTCTGCATTAAAAAAAGGAAAAAAAATTATTGTGAATTAAAATGATGATCAAAAAAATGAGATAACTTCCACAATGTGATTCTCCTCCATTCAAGCTACTCAATCCTTTATTTATTGCATTCAAGCCATGCCCATGTGTACAAAATGAGATTGTGAACCACTGCTCCAGCTTTCCTTGAGATTTCCAAGAAATTATTGCTGGTAATGGGCTAAAATTGCTCCATGCTGTGGCAATACATGACTAGTTCATATTAGTTTGTCACCTAAGGCAGGCTTAATAGAAGAAAAACATGGATTTAATTTTTTTAAAAAATAAAATCTAGGTTTCTTTCCTCTAAAATAACAAAAATCTACTAATTAGTCAATGGGATCTTTAACAGTGACATAGAGAGTCATTAAATTCTTATGTGCCTATTACAACCATAAAGGTCGTATTGACAATAAATGGTAATTGTCCTAAAAAAAAGGAACTCCAAGAAAAAAAGAAAGGGAACATAGAATTATTTTCTTTCTGTAGAAGACTGAAGGAACCCTAAGACAGGTAGCCAATTGCTACTGGCATTTTTATTGTAGGTTCATGACATGTATAAATAGCACAGTGTCTCTCAAAGGCTGCACAGTAATGTGAATAAAATGGTGAAAGATATAATTCTTCATTTGATACAAAGAAACATATTTTGTATTTTCTACACTTGCATATTTGCATTTTTTCTGTTTAATTTGATTGATTACATGTCTACATTTATGTCAGTGTTGCTACTTAGTTCAATTATTGCCTTATTTCTTTCAAAAACTGTCGTATATTTTCATTTTTATTTTAATGTTCTACTGTAGGAATACAAAACACAAAATTAAAAGATGTTGCCCTTACGAATGCCAGTAAAAAATTGGATCCTCTGCCAGAGACTGGGGAGATATAGTTAATTGCCTGGTCAGATTTTAGGTTCATTTTTATAAAATCTATGCACTAAAAACAGTTTAGGCAACTACAGTTAAGTCATTTAAAATAAAACTGCAAATTTTAACAGGAGCTCTAACAGTAAAATTAGTGGGATCCCAATAGTGACTTGAAAAATTAGGAAAAAAGAAGCAATATGGGTGATATTAGGATGAACAGGCTGCCCAGGCACTGGGGGAGTCACCATGCCTGAATGTGTTCAAAGAACTTGTGGGTGTGGCACTTGAGGACATGGGTGAGTGGGGACGTGGTGGTGGTGGTGGGCTGGACTCAATGGCCTGAAAGGTCTTTTCCAGCCTTAACAATTCCACACGGCAAAGCTCCATCCCTCACACCTGCACAGACCATGGGCTTTGTTCCACAGCATGAAACCCTTCACAGCAAGAAAGGCTGGAATCAATAAACTAATTCCATAGGGATCATTTATGGCCCTCATTCACACTGCCCGACTTCTGAGCCTCCCACTCTGCTGACAGAGGCAGCAGAGATTTCCTAGCAGAGATCTGAGAAATAATCCTATTACAACTTCTGCTCCTGCTACCCAATTAAGACTGTTACCAAAGTACAAGGATGGTGTAATTGCAATTAAATGTGTGAACAAAGCTAAGATCACAGAGTGGCTCCATGAAACACCTCCTCGGGAGTTAAAGCCTAAAAGGCAGGATGATCTTTTTCCTGTAGCTGAGTCAGAGGGAACATCACACGTTCACCATGGACAGACACCAAGGGGCTTTTACCTAAAAATCATCAGAGAGAAATCACTGCCTCACATCTCCTTTGAATGTATTGTTGGTATTAATTTATATCGTGCTGGATGAAGAAATGAGAGATGAATTGGTATAAGCAATGGGAGGAGGAGTCCATGCTTTAGAGGCTCTGTGGAAGTCAGATCATGCGTTGTTTCTGCAAGATTTTAACAGGTAACTGATTCAAAGCCTTATTTCCTCCTCAAATTGCTTTCACCACTTCTTCAGAGGTTCCCTCTGAAGGATGGAGGGCAGGTAGGAGTGTTGGCAGCACCGGCCCTCCTCAGAACATCGCATCACTTTCAGAGTCTCTGAGGTGACTGTGGTGGGAAGGAGCATGAGAAATCCCTCTGCAGAGGGAGGTTTTCAAGTTACAAACACCAAGGTGTAGAGCATCAATTTATTCCTTTTATTTCCACGCCAGTCTCGGTGGAAACTCAAGCACCGATTCGAGAGATGAAAAGTGCTGGGGGTGCTCAAAGTTTTCACACTGCTGGTTTCTTCTGCCTTCTGGATCAGACTTCCATAATCAATGTCTTGTGTGTGTCACTGGCAGAATCCATGTCTAAATATGGGTTTCAATTAATAAATTTAATAAATAATTTTTAAACATTATAAATAAATAAATAAATAAATAAATTAGGTACTTTGCTGATAGACCTTTTGATTGGTCTCCCTCTTCTAGCATACATTTTTCTGCTGTCATAACAAATCATGTAAGAAAATAACCCCATTCGTTTCAGCAGAAATGCAAGTCTGTAATAGCATAAATGACATATCTCTGGATTGCTGCTTGCTTCAGAAAATAGATCTGCAATAAAGCTGGGCTAATCCTCAAGAATTTATTCGTAGAAAATCCATCAGGTGTAATACTGGAAACCCTCTATCAACATCCAACATAAAGCAAGGCCTATCTGAAGCATATGTAATCAAAGTCATGTCCTTTTTAATAAAAAATTACTTTGCCTGAGAAGCCAGAAAGCCAAACCTCCAGCAGATTTCTACTTCTGGGGGGTGCCAAGATGTTTTTCTTTAATTGAAACAGATGAAGATTTTTGTTAAGCTTTTACATCCTTCAGAAAGCCTCCGTGGCTGTCACCAATGTTATCTTTTGATCTAAGGCTTTGCAGTCAGCATCTACAAGAATTTTTCTCAAGCAGCACACTTCTTAAATGATTTGACTTTTTTTTCTCTTTTGAAAATGCTCACTTTCACAGGAAAAGCAAGGAACAATGCTTGTCATTTCCTCGTGGCTGTGTTTGCCACGTGTTACCCCATGGCGGGATCTAAAATACTGAAAGAAGGTTTGTGGATGGAAAAGGTGACTTCCACTATTAAGTTTGTGTAGATATTTCTCTGGCATTAGTCCAAATGATGTAAATGGGAAAAGCCAGACGGCAGGAGATTTTTTTGTTCAGGAAAGGAAGAATTTCTGGGTTTTTATTGTCTGTGTCTGTTTACGGGATGTTCATAAGTCAAAAAGGTTTCTGTTAATATTTATGTCGGTGACGAGCACATGATAATGGACTAATTCAATTGAACAATTATGTGCTCTAGAGAGAGAAGCTTTTATGAAACTATTTAGTACTGTCAAGCAGTTTTAATTCCTGAATGGGAAGGTGACAGGGGGAAGGGGATGCATTTGCAAACTGTTGGGATAAAGTCATGGGAGGTGGAATGTGTTATCAAATCAGCCATTTTATTCATCTTACAAAGCAGTGCCTGCCGAAGGGTAGCACAGGGACAAGGCAACTCATACTGAATTGGTGGAAGAAAATAATTGTTCAAATATACCTACATTGCTAATGGAGCAAATATAGGTGTTCTTGCTGTAAAATCCCAGAATCACTGAGGTTGGAAAACACCTCCCAGACCAAAGAGTCCAAGCTGTGCCCGATGCCCACCTTGTCACCAGCCCAGAGCACTGAGTGCCACCTCCAGCCCTTCCTTGGACACCTCCAGGGATGGGGACTCCAACACCTCCCTGGGCAGCCCCTGCCAAGGCCTGAGCACCCTTTCCATGGGGAAATTACTCCTGGTGTTGTCCAACCTGAGCCTCCCCTGGCCCAGCCTGAGGCCGTTCCCTCTCTTCCTGTCCCTGTTCCCTTCGAGCAGAGCCCGACCCCCCCTGGCTGCCCCCTCCTGTCAGGGAGTTGTGCAGAGCCACAAGGTCCCCCCTGAGCCTCCTTTGCTCCAGGCTGAGCCCCTTTCCCAGCTCCCTCAGCTTAACCCTAAACTCAACCCTAAAATCAACCCTAAGGTCTCTTGTCTTAAAGCTTAGGAATTAAAGGGTTGCAGAAGTTACTTCACCTAGGTAAAACCCTATTACATTATGAAGAAAAAGTGAATAATTTGGGTCTCAGTGTTCCCAGAAACAAGTTTGGTTTGTTTGTTTGCTTTTTCTTTCAGTTGTTGGTTGGTTTTCTTTTGTTTTGCTGAGCTTTTTAGTCTTTCAGCAGTGTTACCCTTGTATTTTTATCCAACTAGGAACACCAAATGGTTTATAAAACAGTCTTCTTGTTTTTGGGCAAGTATTTTATTCAGTACCAGAGTGGAGATTGCTTAGCTTGGCTGTTCATATCCTGAAATGATTTAAGTGGCCCTCAAGATCTGTTAAGAGCATTTGATTAAATTAGCCAACAACAATTAATTGCTTCTAACATCCTGAAGTGCCCAACATACCAGAACAAAGGAAGTTCTTGCAGTCAGTTCCCGCTCTTCTGTGCTGAAAGGACCTTTGTCTTTATGTGTCATTATGAATTGCATTAAATGAATGCTACTGAGTATCAAGAAGGACTTTGTTCAGAATGAGAAGCTTGGATTGTCTGCAGCAGATGATCAGTTCCTCTATCTTCATATTTTTCAGAACAAAAGTAATTCTCTTGTTCATGCACTTCAGTAAGGGACTGGATATAAGGAACCAATATATGCATTAAAAAAGCATAGAGCCACTATAAAATTTGAAATTATTTGACTGCAAAGGACTATTTTACCTTACTTGCTTTTTTTCATTATATTTTAGGAAAATATAGTTTAGGGAGTTTTTCAGCGTATTACAAAGACACAAGAAAGAGACAGAGATGAAGATAAATTTAGAAAGTCCAAAAGAAAAAGTGTTGATTAGGAGGAAATCCTTCTCTCTTAGATAATTGCAGGGACGTTGAGAGCTCCCTGTTCAGAGTCCTGGGATGGGAATAACAGATCCGTGTAAGACCAGGGATTCAGAGTCTGCAGGAAAGTCTTGGGGAAATAAGTTTCTCTAAATCTCCACATTTGGTGCAACACAGATTTGCATGGATTTATTTGCAAGACTGGCATTTACTATACTGCAAAAGTGGTGGATTCTTTTAATTTAAGGCAACTATCAGTTGCTTTAGAAGGTCCCAGGCAATTTAGGTGGAAAAAATCCCTACTGTGAGTAAAGCACAGAGAAAATATCATCACCACCCTGTCAAGGGAGGAGCTTTTCCCACTCTGCTCAGGCCAGGACTTGGACCTGCTGATCCCTGTGGGTCCCTTACAGCTCAGGATATTCTGTGAGTCTACAATTCTCTGATTCTAATAATAAACCTGTTTACTGGTGCTTTTAAAACAAGCCATAGGAAAATACAATTAAAATAATTGAACTGTGTAATTCCAAACACTGAGATTCCGGAAAGTAAAAATATCCTGCTCGTCATCTGTTGTTTGAAACGATGTGATACTATCAAAACATGTCTAATGTGAATATTTAACATATATATACATATATATATACACACACATCTATCTTATCTAGAACCACAGAATCATTAAGGTTGGAAAAGACCTCCAAGATCACCAAACCCAACCTTCGACCAAATCCCCATGTGTCCACTAAATCCCATCACAAAGTGCCATGTCCACTCATTTTTGAGCACTTCCAGGGGTGGTTGCTCCACCTCTGTCCTAGGCAGCCCCTTCCAATGCCTGACCTGTGTTTCAGTGAAGTAATTTCTCCTAATAACCAGCCTGAACCTCCCCTGGCACAACTTGAGGCAGTTTCTGAAATCATGCTAAATGGTTTTTCTGAGATCATGCTAAATGAAATACACTTTCTGAAATTTAAACCCAGAAAGGCTTTTAAATTGCATTTAAAGTCGCAAACTGGTGATAGTCTAGAAACCTGAAAAAGAATACAAGAACTTGAGAGTATTTGCAGAAACTTAAGCATGAGAGTTCTTCTCTCTGCTAACCAAAGGCTCTGATTTCCTACAGCCCAACTCCATTTATTAGAGCTGATCTCACTAAAAGCTGTTCACTCCAAGTGGTGTCAGAAGCTGCTACAAGGTGTAAGTTACACAAGGTTCTGCTGGTGCCTGCTGTAGCTCCAAAGGATGAGCAAAGACTCCTAAATGGAAAGCTGCTACTCTTTTACATACTTAGGCTTACCCCAGGAGCACAGTGTCTGTAGAAGCACAAGTCCATTTATCGATTAGCAGTGGAATCGAAGAGATCGCAGGCACGGGGCTTTGAAAATCACCATGGAGTGCTAAATATATTCTGAACTTCGGCCAAGTTGGAAGCAAATCCTCATTGCCAGGTATCTTGACAGGGTCAGGAACCTTCCATATGGAATTCTAGATGCCCATAGTAACGAATACATGATTTTTTTCCGGTGTACTGGTATCTAAGTTCTGTTTCATACTCCTGTTGTTTCCATAACAACATGAAATGAAGCACAACTGAATGGTTTGTGTGAGGGTATGTGGAAGGGGAGCGTATGCTCCTTTAAGGGCATCTGGTCAAGGGCCTTTTTCAAGGCAAAAAAAAAGGGAAATAAGTAAATCAGGAAGCCATAAACACAAGGACTCAAACCTGACTGACAAGTAAGGGAGTTGGTGATGAGAACCAATTGATGAGGGCATGTGAAAAGGTTCATTCCAGAGAGGTTATCTGGTCAGGGACCTGGGAAATTGAGAATCTAAGGGCAAAAGGTAGAAACCAGGACAAAAAAGAGGCACAGAAAAAGCACAAAGGCACAGATCTGACAAAACAAGTGCGGAGAACAATGACAAGAAAAAAGCTGTCCACTCACCCTTAGTGCTGGGCTATGGGGAAACAACAGGAAGGTCAACCTGGATATTGGGAAGAACTCCTTCCCTGTGAGGGTGGGGATGAGGCAGCCACAGCTTCACAGAGCCCAGAGAAGCTGTGGCTGGCCCCGGGAAACAACAGGAAGGTCAACCTGGATATTGGGAAGAACTCCTTCCCTGTGAGGGTGGGGATGAGGCAGCCACAGCTTCACAGAGCCCAGAGAAGCTGTGGCTGCCCCATCCCTGGAAGTGTCAGGCTTGACCAGCTGGCATGTGGGGCTCTCTGGCATGTGGGATTTGCTACGCTGGCTCACTTTCACAGTAGGTATTTAAAGATTTGTACATTTATTTGTGTGAAGGGTAAAATTGCACCTTTTTATCCAGACACCAAATAGTCTCTAAATTTTAACTCTGTATTAATGCCTGTGGCAGTGCATATGACACAAATCCTTTATTTGTGATACTGAGCACTGAAGACATGCAGAGGAAAAGGCAGGATTAAAATAAATGCACTCATTCTACTTTTCTTGAGCCTGTGCTTTGATTAACTACAGCCTCATGAAATGTTCTCTTTCAAAAGTATTCTAAAGGTATTAGATGTAGGGGAAAGTGTACAAAAGGAACAGGAATATTAATCCTGTTAACAGGATGTTAATCCCTCCATGTGCTGAGAAAACACAATTACCAGATTACAATAGAAATAATTACTGAAGGTTTCAGCATTACTAAGGCTGCATTTTATGATTTTCTTTCCTACCAAAAGCCAGAAGGGTCCCAGTTGAATCCCAAGTGTTACTCATCTTAAGGCAAGTACTGTAAGAGCATTACATGCAAGTACCCACTGAAGCAATAAGATTTCAAAATGTCCTTCAGACATCCTTAGTGGGGAAAAGTTGATTTCTCTACAAGAGTGTGAAATCACAGAACCATCAGTTCGGCATTAAAGAATGGGAGGGCACAATTATTCACTACATCCAAAACATCTAAGTTTCTGAACATCAGATACAGTACAATCATGGAGAGAACACAACTGCCATGGTGCTTCCTGCTCTATTTGAAAATCTCCTTTCTCGCCACTCATTTTCCTGATAATTTATGTGCTGTTTCAATAATGAGAAAGAGAGGCAACAGCATTCCCTAGAACTTAACGATCTCATCCCACAGCCCTACCCTGTGTGCACTTGAAAGCTGGAACACTGACATAAAAACTCCTTCTAAAATAAGAAAGGCTCTTTCCCCTTCGCTCAGGTCTTCCTCTCCAGTGTGCAACTGGTTGTGCAGATAGTCCAGGACACTGCTGTCCACTCAGTTCAGGTATCAGAGCCCGCAGCCTGAATGATTTAGTGCAAGCTTAGACTCAGCTAAAACTCTGCTCAAAGAATTTCTGATGTTTCAAGTCCACTAGTCCTGATTTTTCACAGGGCCAATATTTGGATAACTTCATATTGATTGGAAGCAAAAGGACGTCCTTAACACAAAGGATGAAAGTCACCCTCAATTTATAACCAAAGTAAATAAGGTCTTAAAAATAATTGCTTTTGACATTATTTCATTATGGATAAAGCATCCTGTTTATTGATCATAACCTATTTATTTCAGGACTATTTGCTTTCAGACGTTTGGGGCAGAGGTCTGGAACAGCAATTCCTTATTTTCAATCATTGTTGCACCACAGTAGTCATGACAACAGGAGAACTTACAGCAGTGCCTTCCATTCAATAGTTGTAAAGTTGTAGTAAATTAGTTTATTGGACTGTTTAATAAACAGGCCCTTTTCCTGGTCAGATGAGGAGAAAGCAATGTTACTACAAAGAAAATCAAAGCAAAGCAAAGATAATGACCACAACATGATTTTTTCCCTCTAGAACATCAGCAGAATAAGCACTAAGGAAAAGTCAGATAGACACAACAAGAAATGGGCAAGAGAATGTGAGAAAGAATGAATTTCAGATAGAAATCAGGGGCAGAACCACAGGCACTCACAAAGAATATCCCAAGGCTCTGGACTTTGAGCTTTACATGTATTAATTAATATACCACCACCATTAACATTAAATCTTACCCTGTCTTCCCAAGCACAGCTGCAACTAACACTGCTCTATAGTTTGCTGAGTATTTAAGAAACACTAACAACTGGGAGAGTAGGTAAGCGTTACACTCTAAATAGTTTATGTTCCTATTAATCCGCCCGACTGTTGAACATAATAAATCTAGGTTCCTTTTTTGCAGGAGATAAAGCAGTTCTCTCTCTTCTGCCAGAGGATGCCTGTTCTGTAAATTCACCTCACCAATGAACACTGAAGAGCTGCAAATTGTTATTCCTTATCTAAAACGAAGCCAATTTCACCCCCTGTTACTTCCCTGTTGCTGCAGCAACAGAGGAAATTATGAGTGCTCAACAGACTGTCCTTGTCTAGAGCTTGATTCTAGAGGCTAGCACATGACTTATTTGTCTTTCCTCCCCTGTAACTGGTAATTCAACATTATCTGTTATTTCAGATATTTATCTTTGGGAGATTGGTCTTAAAAGGTTGTACCTCTAATTTTACTTTGTATGCCGATCTTTCCCATGTGTGTATTTCCAAAACCTCTATCAGCCTTTAATTTATTTACACTTTATATAAATAAATTGTCTATATTTGCACCACTGAATTTTCTTCCTGCGAGTTATGCTTCCTGTACTCATTGCAATAATGTCTTTGAGACAATTACCTTTTAAATCCAGAACTACAAGGGAAACTAAACCAACATAGATTGACAACCCAGTTGGGCCAACGCTACAAAATATGCTTAGGAATATTTAGTTGAAGGAAACGAATTTCAATTATAATACATTTGACACTCTTCATTGAGTTTTTAAATGCACTTGACAATGGAAATATTTGTTTTTAAGGAGGTTTATGGAAAATTGTTGAAAATATTCCTGCTAATAATCATTAAGATGACTGAGCAAGCTGGTCTAATGGAAGGTGTCCCTGCCCAGAGCAGGGGCTTGGAAAAAGGTGATCTTCAAGGTCCCTTCCAACCCAAACCATTCAAAGGTTCTGAGATAATTCAGGCAGATCATTTAAATGCAGTTTTGGACTGTCATTCAGCGATAAGTCATAAGTAGAAAAGAGTCTTGCAGCAAAATTAGAGACTTAATTTGCCTTTCCAGCAACATTTCACTAGCAGCTGGATGAAGCAAGAACACAACCTTTGAATAGCTGAGGGATCTTTTCCACAAGACAAACATTCCCGATGAGAACAAACTGGTCTAGCTCTTGCAAAATAAATGAAGCCTTTTGAGGCCACTGGGGTTTGTACAGTTTATGCCAACTGAACAAAGCCTGTCAAAACTCAACTGTGCCACTTAAAAATGGTAGATCAGAGCTGTGCTGTGGTGATGAAAAGCCTTCAGCACCTTGACTTCTTTGATCTGGGCAGCTGTATTGTTGTCAGGACAGAACCCTGATGCCGAGCTCAGCCATTTCCATCCGCCTTAGCTGTGCCAGCCATTTCACTGGAATACATTCCCTATATTGTTTATCACCAACTTGAATTAGGTTTAAAGCAGCCCAGACACTGCAGTTCACAGCTTTTTACCAAGGTAACATTTTCTGTGATGGTTTCATAAAGTAAATCAAAACTGGTGCTCCCAAATGCCTGAAAGACTTATAGGAATAGCATATATTTTAAAAAAAATGGCACTTCTTTTGTGGTTTTAATGAACCTCAAGCATTTGAATTGAGTAAATAAAAGTATTATGGAATTAGAATTACAAGATTTTTCACTCATTTGCATCTGTATTGTTTTCAGCTGCATGTTTGCAAGTCACATTTGGGGAACGATGCCAATACTGCAATAGCCTGAAGAACATTTTTGGCTCGAACTCAGTGTGTAAAAATCCATGGAGCATTTTTGTATACTAAATTGTCTCTTACAAAACCCAGTAACACAGCAACTGAAGAAATGAAGAAATTTGAAAACCCATCAGCAAGGTTTCTTACACGGGTATGTTCTGGCACATCATCCCATAACCTCTTACATTGAAAATAAAATATTCAAACATAAAAGCAGAGCTGCTTGATGCCCGTTGTTCACTGTTAGTTTGCATAATGTATCATGATTGCACAAACACCTGTGCTAAATATCTTTGTGCTGGCAGTACCTGAGAGCATGTACAGTGTTCAATTCCACTCAAACCATCTAATTTCCTGCTATTCAAAATATTCTCTGTTGTTTTTCACCTGTGCATTTCAAGGATGAAAAAGTTCCTTTCTGCTTATATGCAAGGGTAAATATAGAGCTTTTTTGACACCTTTTACATGTATCAGACATTGAATAGTTTAATCAGCACATCTATAAATAACCCAGCTGCTAAAATGGCCAAAGGGAAAAAATCTTGATTATCTTAATCCATCACTACTTTTGAGCTGTGTTTTGAGAGTTTTGCTGCTGTAACTCTCACAAGCAGTTTTATTGGCTGCTACTGCTTGAATTCTAAGATGATTTTGTCAGAGCTGGGTGATGTTCTCCAGTGCTGTCACTTCAGCAAACCCTGCCCAGCTTGCTGGGAGCTTCCCTGCAGCACAAGCAGGCATCCTGTGCTGCCTGGGCTGCTCAGTGCTGCCTTTCCAACACCCATCTGCAAGTTAACCCTGGGGGTAAAACTCATCCTGCATGTCTTTGGGACAGCAGTATTAAACTTTAGTGTCCTCCACTCCATGTCTCTAGAGTGTTCTGCTCCCTTTTCGAAAAAAAAATCATAGCACCTGTTTTTGCCTGATAAATTTTGACATAAATTTGTACTCTAAACTTTGTCTGTAATAAAGATCCCACAGGGTGGAAAAAGACTGTGCCAAGACTTGCTGTTGGAGCAACCTGGGAGATGAGTGGGAGTGGGAGATGTCCCTGCCCAAGGCAGAGGAACCAGATGAGGTGCAAGGTCCCTTCCAATCCAAACCAGTCTGGAATTCTGTGATTCAGTGATTCTGTTATGACTGTATTTCTTATGGCTTATGCATGATTTGGCTTATAGACCACAAGTTCTTATTTTCAAAGTCTTTTTGCAATCCCACCAAGCTTGGATGGAAGCAGGTGGTGCCATCTGCCCTGAATTACGTTTTGTCCTTAAGAGAGGGTTTAATAGTTTAACTATTTTAAATTAGCTTAGAGTGTTTAGCATCTGCTTGAGGTCCTGTAACAAGTGATTCCTGAGTAACATCTCATTAATTATAGGGGATTGAACAAAGAAAAACATGCTAGTTAGGAGAAATAATTCAATTAACTTCTGTTCACATGATAGCAACATTTATAGTGAAACTTCTGTCAGACTTTCATGATCTTTGTGTGTCCCTTGCAACTTGGGATAGTCTTTGATTCTGTGTTTCTATGTCTTTCAGCAAAAGGGATCCGAAAAGGACAGAGTTTACACCCTCAGTGTAAATTATATCACTGGATGAAAAGGATTGGATCTCCTTTTTTCTATTTTTTTTTCCTTGTAGGGTTCATTTCTGTTGATTAAGGAGTCCAGGGAAGATTTTCAAAATACCTAGATGACCAAAAGGAAGTTATATTGGCTGATTACTGAAATATTGATGCGTCTGAATATCTAACTTTCTTTTTTATTTTAACTGACACTTTAATCAAGAAAAAATACCCAGTAAGAAGCTACAAACATAATGAGATCTAATCTTAACCATTAATCCCAGAGCAAGTAGTTAGGTAGTATTAAAACATCTCATCATAAGGCGTTTGATCCTGTTACCATGAGCAGCAGCACGACAGGGAAATCAGCAAAAATAATTTCTAGAACCGATGAAAAAAATTCGAAGATAAAAGTATGTTGACTAATGAGATGAATGAATTAGTTCAAACTGTATAATCAATGAGATGACACTTGCCTCTCTCCTCTCTGTTATGTGATATGGCAAACTCAGCACCTGGGGGAATCTGGATTGAAGTGCTTGAGGAAAACCGATGCAGCGGGTAAGAAGTGCACTCGTGCCACGTCCACAAACTGTGATTTCACAGTGAAGGCACTTCCAAAATCATGGAAAAGAATCTTTTGTGTTTCCAAACCCTTGCTTGCTCTTTTAGCAACAGCAGTTCTCCTGGAGAGAAAACAGTCAGAGATCAACAAGTGAAGTTTTGGAAGGATTTTGACTCTAAAGCTCTGCCTGACAGAGGTTCCCTCCACACTTCAGTCGACATAGTGCTGCTCAGTCCAAGTCAAACTCAGTGATCTTGGAGGTCTTTTCCCATCATGATTCTGTGATTCCATGAACTTCACACAAAAGTTTCAAACTCCACAACAGAGCTTGTTAAAAACAGATAAGCTCTGGGTTTTATCTCCTTTTGTTTCCTAATTGTGCAATAGGTTTAGTTGATTTCGTGTCACTCTTTGGATTTAATGGCCTGATTCTTATCATATCCTGAACACAATTTATGTTAAATTTACAGCCTTTTGTTTTTGTCAGAATGGTGTCAAGTTATGTTAATACAGAGCCACGTCCTGTAATCAAACCCCACAAATCCTAGAATATCTCTAATCAAATGAGAAGTGCAGAAGGAAAACAGGCTGGCAGATGGAACTTGAACAATGTTGGCTTTTTACTCAGGGAAACCACAGCAAAATGAGGTCAAGACAGTAGAGTCCTCTTTGTCCTGAAGAGTTAGAGGTCCTTCACAACAATGTATAGAATGATCAGCCACAAATATAAAATACAGTAGTGTTGGGTGAAACAACCAAACCTATTCTCCCAAAATGAGAACTGGAGTTCTGGAAAATTCTCTCATCTCCTCACCAGGTTTCCCCTGTTTGGGTCTCCTCATATACGACTCAAAGCCACTGAGCTGCATTTAAATTCACGTCTTGACTCCAGCCACCAACTTAGCTGGTGAACGTAAATTATTTTAAGGATATGCATGGTTTTGCAGACACAATTATAGATGTAAGTCTTTGTGATGTGTTCACTGCATTTGTGTGGAGAAGAAAAACAAATTGTAGAGAAGAGCAGCCACAGCATGTGTTCGTTTCCTTTCATTTAGCTGTCCAATGTTTGGCTTTCCATGGCAAAGAATTCTGATTAATGATATAAACACAGAGCTTTTACACAGTTCTATTTACTGATGAAAGAAAACATGCTAAGGTGCAGTGAAAGCAAATACTAAATGCCTATTGTGAAACTCTGATTTCGCAGTTGCTTTTTGTCAGCCTTGTGAAAATCCCTCTTAAATTGGCACCAAGAGTCCCTGTTAAGATTTGTCTCATAAACCGTAGATGGAACCTGCTGATAACACTGGAACTCTAAAAGAGGCTTAGTAAGAACTCTAAAGAAACTTCTTTTTAATATGCTCAGGAATAAAAAACAAACAAACCAAAGAACAAAAAAAACCCCAAACAAGCAACACAACTAAAAATGTGAAATTAAGTTCACAAAAGGTTTTCCAAAGTGATTCTTTTATTCTCCCCCCCGTCAGAAATATAAACCTCTGTTAATCTTTAGTGACCTATTACCTCTTACATGAAGGTTTCAGTTAATTGACAGCATTAGTTAAAAAGAAGAAACTTTCCAGAAGATGAATGCATGTGTTATTTCAGCATATTTTGAAAATCTAGGGTTCTGTGAGAAAGAAAAACCTCTCAGAAGTACCATTCCTTTGAAACTCTGCTGGCTTATTCATCAAGGAGACAGAAAGGCAGTATCACAAAATACCATGCAGGAGTGAAGATTGGGGTTTGGCACTGAGATTTATTATTACAGTAAGAGAACTGGAGGGTTTTTCTTGTCTGTACCCAGCATATCAGCTGTCAGTGGATGAATAAGGAAGCTCCAGTTCAGGAGCTGGATGAGCAGTGAGCAGAGACACCTTTACTTTTGGGACAGCATGATGGAAACACAATTTGGGATACTCAGAGGTCAGGAAAACAATGTGTGACTCCCTTCCAGTCATGGCAGAGTGCCCTTGGAGTGGCCACCCCATCCTTACCACCAGGAATCACAACCATATACACACATAAATAAATAAATAAATAAATAAAAGAAAATAAAAATATATATACATACATAATGGGTTTACAAATAGACCCTGTCTATTAAAGAGCAAATTCCTGGCTTTGCTATGGTTTTAGATGAGATGTGAAAAGCCTACATGGCAGAGCATCGCAGTTTTAAAGACTGGAAACAGTGGCTGAGTTATCACGGATTTATCACATAAAACAGCAACAGCACTTGTAGCCTATGATCAAAAATCAAATGGCAGAGTAAGTTTGTATTTTCTTTGATATTAAATGTTTTCAGGTAGTGTATTTCTGTCTTGGGCTTAGTACTGGAAGCACGTTGTGAGTGAAAAGAAGTGGCAGTAAAAAAAGCTTAAGGGTAATGCTTTATCGCTTTGAGGAGAACTCGTACCTCCTTAGCTTTATTTCATTGTTTATCAGCACAGCTTTTGTCCCAAACACCAGTGGTGGAAGCATTTGGTCAGACAGTTTCTGAAGGAATAAATAAACAAGAGCTAATCTCCCATGGTGGTAATTCCTGGGTTGGCATCCCCAGCATCAGGAGATATTTCATAGACGCTAATTTTTTTAACAATTGAAGTCATTAAACTCAACAGCCCTCCCCAGACTTACAGGATCCCAGAATCAATTAGGTTGGAAAAGCCATCCCAGATCAAAGAGTCCAAGCTGTGACTGATCCCTACCTTGTCACCAGCCCAGAGCACTGAGTGCCACCTCCAGCCCTTCCTTGGACACCTCCAGGAATATGGACTCCAAGATTTCCCTGGGCAGCCCCTGCCAAGGCCTGAGCACCCTTTCCAGGAAGAAATTCCTCCTGGTGTCCAACCTGATCCTCTCCTGGCACAGCCCGAGGCC
This sequence comes from Corvus brachyrhynchos, assembly GCF_000691975.1. Lineage (NCBI taxonomy): Eukaryota > Metazoa > Chordata > Aves > Passeriformes > Corvidae > Corvus > Corvus brachyrhynchos. The sequence continues at coordinate 335,944 of NW_008236940.1, read as the reverse complement.
GTTCCCTCTCCTCCTGTCCCTGTTTCCTGGGAGCAGAGCCCAACCCCCACCTGTTTCAGGTCCATGTGGGAAGATGAAATGACCTTCACGACATGAGCCCTTATGCCAAAGTGCCCACACTGTCCATTCCAGATGTTCTTTGTGATAAAGAATATGTAAATGTGATTTTTAAGAATTTCAGCACTCTAACAGAATATTTCAAAGGACAAATATGTGGGCTCTCTTTTCCCTGTTTCTGGACAGACTATTGTTTTCCTTGAGCCACTCTTATGCTGAAATCTGCTGGGCCATCTGCTCGCTCCGGCATGAAACAAGAGCCCAGGAGGGCACCTAATATATCCCAGGTCTGAATGGGTCTCTGGAATGATAGCTGTGATACTCTGCCTCCTGGGATTTCTCAGAATTTGGTTTTTGTCATGTTGTGAATTTCAGGCAACAAAAAATCAGGCAATGCTTATATAAATATTTACAGTACAGCTAAAGGGTCTGCGAAGGTTGGGATATGGTGTGTTCTTCTCAGAGCATGGTTACATATGTTCAAAATCATGGAAACTCACAATGGTTTGGGTTGGAAGAGACCTTAAAGCCCATCCAGTGCCACCCCCTGCCACAGGCAGGGAGACCTTCCCCCAGCCCAGGTTGCTCCAAGCTCTGTCCAGCCTGGCCTTGGACACTTCCAGGGATCCAGGGGCAGCCACAGCTTCTCTGGGCACCCTGTGCCAGGGCCTCCCCACCCTCACAGGGAACAATTCCTTCCCAGTACCCCATGTAACCCTGCCCTCCAGAAGTAATGACATCCACAGATTCTTGTCCCAGTCAGTTTTGACTTTGTACATGACCGCAAAGGCCTTTTTTTGACAAGGAATATTCTTCCACATGTGAGACTCAAGAAAGAGGGATTTGGGTGGGAGGCCACCCTGATCCACATCCTCTCTGAGCGTTTGCCCTATACCTCCTTTAAGAACTCTAGTGTGGTATGAATTTTGACATTTATTCCAGATTGTTGAAGGAAGAGAGGACTGGGAATCTTTGCATTTGTAGCTATGCTGCATGCTGGAATATAATGCCACATTCCAAGTCCAATTTTTAATATTCTTTATATCCTGTGGTAATTACAGTACACGTGCAGAGAGGCAATTACAGGTACCTTTCTCTTTTTATGCCTATTTTAAAAACATAATTAATAATCAGATATACTCAGCAATTTTATAGCATGATTAGCTTTATTACTGCCCATTAAAAAAAACCAGGCTGCAAGAGTAGCAGAGGTGACCTGTCCCCTGTGACACTCAGACCCAGTGGCACTGCTGAGCTGTGTGGAAATGCTCTGCCAAAGCAAATACCACATTTTTAAGGTCTCTGCTACCAATTTGATGCAAAGTTTCACAAGGGCAGTAAAAGCTGACAGCTAAGCCAGGCCTTCTACAGCCCACGGGTGTGAGGGATCCCTAATTATGTGTCAGCCCAGTGTCAGAGCTCAGGTTTCAGGAGCTTCATCTCCACAGAGGAAATGCAGCTCCCACAGTCCTGGTATCATTATGAATTTGTGATGCTGGTGTTGTTATGAGACTCACCACAGAGCAAAACCTGTGGAATTCCATATCAGGGTTAAATAAGATGTGTACATCTCAAATGTGACTGTACTGGAGAGAGGGATATAGACAGAAAGAAAAAGCAAAGGGGAATCCTGAGAAAACAGATTATCATTTCTCCTGTTTCAGGCACAACACCTGCTTTGTGTATCCCACACTTCATACTATCCACCACCACTGCCCCTCAATAGAGACTATTCCAGGAAAGTGATATAAAATTTCAAAAAAGAACCATTTTCCAGCAGTTTTGCGGGATTTTTACATCCAGAAGAGCTTTCAAGCATAGCTCAACCCAGAAGTGTGCTGGGCTCCTGCAGTGCAGGGCTGGGCCATCCTGCAAGATATTGTTGCCAAACTGGGTGTGCTGTGAAATCAAGGATTTAATTTGATTGATAGGATGTAATCTAGACCTGCAACAGCTTAACTGCCTTTGAATTTTAACAACTCCATGCCAAAATGTTCTTTTCTTTTTTTTTTTTTAAGAGGGATTAAGAGAAGGAATATGAGAGAGCTTTGAAAGTGTTCATTAATTCCTCTCCAGCAGGAGGGACAACCCAAGAAATTCAATTTGTGGCCTAAAATAGATATAAAAGAAGGAATTGCAGAATCACAAAGAATGGTTGAGGTTGGAGGGGACCTTCAGAGTTCAGCTGGTCCTGCCCCCCATTCAAGTAGGGTCATTTAGAGACAGCTGCTCAGGAAACTTTCATGGATGCATACAAAATTTTGAAAATGTGAGAAAAGGATTTTCTACCTTTTACATTTAAGTGCTTTTTGGCAAATCAAGTAAAAGTTTTCTCAAATAACAATATGACAACATGGATTAACTGATTAGGTTGACATCTCCTTTCATCCTTGACTTCCCACTCAGCCCTGTGATCTTGGGGTATATGTTAAGCTTTTGTGGTTTCAAAATGCATTTTAATCTGGAAAATCTAAAGAGGAAACCAGACCTGAATTCCTGTTTGCTTAAAGAGAATCCTGAAGAAAACCCTGGAAGGTAAGCTTTGATATTACTGCTTCCAGCATCCCTTTTCCTCTGATGCCTTGCTTTCAATTTGTTTATATATTTGTTGATATACCACCTAAACCTCAAAAAATGTGCCAAAAGCTCAGGAATGTTGGATTAAGTGAGCAAGGCATTTCTTATTGCAATACTGCCTGTGAAACCAAGACCAGAAATGCAATTAAATTCAATATCTTCCCTAGCAGGTGCTAAAGTCCTTGGACAAGTGTCTTTCTCCAGAGGCAAGACTGAAAGGGATGAGAATGCCAGAAAAAGTTGCTGTACATTATGTCTTCAGTTCCATTTTATTCATTTTAATTTTGCTTTGTCTTCAAAATATCAGCATCTGCCCTGAATTTCTGGGATCTATAGGAAAATCTCAATTCCTGCTCTTTGAAGGGGCAGCATTTGCCCTGTTTATAATCACAGCAAAGCCATCCAGACTTTCCTATTTGTTTTACATTATACCAAAACTTACAATCTAGAAGTAAGAAAAATAAATATATTATTAGAAAGTTCCAATACCTTGTTAAAATACCTCAGCTACTCCTCTCCAGATTTTTTAAAACAGTTAACATATCTTTCCATTTTTTTTACCTATGACAAAAAATATATTGATGTTACCAAAATTCTTTTTCTCCTTAAATATATTTTACTCATGGATATAATGAATTGACCTGAATTAAACTGCAGAGAACCTCCTTTTCTCCACTGTTTTAGACACGACAGACCAGAGAGATTTTCAGTTACTTGACACTTCTATCCATTGCTTTGTGCTAAACCACAAACCTTCCTTATACTCCACTGGTCACGATCAAACAAAACTGCAAGGCAGAAAATTTTTGTCGGAAGAAGAACATTCAGAAGCTGAATTAGAGACATTTAAATGGCACAGTTTTGGTGGTTTGGTTTTTTTTTCAGAATAAAAGCATTTATAATAAACTGAACTTTGCTGCAGTAAAATGATTTATAAAAGAATAATTTCACAGTTACCAAGTAATTACCCTGGAAGTTTGATAGTTTAAATCACGGTGTGATGCTGCCTGAAAGAGGATGATTTAAAAGATGTAAAGGGGCCCTTTCAAAGCCATTGGAAAATGCAGACCATTACAAAGGGACTGAAGATTTTGCTTAATAAGATATTTGTTCCCCAAGAGTAAAGTTGAAATAAAACCTACAAAGGAGTAGAAAATGACATTTTTGTTTTTCTGGTGTTTTGTTTCTTTTGGTCTTGTGAAACAGAAGATTCTACAGATCCTGTCTAATCCTCATTGCCTTGCAAATATCTTGTATTTGTTCAGAGTTCCTAAATGTTGAGAAGGGAGGGCAGGGAGCACAGACACCTGAAAAAATATGCCAAAGGCCTGGATCCCAATTTAATCCTCAGGGTTCTTCACAAGGACCCGATGCATTTCAAAGCACATCCTTTTGAAATGTTGAACCCCATGCTTAAGCAAGAAAGTTATTGCTGTTTTAAGCAAATACTGCTGGGAATTTGCTTGGGAGAAATCTGCCTTTCCAGTTTGTCATTTTTAAGAAACATGATAAATTAGTGTCCTTCATTTTCACAGAATGTTTGGGTAGGAATGATGATAATAAAAAAGAATTTTTGTTGTTTCTAACCGAGTCATTTATGATATATTCTGCTGTTGAGAAAATTATATTCACTATTATCAAGCTTTAATTTGATAAACATAAAGTAGCTGTTAATCCCTACCTATTTCCTCATCTTTTCCAATAAAATTCTTGTGGAACTGACTTGGTGAACTTTTTCAATCCATTAATAATTCATTCAAAGGAGGTTATAAATTATTGTCACTATGAATTTGATTTTCTCATGGTAAATGTTAAATTTCGTTTGAAGAGAAGTGGAATTCGTGATGAAAGGACTGAATTCTCCATCACTGAGACTCCTGTTGTTTTCATCTACTTCATTTATTATTCAAAGTGTTTGACCTTAAAGAAAGGACTGAGAATGCATTAGGTTCATCTTAGTATTGAGGAGATTTCAGAAGTGTAATGGCATAAATCTCTTTCTGGGAAGGAAGGAATGAAGGAAGGAAAGATTCCATCGTAGGGACTGGAATGGTGATTCCAGCTGAGAGTCAGCTGTGAATGACTAATCCCAGGATCAACTCAGAAACAAAATTTGGGATATTTAGCAGGGTGAGAATAGACCCCACAGTGCACACTTTCACTGTAATCAGGGACTCTTACATGGTTGGAAAAACAACTATCAGGAGAGAACGAAGAAAATTCACAATTAATTGCAGATAGCCCAAAAAGGAATGCACAACCTCAAACTACTGAGAGCAGAAAATATTAATAGCATGAATGGAGAGAGGATCAGAGAAAAAGCTGAGCTGGAAAAGGAAAGGAAAAAGTCAGTATAAAACAGATTATAATTTTAAAAATGAAATGCACTGAGAAATAAAAGAAGAATGCTAGGATTTACAATCTGTTGCTGATTTGCTGTTTCTGTGTCACACAGAAATGGTTTTTTATTTTCTGATAAGATCAATAATTTAATACAGGCAACAAGTGACAAGACACAAAGAAAGGAAATAAGGCAAAACAACAGAGACAGCAACAGGATTTCACATCCTGGGTCCCTCTTTAAGTGGCTGGAATAAGTACCTTCTTCTACAAGTGGAGAATTGAACAAAATTCTCCCAGCTAAAAGCATCTAATGGGTTCTTTTACTTTACTGATTCCCCAGCTGAGCAGCCTAGAAAAATTTGGGTTTTTTCCAAAAACAAAAAAGGGAAAATGGAAAATAAAGTCAGTTGATAGATGAGTTCTTAACAATCTTCCTTGCTTACTTAGAGAAAATCTGGTGGAGATTCATCAGTCTAATTCTAGGAATAAAATCGGTTGTTACCACTCAGTGGTTTGTTCATATTTATAGGTGTGTGTGCAGAGATAGCTGCAGTCAGCTGCAATAATTATGAAAAAGGGCTTTCAAGATGGTGTTGTGAAGAGATTCTGGGTTCAGCAATTCAGGCATTTTCTGGAATCACTTTTAGGGGTTGTTGCCAGTCACTCATTTTTACTCTGAACTGAAGCCACTTCCCTCATTGCTTGTCAGTTAAATATAAAAAAAAAGAAGAAGAAAACCTGAAACAACACCACCACCAAGAAAAAAACAAACCAAACAAACAGAAGAGAAGTAATTTAGGTTAAAAATAACACTTGGGATAAGCAGGGGGTTCTAACCTGAATCAATTTGTTTCCTTGGTTTAGAGCACTTTCTCAAAATTGCAATAACACAGTGAGGCAGCAAACAGGGGCCTGAGCAGATCAGACTTAAGTTTGCTTTACTGCTGCAGATTTCATCAAATTGCTTTTCCAGAAGAAAGGTTTGTATTCACATCCTTCAAAATAGCTGCCATGTTGGGCAGAGTAAATGACTTCTCTGTAAATCAACTGATTTTATTGTCTGCCAGAATAGGAAAATAATTTGATCCCCTCAAATCGTGACCATTTTTTGTTAAAAGGTGCTGAAAAAACCCCTCCAAGATACCCACTAAAAAGGCATCAATTTTAAATCACTGAAAATTAGGCAGTCTTCAAACTGACAAGTTGTTTCCTCAGTCTGAGAATGATCTAAGACTTGGAAGGCTCTAAATCCCAGAAACCAGTAAGATTCCTGAAAGTATTGCAAAGGAGCCTTAATGTCAGCATTGTGAATGTGTCACTGTAACTGTTACACCATGTAGGGGTCTGAAAGGGCTTTTTTCTGCCCTTAATCCTTGATCTGGGTTTTGCTTTCTCAGCAGCACAGCCACAATGAGGAACATGCCAGGATTATGTTACTTATTTTAAAATGAAGGAGAGTAAATGCAACATCGTCGGATTTATTGACGAGCCAATTCTTTTTAAGGTCTTACTATCTTCTATATGTGTACCTCAACAGCAAAGGAGGTTTCATTCCAAAGGGGAATTTAATTCCAGATGAATACTAGTTGTTATTATCATTGTTAAAGTCTTTTCTGTACACAACACATGTACAGCGGTGGCTGCCGTGATATTGTCAAGTATTCTTTGAAATCCTTGAATACAACCCAATTGATGCCTCCTGGAGACAGTGGGTTTCACTGATTAATTGATTACTATAAAAAAAAAATCAGCATTTCTAAATTTACTGTCAATTAATTTTGCTATGTTTAAATTTCCTACCACATTTCTTAGAGCGGAAAACTGGTGATGACATTTTTGGTTGGCATGGCACAAGTTTGAGCACAAATGAGGACAAGAAGTTTTTTTCCTAATCATCTTACATTATTTGTAAATGCTGTTTTTATTTTTTTTTTAATTTTATTTAATTTAATTATCTTTAGTTTTTTACTTCCTTTCTCCTGTGGTGTTATGACACTGCCATGGAATTCAGTGCTAATATCCACTTTTTCACCTGGGCTCATGAAGACTGAACCTTTCTCTATAATAAACTATTACCCCAAGTTTAGATAAAGTAAATGCATCACATAGACTGCGAATAGTTGATAGGATAGAACACATTTAAAGTGGCATGAAGCTGCTTCTGGCCCAGCTTTTCCACAGGAAAAGGGATGAAGGAAAGCCATTCTGGGGCTGGTGCACGGCTAGGACTCTGAGCATGCCAAGAGTTACCCTGGAGGGCCCATTGCAATAAACACCTGCCCCTCAAGCCAAATGGAATCAGCCTGGAATAAAGATTTTCCAGTAGGCAGTTCAGATGTCTTGGCAGTGCAAAAATTCATTCCTAATAAAAGAAAGGAAGTAATAAAAAGGATTTAAATAGACAAAGTGGCTTAGGGGAAATAACAGAGATGGAGTGCTGCAAAATAGAATGGGGATATCTCTTTTCCATGCCTCTGTCCTTTTCTCTCTCGCCTTTCTAAGTGTCCAGCACTTGGAAGCCAACAAAGGAGCCATCCTTTCTTCAGCCCCTGGCCCCAGCCATTCGTCATTCCCTGTGGAAATACCTAAGAAGCATTTCAGGAAACCCATCCAGCATCTTCTGCCTCTGCATCCAACTCTCTTGTGCAGCTGGAGAGGTCCAGGAATAGAGGTGGATTCCACTTGCCAGAGGGCCCTCAGAGGGAAAGGAGGGATTCCATTCCTGGGGGTTGTGTTAGATGGAAGTGCAAGAGGGGAAGGGTGACTCCATCCTGGCTGGATGAGCCACTGCCTTTCCCAGGCACTGTTGGACCTCTCATGGCAGCAAATTCCTGCGTGGAGTGTTGGCCTCCAGTGTCCTCTGGGCAGAGGGGCAGGGCTGGAACCCCCACTGAGCTCAAAGCTCCCCAGGTACTTGTGGCAGTGCTCAGCAAGCGTAAAAATGTTGTAAATCGGAGCACCTGGAATCGACAGTAAGATTTTCTATCCCTCTTTTCCACGTGCAAAATCAAGCAAAAAATTGCATCATGACCCTGAAAATTAAAAATTTCTGATGGTGGAAAAAGGAAAAACCCCATCCATGCATTGAGCTAACCCTGCTCCTGCTCAGTCCCCCCGTTTTTTGGTCAATGTAGAATGGTTCATAACTGGACAAGGTACCCTCTGTAAGGAAAATTATTAATATTTTTTATACAGAGAACTGGACCCATGGTAAGATTTGCTAACAATTGCCATCCCCTTGTGCAACTACCCCTATCATTTCAGCCTCAAAATGTGCTTGCAGAAGTTCAATTCATATTGTTTTTTCACTTCTGTGCAATACAGTGCCCCACTTCTTTCAGTCACTGTGATATTTGTCATTTTACACCATCTTGAGGAACCTTTTCCACCAGCTTTTCCAAGAAAAAGTCCTGAGATGTGAAACCTTGAGTTAGCTTTGACAGTCATTTCAAGGAGTTTCTGGCATCCAATCACCTGTAATTGCCATGTCACAAGTCACACATTGCATAGAATAAATAACAATCTTCAGACATCTTGAAAACAACCAGTCCTTAAAAAAAAGATAAAAAATAATATAAAATAAAAAATTAAATCTACTCTGTTATTCTATGGTAACAAAACCCCCCATTTTATTATTTATAAGACAACATATTAGAATTAATGGTTTGAAAATTCCAGCCTTGAGCATTGATGTTTTTTTAACCTGTCAAAGTGAGAAATGTGCCAAAAAGGCACCTCCCTTCCACTTTGTACCTATTTCCCCAGAGAGCTGGAAACAAACAAGGCAGCAATGGGGGAAACTGAGATTCCCAATTTGAATTTCAAAGGCAAGTAGTTACTGACATTAAATAGCTTTCCCTTCTATTAGGCCAGATCTTCTACCAAGCAACATCACAGGAAAAGCTCCCACAAACCTTCTGCTTGAAAGGGTTTTTTAAAAGCCAGATTTTTGTAAGTCAATGGGTATCTTTGATTTATTTGAAAGGAAAACCAGGGTATTAATGTTTTAATCTTTAGCCTCATTATAACTAACATGTACTTGAAAAGACACACTAATTCCCAAAAGCAGAAATATGACATCTATTTTATTATTCATTCAGCAATATCTGCATTTTAGTAGTTACGCCAGTGAAGTATCATTATCAAAACCAGGTAAAATAACAAACGCCATCTCC